>NC_041232.1:47449680-47465065 GCF_002837175.3 Physeter macrocephalus | reverse complement strand
CAGAATAATGATAGTGAAGATGATCCAGGACCTTGGGAAAAGAATGGAGGCAAAGATCGAGAAGATGCAAGAAATCTTTAACAAAGATCTAGAAGAATTAAAGAAGAAACAAACAGAGATGAACAATACAGTAACTGAAATGAAAACTACACTAGAAGGAATCAAGAGCAGAATAATACAATACAAACTCATTTAAACAAAATTAATAATTTATCAGCACAAAACTGGAAAGCCCAGGATTGTCCTAAAGTAAGATTTGATCTTGTCTTCAACACAGCACTAGAAGGAATACTCAACAAAATCAGAGATATGCATCCGTTTTGTTCAATGATTTATCCCAAGTTCCTATATGAGTGCTGTCATATAGTAAATGCTCAATAAATACTTGTTGAATAAATAAATGATCAATCTCTGTCTCTTCAAAAAAAAAAGAAGAGGAAAGGATGGAGAGACACACACACACACACAGAAGACCATGTGAAGACAGAAGCAGAGGTTGGAGTCTCACAGCTACAAGCTAAGGAATTCTTCTACAAGCTAAGGTCTCTTCACTCAAAAAAGAGACTCAGGGAGAAAAGAAAAATTTGGTGGATGAGGAAACAGCGAATGATTCTGTTTGGCTGGTGCACAGGCTGAGTGAGTGGCGAGTTAAGGCCCAGGAAGAGCCTGAAAAAGTACAGGACTCAGACGGCCATCCCAGAAGTCCTGAAAAGCAGCAGATGCTAGATTGTGTGAAGGACTAGGTTGAGGGAATTGTGAATCACAACTGTGTTTTCTTTTCACATTCTACAGATGATGGGGTTCTTTCTTCCCCAAGTGTTGGCTACACAGAAGACCATGTGAAGACAGAAGCAGAGGTTGGAGTCTCACAGCTACAAGCTAAGGAATTCTTCTACAAGCTAAGGTCTCTTCACTCAAAAAAGAGACTCAGGGAGAAAAGAAAAATTTGGTGGATGAGGAAACAGCGAATGATTCTGTTTGGCTGGTGCACAGGCTGAGTGAGTGGCGAGTTAAGGCCCAGGAAGAGCCTGAAAAAGTACAGGACTCAGACGGCCATCCCAGAAGTCCTGAAAAGCAGCAGATGCTAGATTGTGTGAAGGACTAGGTTGAGGGAATTGTGAATCACAACTGTGTTTTCTTTTCACATTCTACAGATGATGGGGTTCTTTCTTCCCCAAGTGTTGGCTAAAGTGAATTGTTTGCTTCCTGTCTGGTGATTACTGACATTTCCTGGGGGTGCTGCCCTGCCCCGGCCTAACAGCTGCCCTTCCTCTTCTGGTAGCTCAGATTCACTGAGGGGGAGGCCAGGTAGCTTCTGCAACAGGAGAAATTAGCCTGTCATCTCCTTTAGAATGAGATGCTTGCTTCCTCAGATACTCTATTTCATACCGTCAGATCTACGGTGCACAGTTGCCCTTTTCTATACCCCAAGTTCTGTCCTGGGATCCCATCTTCCCCACCAGTTATCTTCCAAAGAGAGACTTTTTAAAGTGAAATTTCCTTTTTCAGGAACCTTTTGTCTCCCCTTTTAACATCATCATCTCCTCTGGTCCAGTCCACATCCCTAGCACCCAGGCAATTCACTCTAGACTGTGGGGATGGACAAAGAGCCATGATTCACCATCTTGTCAGCCTGCCCAGATGACACACATGCGTTTTTAATAGGGACCCTCTGGACACACAGTTTCACAGAGCACAGAAGGCGGCTGATGTAGGCATTCCGAACAGAGGAGCATAGTGGGCTGAGAGGAGCAGATCTTTGGAATCTCGTCTACTTTGAATTCAGGGTACACTGCTTGCTGACTGCATGGCCTTGAACAACTTTCTTAACCTTCTGAGCCTCAATTTCATCATCTAAAAGTGAGGATGATACTAGTACCTAGCTAGTGGAATGGTGGTGATTATTAAATAGATAACATATGGAGTACCTAATGTGGAGCCTGGTACACAGTACCGTGGCTCTTAATATTTCTGAATTTTGGCACTATTGACATTTGGGGGCAGATAAATTCTTTCCTTTAAGAGACTGTTCTGAGCATTGTAGCACATTTGGCTGCATCCTGGCTTCCACTCACTAGATGCTAATAGCCCTCCACACCCTCAGGCCCCTGGCTGAGAACCACTGCTTTAGAGTCAGGTGGGCAGGTCTTTGTACACCTCTTCAGAAACAGAGGTAGATGACTTTCTGTCCTGTCTACATATAGGACACAGTCCACACAAATGGCTTTGTTATGACTAGTGACATTTTTCCTATTTAAGTAAAAAATCATCCTTCTTTCTAAGCACTGAAGTGTGTATCTTGTCTGGTGTACTTCAGATTTCCCTCTCCATGGGCACAGGAAGGTGAAGGAATAGCAGGACGTGAGGGTGGGGTCTGACGGCAGAATCACTTTCCAACGCTAGCATTTCCTTGATGTCTGATTTTTCCCCTTAAAAATTCATGCTAATTTTGCTTTCAACTCAATTGTTTAGTAATTGCTGCCTTCATAAAATTAGAATGTCCCCTCTCCTATTTACTTGAGTAAAATACTCAAGGGGCAGTATTTTACCCTGGGGTTTAAGTCCCCAGGCATACAAGGAAGCAGCCCAGTTAGAACAGAACGGTGTTATGTGGATGACCTTTGAGTTGTTGGTGGTGTTTTCTTCAAAATGTATCAGGTATGTTTTATTTTATGGGTTAATTTCACCAACCGCTAAAAGTCCACTTTCCCTTTGCTTCTGTGCTGCTTTTTAAAACAATGGACTTTCAACAGGGGGAGAAATGAATCCTTAAAAATTCAACTTGGACTTTCAGTTATAAGATGAATAAGTCCTGGAGATCTAATGTACATTTAATAATACTGTATTGTATACTTGAAATTTGCCAACAGAGTGGATCTTTTTAAAAAAATTTATTGATGTATAGTTGATTTACAATGTTGTGTTGGTTTTTGCTGTACAGCAAAGTGATTCAGTTATACATATATATACATTCTTTTTCATATTCTTTTCCATTATGGTTTATCAAAGAATATTGAATATAGTTCTCTGTGCTATACAGTAGGATCTTGTTGTTTATCCATTCTATATATAATAGTTTGCATCTGCTAATCCCAAACTCCCAGTCCACCCCTCTCTCAACCCCCCTCCCCCTTGGCAACCATAAATCTCTTCTCTATGTCTGTGAGTCTGTTTCCAACAGAGTAGATCTTAAGTGTTCTCACCACACACACAAAAAAATAGTAACTCTGTGAGGTGATGGATGTATTAACTAACTAGATTGTGGTAAGCATTTCCCAATGCATATGTATATTAAACCATTATATTGTACATCTTTAAAAAATCATATTGTATATTAAATATATACAATTTTTATTTGTCACTCATATCTCAGGAAAGCTGGCGAAAAAATAAAAACTATAAGAAAAAAATTCAACTTGGAAAAGGTAATATTATCAAAGAATGGAATAAATGCTGAAATCGTTTCCTTCCAAAACTGATCAAACAGAATCACAAGCATTCAGAAAAACCTGTTTGAGAGTGTGAGCCCTAGTAGACATTTCATTCTGTATCCTGTAAAAACTATATCAAAGATGTTGAGATCCAGTCTCTTTGTTTCTATGGTCATTCTCTGAACCCCTCTCAGACCACAGAAAGGAACGTTACATTAAATGCTAATTCTCACTTTCATGATTTAATGAGCTACTTCTGAGAAAGCTACTGTTCCACCAGCCCATCAGAAATGTCTGGGACGGATAGTGCAGAATTAAGGTGTGGGTCACCCAGCTGAAACTACTGTCAATGGTTCAGTTATTCATTCATGTTCTTCAGACTCTCGGATACACCTCCACTGGTTACCAGGCAACTGCAGCTCATTGCAGTAAGTATACATTAAGCGTGGACTCTACGTGTGAGTATGAAAGGGATATGAGTATTTTTTTAACATCTTTATTGGAGTATAATTGCTTTACAATGGTGTGTTAGTTTCTGCTTTACAACAAAGTGAATCAGTTATACATATACATATGTTCCCATATCTCTTCCCTCTTGCGTCTCCCTCCCTCCCACCCTCCCTATCCCACCCCTCTAGGTGGTCACAAACCACCTAGCTGATCTCCCTGTGCCATGCGGCTGCTTCCCACTAGCTATCCACCCTACGTTTGGTAGTGTATATATGTCCATGCCACTCTCTCACTTCATCACAGCTTACCCAATAAAACACAGACCTACTAGAGCATGGACTTGAGGATATGGGGAGGGGGAAGGGTAAGCTGTGACGAAATGAGAGAGTGGCAGGGACATATATACACTACCAAATGTAGGGTGGATAGCTGGGAGTATTTTAATGAGAAGGCACTCATGAGCTGAACTAGAAGATTATCTTTGTTATTATGTAAGACAAAATACGAGGAGGGCCTTTACTATCTTTCAGAAAGTGGATTAACACTATTTTCCTGAAAAGCCTTCGTGCTTACAAGGGGACAGCCCTACACACCACAGCCTCAGAGCTGGATGATATGGAAAATCTCAGAGTTCTTTTTATCGGCTGGAGGAATTCTGGTTAAGAACCGAGTTTAGGACAGGGGTTTACAAACCCTGCTTCTCAGGCCCTTTCACTCCTTGTACTGTAGGAAGGGAGACTCCAGGAGAAACTAGGAAGGTTTTTATATTAGGGTTATCTTATCATTGTGCCTAATGTCTGCAAAAGTTTCTTTCTAAGAGAGAATTCAAAGTATTGTGGCAATGTGGCAGGGTTTGAGGTGGTGGCATGCTTTGTATTACTCAAGGTGGCATTGTCGGCCGTGTAGGAGGTATATGAATTGAGGTGGGGGGGCACTAAATCAGGGGGGCCTATTGAACTGAGGTCATGAGAGGCTCATTTGCTATGGCTCAATGGTAAGAATGTAGTCTTGTCTGCAAATACCATACGATAATCACTTATATGTGGAATCTAAAATATGGCACAAATGAACCTACCTATGAAACAGAGACAGACTCACAGACCTAGAGAACAGACTTGTGGTTGTCAAGGGAGAGGGATGGACTGGGAGTTTGGGGTCAGTAGATGCAAACTATTACATTTAGAATGGATAAACAACAAGATCCTACTGTATAGCACAGGGAATTATATTCAATATCCTGCGATAAAACATAATGGAAAAGAACATAAGAAAGAATGGATCTATGTGTATAACTGAGTCACTTTGCAGTATAGCAGAGAGTAACACACTGTAAATCAACTACACTTCTATATAAAAAAAAAAAAAGAATGTAGTCTTATCTGGATAGTGGTAGGCTTTTTTCTCCCCCTATGGGCCTTTTGTGGCTGCTACTACTCTGGGAAGAAATTCAACTTCAGAAAGGAAACCATGTGGTTCTAGGACTTGTTCATATATATTAGGAAGGAATGGTATAATGATAAAAACATGTTTTTAGAAAAAGACAGCCACCTTACTTATCTATGCACCTAGAATTGGAAGAAAGATTATGGCAAGTGTTTATCTGAGTCTGAAAGCATATTAGATACATAAACAGTAAAATTTCTAGCTCATGGTTACAGAATTGTTAGGAATTGACAGAATAGAGAACTACCTTATTCAACTGCTTTGATGATTTGGAACTATCAGATTCACAGTTTAAGATTTTGCTAAAATAAATGCTGTACAGATTTAAAAGTCAGATTTTGAAAGTTACAAAAGAATCAATTGATGATTAAAATGCAAGTTAAACAATAAACACTCATAAGAATATACTAGTATTAAAGCACATTGTTATTAACTTTTGTAAACATCATAATCCTTAGTTTTTTGACAGGAAAACATTGTTCCATCCATTCTTGTGATGATCACAATTTTTCAAATCATACTTATGTAAAGATAAATAGCATTCTGCAAACTTCTGGGAAAATCAACCAACAAAAGATAACCCAATAGGCAGGGACATAATCTGGAATTGAGAATAGAATTCTTATTTTTTCTAAGATATTACATATTTATATTACTCAAAGATCAGCACAGCACATATGCTCGTATTTTTAAAAACTTATTTTTCACTTCTGGAATGTTAAGTTATCCATTTAACAGCAGTAAGCCAAAGACACAGAAAAGTATCTTTTGTTTTTATATATAATGTACTTATGCACTGCATTATTTTACAGTGAATATGTTACAATCACTTTAGTTGCCATTGTTTGGCATCACGTTATGCCTGCCATCAGTTGGCCTGTTTTGAGATTCCCATTAAAGGGCAATTTAGGGCTTTTATGCTGCGGTTTCACACACATGCATAGAAGACAGTAAGCAAGATGTGGGCCAGGAAGACATTTCTGGTTTTGCTTAGCCAGATGTCCAGCACCTAGCAAAGCTCCTGATATTTAGTTAATTCTCAGTAAGTCCTTGATGAATAGTAACCCTACTTCTACGTATTATAAATAAAACCCAAATCAAGCTTATTTCCTCAGTCTTCTTTCCTTACATGTGGAAACTTCTCTTGGGGGAAAATAAGATCAAGAATATAGGAATATTGGCTTGTTTGTTTCATGGAGGAGAGCAGCTAGGTGGTTAAGAGACTCAGATAGGTCCTAGGTGTGGCTTTGCTGCTGATATTGGGGGTATTACTTAACTTTTCTGGGTCTCAACTTCCTCAATGTAAAATTAAGGGGTTGCTGTGGTCTGAATGTTTGTGTCCCCCCAAAATTCATATGTTGAAATCCTAATGCCCAATGTGATGGTATTAGATGTGGGGACTTCAGGAGGTGATTAGGTCATGAGGGTGGGGCCCTCGTGAATGAGATTAGTGCTTTTATAAAAAGGCCTAACAGAGTTCCTAGGCTCTTTTGCATATAAGGACAGGAGACAAAGCACCTACTATGAAGCAGGAAATAGGCCCTCACCAGAGCTTGACCATGCTGGTGTCTTGATCTTGTACTTCTCAGACTGCAGAACTGTGAGAAATAAATTTCCGTCTTTTATAAACTGCATAGTCTCTGGTATTATGTTATTGTAGCCTGAACGGACAAGAACAGGGGTCTAGGTTAGACAATCTAAAATATCCCCTATGATGCTGAAATTCTACAGTGCTAAGATATAATCTGTGGCAAGTCTAACTAGAATATTACTCAGAAGAATTATACCTTATTTGTCGCAGGCTACCAGGTTCCTAGCACAGGGTCAGGGAACATAAGAGATGTGTAATATATATTTAAATTACAAATGAATAAATGAATGATCATTATAGGTATAAATGTGGCATAAGAATCATTAGGATTTTTCACAAAAAGAAGGAACCCTGGGCTTCCCTGGTGGCGCAGTGGCTGAGAGTCCGCCTGCCGATGCAGGCGACACGGGTTCGTGCCCCGGTCCGGGAAGATCCCACATGCCGCGGAGCGGCTGGGCCCGTGAGCCATGGCCGCTGAGCCTGTGCGTCCTGAGCCTGTGCTCCGCAACGGGCGAGGCCGCAACAGTGAGAGGCCCGCGTACCGCAAAAAAAAAAAAAAAAAGAAAAAGAAGGAACCCAGGAACCCTTCTCTGGATACTGATTTTTTGCAATTTACAATGTTGTGCTAGTTTCAGGTGTAAACAAAGTGATTCAGTTATATACATATATATGTGTAGATATATATTCTTTTTCAGATTCTTTTCCATTATAGGTTATTGTAAGATACTGAATATAGTTCCCTGTGCTATACTGTATGTTCTTGTTCTTTACCTATTTTATATATGGTAGTGTGTATATGTTAATCCCAAACTCCTAATTTATCCCTACCCACCTTTGCCCTTTGGTAACCATAAGTTTGTTTTCTGTCTGTGAATCTATTTCTGTTTTGTAAATAAGTTCATTTGTATCATTTTTTAGATTCCACATATAAGTGATATCATATTTGTCTTTCCTTTTTTTTAAAACTTGGAGTTTTATTTCATATCAGTTATTATTCTTATATTATACATGGTATTTGAATCATATGATTTTAAAAAATTCAGAACAAGTTTACGTACTCTCTTAAGGAGTGCTAATAGTGTCATTATGTCTAGAGAAATTTTTATTTCGCCTCCAATACAAATCCTTTCATAATTAGTTATAAATATTCATTTCATAAATATTCTTAAGGAGAAAAAAGGAAGAGAAATCCTTGCCTTAAAAAGTCCCCAGTTCTAGTGGTGATTCGACATAACATTTAGCCCCCAAATTCTATCAGTCTACAGCTTTAGACATCATTTCCAGACTTATGCTCACATTAATAAATGAGGTTTTTGCACAAATAGGTGTCAGAACCACAAGGTGCTATATCTTTTAAACTCTTGTTGAACAGAAATAGTGCTATTTTTAGCACCAACCTAAACATAAACTTATTTGCCATGAAAAAAAGATTTGTGGACTTATAAATAGCTTACCCTCAGGGATATTTTAAATGGAAAATTCTAGCATTATGTTACAAACATATTCTTCTTATAGGATTAAACTGGAAAGCTCTTTTAGAGTGGCAATTTGCTGCAGTAGAAAGATATGACTTAACATTCTTGTCCTGCCACTTACCAGAAATATGACATTAGCAATTTACCTTAACTCTTGGAATCCTAGTTTTTGTCTAAATAAGAGGGGAAATAATAGGCAGTTTGAAGGGTTGTTATGAAAATTAAATAAGATAATGTTTGTGGAGCATCGGTTTTGGTGCTTGGCACAGAATGGTACAGATCCTCCCTATAAGGTCCCCTTTCCCCTGATGGAGAGCTCCTCTTTTGTTGTAATGGCTGGGCGAAGTATTAGAATCTTCACCACACTAAAAACACTCAAACTTTTCTCAAAATATGACCCTTCATGCTTTATTCAAAACCAAAAAGGACTACTCTGAGCTTGGTAAAGAAGATTCAAATACTAACCAAAAAACTTGGTACTTGTCCTTGACGAAAATTTCAAAGGGAAGATGGACAGATAACATGAGGAATTACATGAGACTGTGAGTGACTGAATGAGATGGCTTTTCTTTCTCTTGTCTACAACAGGAGCTGATCTCCTAGAAATGGTCCAAAGGGCTATGTGAATTCAGAGATAGGACTGATAATGGTTGAGCCAGGAGGAGTTTATCAATGACTTCACTGAACCCATAATACCGATAGAGGTGGTGGATCTTGAAAGATGACTAAGATATTCCAAGTCTCTGAAGAGTGCATGTGTGCTTGTGGGTGAGGGGGGATTTGGAGGGGGGTATGGATGTGAGGAACGTCTAGGCAGAAGAACCAGCATGAGCAAAAGTGAAGGCACAAAGAGCATGGCTCAGAGAAGGCAGATCACCCCCATGTTAGCAAAGGTCAACTGATGAGGAACAAAGGCAGGTGCTGAGACTCAAGGGGTCTGTTGTGCTTCTATTATGACATGCTAAGGAATACAGGAGGAAGATTTTGCTCTGCAGTTGATGGGGCAGCCAACACTAACTTCGAGATTGAAGTGGGTGAGGTTAACTAGATCAGCTGCTGTTCTGCTGGGTACCTATTACATACCAGGAACTGTACTTTGTCGTTTCATGGATATTATTTTCTAGTCTTCATAACAAATCAGATATATCTTTTCAGGTGGGGAATGTGAAGCTCAGAGAGCTTAAGTAACTTGCTGCTCAAGATTATACATTCTTCCATTAAGCAAATGGCATGAAAGAGCAATAGGGTTTTAAAATATTAACATCAGGACAAACCATTAAAGAATGGAAATGATGAGATCTGAATGTCAATTAGGAAGTTGATTTAGGCAGTCATGTTTTAAAAGGAAAGGAGATTAGGAACACTGAAAAGAGGGAATTTGTGTTCAAAGTGAGGCTGTTAGAGATTTGAGCAAGATTTCTTAATACAGGTTTATTCTAGAATGACATATATTTTAAGATAATAAACTATGTTGCTTCTGTGTTTTAAAGTTATTTGATGACTATATTACACAAGAGACAGTGCAGCATAATAATTAAGTGCTCAGGCTCTAAGCCAGACTGCCTGGATTTGAATTTTCACCCCCGTTTACTGAACCTCAGGCAAGTTATTTAACCTTCCTGGGCCCTAGTTTCCTCATCTTTAAAAAAGGAGATGATAATATTACTTATAGATTTGTTTAAGCATGAAATGAAGTATATGTTCATACAAAACAGTGTTTGGTATAAAGTAGGAACTCAGTAAGCATTAACCAGCAATTGCTTTGTGCCTATGTCCTTATTCACCAATTGTTTGTTTAGAAATTATGTATAGTGTGCCAAGCACTGTGCTTGTTTCCAGGGATGCAAATATAATAGGGAACAACTTTTGTATACTATTACAAGTTAATCACTAAAAGGATGCTGTCTATAAGCTTAAATTATACATAATGGCCCATTTCTGGGAACCCTTCTTCCCAGGTAATGAGTGTTAAGCTAAGATACCTTTGTTTAGCTCACAAGAAACATCCTGACTAGGCCCACCTGTGAATGACTGCAGGGAGGAAGAAATTAACACATCTGGCTGACCAGAACCAGGAAATGTTTGACTTTACTGCCTCCCCTTTTAGTATAAAAGAAGCCTGAATTCTAACTCAGGCAAGATAGTTCTTTGGCACACGAGTCCACCATCTTCTTGGTCTGCCAGCTTTCCAAATAAAGTCATTACTCCTTGTCCCAATAACTTGTCTTTCAATTAATTGGCCTGTTGTGCAGTGAGCAGTAAGAGCTTGGACTTGGTAAAACAAAGATGAGGATAACAGATGATTTCTCTTAACAGATGGATTGCACTTGATTTTTCCAACATCATATTCTGTGGTTCAGCAGAAGTACTACGACTATATCTTGGTTAAAGCACTTTCTATAACTCTTTGGGTACCAGTGATTTAAAATATCTATTCATAATGTTGCTCATTAGTTTCAGGACTAATAATTCCACTTCTCCTACCCCCTCCTCCAATATGACATTAAGGTATGTTCAGCCTGAGTTAACTTTTATGATGGGTGTTCCCCTTGACCCACCAGGCAGTATTACAAAGTTAGTGAGATGATTTCAGTAGTCTCTGCCCACTTATGTGTACCAAACTCTCAGAAGCTGAGTGTTTGCATCACTGTCTCAGGAGTTTCTTCCTTGCTAATTCATTCGACTTATGTGTAATGTAGTATGCATTATTCATGGGTATATTTCTCTTCCCAAGAATATTTTTTCTGAATATGACTTTATAAAGCCTCATTTCCATAAACTAGAGAGAAATGTGAATGATTAGAATTTTTGGTGTTGTACCAAACTAAGGAAGATGTGAGAACACCAGTTATATACTGCATTTTAAACCATACCATTAAGCTACACATCCCTGTGTCTCCCAATTTTCGGTTATGAAGGGGTCCAAGAAATTCTGCTCATGACCTCATTTTCACATTGTCTAAAAGGATTCTCAGTTAGGCATTGCAGGTTTAACATTTACATTGGTGGAACAGATGAAAATTTGTTGGTAGGAGGGACACCATGTCCTTGTGAGTGTACCCACAATACATTAAAATGGACAGATGAGCAGTCATCATGACCTCTGAGAAAAGATTGAAAAGGAAAATGTCTACATAAATAAATGAGAAGGAAATGAAAATAGCGAGGCACTAGCATTTAAAATAACCAAGTGAAGTGCCAAAATGATTAAGTACAAAGCATCTTTAATATCCAGGAAGCCCTTTAGAGTGAGTGCGATTGTTGGGCAGTGGTGAATTGTTTACCTGTCAAAAAAGACAGACTTTGGCATCCTCATCACTTTGCTTTCCAATATATTCAGTTTTTATTAAGGGACATGGGAAATGTTCAGACCATAAGGGATCTTCAAATAGCAAACAACCATTACTGAAAGACAGTGATCAGATCCATAATAAAATAAATCTGAAGCCTGAGATTTAAATGTGAATGTAGGAATGAGACTGATGCCCTATGAAGTTCTTATATTGGTCGTACAGAAGGTTGTGAAATGCGAATATTAGAAAAGTAAAACTCATATTTGGTGCATATCTGAGAATTTAAAAAATCTTCCCATTAATTTGATACGCAAAATGGGAATACTGACAAAGACTCTGTTAACACTAACAAGTTAATGCTGCAATATTGTATAGCTTAGAATATGGCTTTAAATATATTAGGTTAAGTTTTTTTCAGTGTAAAAATATCCAGCTTTACATTTAACTTAAAATTTTCTTTCCTGAGAATCATTTATTTTCCTTGGGAGAAGCAAGTAATCCCTGTTCACTTTTCTTCCAATAATTTTGGGAGAAATTAATGAAGCACTGATGGGTCGGTTAGGATCTAACCAAGAAAAGAGAAAACAGTCTAAATATTTAAAACAGATGGAATTTAATACAGGAAAATGGTTATACAGATGATGGAAGAATTGAGAAGCTAAACTGAGGACAGCATATCAACCTGGAGGTTAGTACCAGCAGGAAGCCACAGACACCACTACCCACAAGTCTCAAGGGACAGAGGGAAGAGGTGACATTACTGGAGCTCAGAGTTCAAGGTCACTGGGGGAAGCTAGAGGCAACAGGGGGTGGGTTTAGGGGCTGGAAAACCCAGCCTCTAGGGGTCAGCCCCCAAGGAATCAGCAGAATAGGAGCAGGGCAAGGAGTGGACGTGAAGTTAAAAACAGGCACAGACCGGCACAGTGGAAAGCTGAGAGTTAAGTAAGTTAAGAAAATAAGTTTTCCATTTTCATTTTCTCCTCCGGAGCAATGTTACACTAGGCAAATTGATTTACTGATATTTTTAAAGGGCATTAAGTTTAGCTCCTGGGAATTACATTCAACAAATATCTTGTTAATAAATGAAATCACCATTTTAGTTCCACATATGACCGCAATAAACCCAATTTACAGACCCTTAAGATGATGAGACAATAATCCACCTTCACTTTGAAGTTAATAAAAGGTAGAAAGGAGTCATCACTGTCTTTTTGGATTAGATTTAGACAATGGTCAATGCTCTGTCAGTTGCATTGTTTTATTCAGAATTGTGAACAGAGGTACATTCTGATGTTCTGGAAATCACCATTCTTTAAAGTAGATAATAAAGCCACACTTTGAAAACAGGACTCAGGAGGAGGTGGAAAAAGTCACACAATTTCCTCAATAAGACCACCACTCAATTCCTCTATTCCTCTCTGTTCTACTGAGAAATGACAGTGGCATATTGCAGACTAATAGTAAAGTACCAATTTGTACGCTCATGTCTTTTGTAGCATGGAAGGGTAATTATGTATGGTGATGTAAAAAATATATATCCATCTAGCTCATGATCAGGAAAACAAAGCTTAGCGTGTGAGCACATGTGCGTGCTTAATTGTGCACAGCAGTTTGAAAACCACACCTAACCTAAACCATGCCCTACCTTAAATTAAGCAATATGAGATCTCCCGGTGGGCAGCCTCTGAAATGTTAGCCTTATCTCACACCCAGACCTGTAATGATTAAACTGTCATTATCACCATTAAATTTTTCTCTCATTTATGTCATTAAAACATGGTCTTAGCTCATTTTGGCTTATTACTTTGCTATTAAATACTGTTATATATTTAAAAACTTGATGACCTGTAGAATAGAAAGAAGCATTACCGCATCTGCTTAACAGAAATCAGCAAAAGATGTCAAGGTCATCTCTGTATCTTACACCTCATCATTCAAGATGGTTTCTGATAATTAAAAAAAAAAATAAACAAAAGGCACAGAAACTAAGTCTTTCACTATCTGGCACCTCATTAAAAGTATAAAATGCTCGTTATATTGAACCCCATTTTCTTTTCATGCAAAGAAGAGAAACACTTTAAGGGGAAATAGCTCAATGTCCATCTTAAATTTCTTGTCTCAGACTCACTCACCTAAAATTCAATGAAGAAACAGCATGAACTTTTCAAAACCATCTATTTTCTTTTCTTTGAAATGGCAGTCAACTCTGGCATTTAAAGACTTTCCAAGCGTTTCATCCAGGGACTGGTAAATCTCACTTATCTGCAATGAGAAAATACACTTTTATTTAACTAAGCAACTCACACGTACATGTTTATTACAGAAACAGAATGGGCAGATCTAGAACATATGGTGTTTTACAAATCCGTTCATCCACTAAGAACGATTTGTAATACTCAACTCAGAACTTTGGTTTTCATCTACTATAAGAAATGTTGAAAAAATAGACATTTGTGCCAGAAGTTGTTTTACAGAGGAGGATGGTGAGGACCAGAGGGGTAAAGTGAGTGTCCAAGATTAAGCAGCTGGTTAGTAACAGAGTAGCCTTGAACCTTGGGCTGCTAACACTGCCTCTTGTTTTTGGTTGATTAAAAACCCAGAAATGGGGCTTCCCTGGTGGCGCAGTGGTTGAGATTCCGCCTGCCGATGCAGGGGACACGAGTTCGTGCCCTGGTCCGGGAAGATCCCATATGCCGTGCAGCGGCTGGGCCCGTGAGCCATGGCCGCTGAGCCTGCGCATCTGGAGCTTGTGCTCCGCAATGGGAGAGGCCACAACAGTGAGAGGCCTGCGTACTGAAAACAAAACCAAAAACACCCCAGAAATGGGAAAACCTGGAATCTTCTGTTTTCCAAGTTGGTAATTTTCTGGAATATTGTGTCACAGAATTTCTCCTAAAGCCAAGGAAACTACAGTTGAAGGCAGAATCCTCAGACTGGCATCCCCTCCAATGGTAGATGCAGGTGTAGGCTACCGCAGAGGCACCCTGACATGACTGAATGATCTGCACGCTTTATGATGTTGTAGAGCAATGACGTAGATAGTAAATAGTTCAGAATATGGTCTGTTGGTGTTTCTTAACAAAGTGGAATGATTTTTATAATCTTTTGCCTTCTGAGAAAACTCACAGATGAGAATGGAAGGAGAGGCTCCAGGTCGCACGCGGCAATTTGCCCAAGAGTCCTGCTGCATGAAAGTGACCAGATGCTTTACCCACCATCTCTCATCAGCTAGTCTTTCCCATCTTTCTTTCTTCCCCTTCCCTTCCCCCATTTCTTCTTTTCACCAACACACAGGCTGGATGTTACTATCCCACGTGCTAGGTGCCTTGAAGCAGCAGGAATGTGAAGTCAGGAAATCCCATGTTCAGAAGAAGGAAGGGAATGGGGAGAAGGGGAATCACAGCAAATAAAGCGGAGAAGATGTCTGATGGCAGTAAAGCCAGAAAAGGAAGGGACAGATGAGTCTAGCTCTGTACTCTGGCTGGTGGGAGGTGGCCTCTGTCTCCAGACCCACCCTTCGCTTTCCTCTCCCAACTGTCTTCTCCGGCCCAGGTTATCTAAAACAATGGCATAATTATTATTTTTTTTTTTTTTTTTTTTTTTTTTGTGGTACGCGGGCCTCCCTCTGCTGCGGCCTCTCCCGTTGCGGAGCACAGGCTCCGGACGCGCAGGCTCCGGACGCGCAGGCTCAGCGGCCATGGC
>NC_041232.1:47444085-47449655 GCF_002837175.3 Physeter macrocephalus | reverse complement strand
GCGCGAACCCGGTTCCCCTGCATCGGCAGGCGGACGCGCAACCACTGCGCCACCAGGGAAGCCCTGGCATAATTATTTTTAACTTTCATGGCTTCAGGCCTCCTAGGCTTTTTTTTTTTTTTTTTTTTTTTTTTTGCGGTACGCGGGACTCTCACCGCTGTGGCCTCTCCCGTTGCGGAGCACAGGCTCCGGACGCGCAGGCCCAGCGGCCACGGCTCACGGGCCCAGCCGCTCCGCGGCATGTGGGATCCTCCCGGACCGGGGCACGAACCCGCGTCCCCTGCATCGGCAGGCGGACTCTCAACCACTGCGCCACCAGGGAAGCCCGCCATGGCTCACGAGCCCAGCCGCTCCGCGGCATGTGGGATCTTCCCGGACCGGGGCACGAATCCGTGTCTCTTGCATCGGCAGGCAGACTCTCAACCACTGCGCCACCAGGGAAGCCCCCTCCTAGGCTTTTGAGTTCATAGAGAAAATTCTTTACAAAACTCCCCCCTGCCTCTAATCCAAGTTCTCAGATATATTCATGATTGCACTATATTTATTTAACAGGACATAAAGAGATTTTCACGACACAATTAACACTTGTTCTCTCACATTAGAACCCAATAGTCTTTCACTGTACTTAGATTCTAGGGACTTGCATACAACTGGCATTCTTTGAATTAAATGTATTATTACAACAGTAGCACTTTCAGATATTTTTTGGTTTCTTAACGTACATACTACTAATTTTTTAAAAATTGGGGTTTGGGTAAATTAGACCTATGCATCTGGGAATAAGTTATATGTTAAAAATATTATCCCTCCCTCATGAATGCAGCTCTCCAAGTCAGAGCAACAGGAAATAAATGGAAATCTTACACCATCTTATAGAATGTTATATGACTATATATACGTATATGATAAATCTTACACATACAGATAAACTTACATCCAGCTATATCTGGCAATGTAGAGTCACTCAAGAAATCCCTCAGGCCTGGGCACCTCTTAGGATCATGCTGCTGCTGGTGCGCCTCTGCCTGGCAATTTGGGGAAGCACGTTTTGCATTTTTGGTTTTTGCCCAGGTCCCTGGGTCATCCCAGATTGCAATAGACTAGGAGGGTGATGAGCTCAGATAGAGATGCTGTGTGAAAGGACCCACAGGGAGGTTCAGGTTTCACGCCTTAACTGGGATCTGTGACTGCAGTGAAAGTCGCCATTTGGATGATATCTTGATTATGAGCCAGCTTTCGTTTTTGCTATTCCTTCTCGACAAGGAAGTGGCCCCCATCTCAGCCTGTATTTCATAGGCAGTGATCGAAACCAGCCGTCTGGTAGGCAGCTCCATCCCTATACCCCTCTTGGCTTCTGTCCCCGGAGACCACTTCAGAGGATGCAGACTGATTATCCATAGTTCTTTCTAGTCTTGAGCCTGAGGGTGGCCACCTCCCAAACTGTCACTGAATTAAAGGCATCCATCCTCCCCTCTATTCTCCCAGCAGCCCGGTGGACACTTGCAGAGCAAAATTCTCATGTGAACATTGATTAGGAAGAGAAAATGATACTTTTCTCTCTTTAACTTATTTAATTCTACATCAGCTATCAAATTCTAGTTTGACTGTGTGACTTGAAGTTAAAATTTAGTGTCATGGGATAAAATGAAACTCTGTCTCCTTTCATCTGGCTCCCTGAAGAGCTTTTGGTCAGTGTCCGGGACTGGAGTTAGGAGTCAATACCTTACCACTGATTACCACAAGAGAAAGAAGTATTTGGTTCATCTGGGGTGCCATATTTTAGTCCTATAGTTTGGATGGAAGTTGCTGGGGTCGGATTTTTTCTTATTAAGATAATCTCCTCAATGTAGAGCACACAGAAACAGAATGGACCACCAACAAAAGATAGTAATCTTTACACTAATTGTATCAATTTAAATAAAGGCTTGATAATCATTGGTGGTAGTGGGACTTGATCAAGCACATACACTCCCAAACGAGGTTATGTGGGAGGAAACCAAATATTAGACTGGAGTGAATATTCACATTTTTATTCACATTCATGTCCTTACTGATCTTCTCACCTAAAACAGTACTCCCCCCTCATTCTCTATTGCTTACCTTGATATATATTCACCCACATAGCACTTCTACTATTTATTATTTATTCATTGTTTGTCACTTCACGGTAGGATATAAGCTCCACGAAGGCAGGAACTTTGTTCACTGTTGTACCCCTGAGGCTTGGAACAATGCCTAACAAATAGGCAGTAATATTTATTGCATGAACGAATGAATATACCTTGTGGTCCTCTTTTCTTATAAACATTTGATCCAGTTTCCTCTTTCTTACCCCTATGAGTCTGCACCATACTGAAAATAATTTCCTCACAATGGGAAAAATTCAAAGGCCTTTATTCACTCTGAAAAAATGAAGAACCCAAGTGAGCATTATGTCTACTTTCCTTGTTAGGTAGAACTAGGATTGCCTAACTGTGAAAAGGAGGATTGAAGATGATGTTGTCTAGTATCTCTTCTGTAGCCTTTTCTTCTCTTTTAGTTATGCTTGGGAGACTATAGTGTTATGAGTCCAGCTTTCTAGACTTCAGAGGTTAGGATGGAGACCATTTTCAGATCACTGTAGTCATAGGGGGCAGGTTCAGTGTTTTGAGGACCAGTTACAGATGATGAAGACCAGAGATCTGCAAAGGGCACCCCAGAAAAATGCAAAGATGGAGCGTTGCACTGCACTCATAAGCATGCATGTGGGGCTTTTCTGGTATTTTACACTGTCAGTTGGCTTCAGTTGTAGCAGTTATTAAGGGATTTGGCTAAGAATGGTCAAAGTCACTTGGGAAACAATAACTACTTGTTCAGATAATTTCCCAACAACTTAAATAGGTCCTGATTTTTACGAGCGACGTTTTGCTGCCATAGTCACAAATGGCATGCTAGGAACTAGTATATATAGGATGGATAAACAACAAGGTCCTACTGTATAGCACAGGGAACTATATTCAATATCCTGTGATAAACCATAATGGAAAAGAATATGAAAAAGAATATATATGTATAACTGAATCACTTTGCTATATAGGAGAAATTAACACAACATTGTAAATCAACTATACTTCAGTAAAATTAAAAAACCAAAACCCAGTGGCATGCTAGGGTGTCATGCCAGTGCTGAGGCCAAGCTCAGGACTCTGGCTACCCCTGTTCACACACACAGCATCAGTCAGATCCCTAACAACAATGAGGCTGGAGGAAGAGGAAAAACTTAGATCTGAAAGGTCCTTGAAGCACCTTCTGATGTTATAGAAAGGAGGCTGAATAGGATCAGAAGACTGGGTTTTATTTTTGTCTCTCCCACTAACTAGCTGGGCAAATCATTTATACTTAACTGGGTTGCCGTTTTCACATTAGCAAAATGAGGGTATGGGTTGAGACCAGTGCTTCTCAACCAGGGATGATTTCGCCCCCACCTCCCAGGGACAGTTGGCAATGTATAGAGACATTTCTGATGGTGGAGGGAGGGTAAGTGAGACTGGCATCTAGTAGGTAGAGGCCAGGGATGCTGCTGGACATCCTACAGGCAGAGGACAGCTCCCGTCAGAAACTAATTATCAGTCCTAAGTGACAGCAATGCCGAGGCTAAGAAACACTGGTTAGATGGGTCGAGTCCCCTCAGTCCTAATAGTATTCTCTAATTTTACCACTGGTCTCCTCCAGACCTCTGACGCCACACAAGTTAAGCCTAATTCCTCTCTGGAAGCTCTTCCAACTCTATCTACTGCATCAAACTCCTCCCGCATCTCCCACCTCTACCCTTAGCCCCTCCGTACCTGGACCTTGGTGTCTGCACACCATGCTTTGTGCTCCTTCTCTGTAGCACATGTTACTACGTACAATTGCTATAAATTTTCTTCTCTGTATAAGAATATATGCAACTTGGCAGGGACTGTCTTGTTTATTTCTTCATCATCTTTAATGATGAATAATCCTCCTCACTAAATGTTTGTTCAATTGATGGTGGAACAATTAGCAAACATGAAGGTCAATGTTTTCTCACTCTTTCCTACACAGAGTTGTGGTATAAACTTATTAGATCATTTCACCAGATTATTAGTTACTGGCCTAAGAACATTAAAGTGGCTCAGGAAGCTACAGTAAAGTGGATTTGGGATCATGGCCCTTGGACTAAAATCAGAATCACCCCAGACACAAGGTTATTAGGTCAGAATCAGGGAGGAGACTGGAGATGGGCCTTTCTGGATGCTTTAAAGCTGGAGACAGAATTAGTGCACAGGGATGGATACTTGGGCACCCTCTTTGTTCCAAAGATTTGTTTTTGTTGACACAGAGTTCAGCCTGAGAACCAGGAAGGTCTTGGATGTCTGCACATATTTCCTATTAAGGGCATAGATTGTTGCTTCAGGCTCCGAGGATAAAGAGGCTGTAGCACTGGGAGAGCCTAGCTGCTCCAATCCAGTGTGATCCGCCCAATCACAGAAGGGCAGAATCACCAGAATCTCAGCAGAAATTCTGGGCGCCAAGGGAATTACTGTTGAGACTGGCTGCATCTGCTTCTTGCTGTGCAGACACCTCATTTCTGTGAAGTTTTGAAGTCTTTGGCCAAATAATCAGGGAAATGAACCTAATCTCAGAGGGAGTTGTGCATCTGTAATCCCTGTCCATCAGATTATATATAGCCCAATGATGGCAGAAACATGGGCTGTACTTCACAATTCTAAAAATCTAGATACCTACACAGGGAAAGTAGAATCACTGCCTGCCTCAGCTCTCAGTCACCTACTTTACTACCCCATAGGACATACAACAAGACCAAAAGAGGATATTTGAGCAAGTGGAAGATAGTAGCAGAGTTTCCCGTTTTCCTCTTGATATTTTACCAACAGACAGGGATAAAAAAATTATACTTCATCACTCAGGTTAAAGTAAGATAAAGTGGAGAGAACAACACTATTTGGATGAAATAGCTGTCAGAGGAATGGACATATACTTTTGCAGTGAATGTGGAATTTTTTCCCAGCATAAAGCCAGAGGCCTGCTGACATTCAGGAACCCGTAAGAAAAAAAAAATATGCTTGTCAACATCAGTTCAGGCGGATATTCAGTCAACTGTTTTAAAGGTGCTGAGAAGGAAGAAGGTGGTTTATAAAGGATTTCTCAGCTCTGTTCCTTGCACAGCATGTTTTTCAGAGGGAATGCCTTTGTGTTTCTATCTGCTGCATCTCACTGTAGGCTAAGGCAGTTGCTTACCCAGATGATATTTGCATTTTAAAAGAACATCCTCCCCATATGTTTAATGATTTGCACTGCACCTGGGCAGTGTCCCTCACAGAGGAGCTCAATCATGGAGAACTCACTTGAGTGTCCATCATTTTTTCTTTTTTAAAATAATAAATGTAGGGCTTCCCTGGTGCCACAGTGGTTGAGAATCTGCCTGCTAATGCAGGGGACACGGGTTCGAGCCCTGGTCTGGGAAGATCCCACATGCCGCAGAGCAACTAGGCCTGTGAGCCACAACTACTGAGCCTGCGCGTCTGGAGCCTGTGCTCTGCAACAAG
>NC_041232.1:47381017-47444018 GCF_002837175.3 Physeter macrocephalus | reverse complement strand
GCAACTGGAGAAAGCCCTCGCACAGAAACAAAGACCCAACACAGCCAAAAATAAATAAATTAATAAATTAATTAAAAAATAATCATACTAAATGTAAAAGTAATTAGCTATACGCCACTATTTATGAAGAAGCAGGTTTAATAAAAAATGAATCAGAGATGGCTGGAAACTTACAGAGTTTTTAAAAAAAATAAAGTAACTACTTTTAAGAAGTGTGGAAAATATAATAAATTATAAAGAAAACTAATGTCATCCACATTCCACTACCCAGAGGCAATCCCTATGAAGGTATTCTACATTTACTATATTATCTATACATTATATCTCATTAGCTATACATATATATGCATACACACATAATTTTTAATGAAATCAAGGGACTATAATCTATATATAATTTTATTTCAAGTTTT
This sequence comes from Physeter macrocephalus, assembly GCF_002837175.3. NCBI lineage: Eukaryota > Metazoa > Chordata > Mammalia > Artiodactyla > Physeteridae > Physeter > Physeter macrocephalus. Next base: position 47,443,605 of record NC_041232.1, on the reverse strand, counting down.
ATTTTTTGTTTTTTTGTATCCTTTTTATTATTAGTGATCCACACATATTCAGCATGAACACTTCCTCTTTTCTGGCTATGAAATTATTTTATCAAACTTGCTAAATAAAGGATATGACATAGGAAGTTATGGGGCATCCAAAGTCACCAAATCCTTCTTTAGTTTACTCATGTGCTTTATATACACTCACAACCACACAGAACGCATTTCTGTTATATTTCAGAAGAAGGCAGTAGATCATTTTATTTTATAGTAGTGCTTATTTTGTTACAGAAACCTCTACTGTACAAAACCCATGTATCCCAAAATATCAGAAAAACAGGAGCCATTTTCTTTTCTTCAGAATATGCTTTTAGAGAGAGTGATTACCTCATTTTGTAGCTTAAAAAAATACAACTGTGAGACCAGTGAGCGTCTCATTAACTTACACAATCACTAAACTGAATTGTCTCAAAAGTTTTCTTAAATGAAAATCTCCTTTTATGAACAATATGCACCTACACTGAGTACATACAAAAACTATCCCCTAGTGGTGACCTCATTAAAACTTTAAGCTCTGCATGTTGAACTTAATTCCAAGAAAGGCGGAAAGATGAACAGATTTTTTGCTGACCAGGAGAAAAAAGATTTACCCAAGCTCAGCCTTTTGTCTCTTGCACCTCAGTACACCTGCCAAATTGATCAAAAAGAGAATTAAATTGAACTTTGAGTGTTAAATCAGAATGTGTCAAAGATTTATCCAATTAATTTTTAAAAAGACAAAATTTCAATTAGCCGCAGGCAGGTATATCATAGATTCTACTGAAATTTCTCTGGTGATATGTGACCATCAGTATCTGTTTCAAATTTATGTTCATTCATTTGCTAGAGTCCTGCACACTTCTTAGAGATTAATCATGCCTTGTGATTTGATATGTGTCTGTTTGATTTTACCATGATGTAAAGATCAAAACAAATAGAAAAGAAGAAAGGAAGGAAGGAGAGAAGAAAGGAAGGAAAGAGGGAGTGAAGGAGGAAGGAAGGAAAGAAGTCATGAAACTGGATATGGGGTCAGGGAGCCACATTAAAAAAAGATTTTCTGGACCTTTACCAGTTATATTCTTAACATTAACGAAGTGATGGATAAATACGGGAGTAAATGTTTCCATGCAGAGTACCATACCTCCTCCAAATATCTTGAATTAAATTTTTGTACTAAGCAGAGAGAATTCCACATTTTTAAACATTACTCTTCTCTAATATATTACATAAAACCTAACCAGAAAGCTTACTCTCGTTAAAAAACATGTCTGCATAATAGCAGTTATCTGGACACAATTTCAGTGACAAACTTTGTTTTTTTGTTTGTAATGCATCTCATGTATCTTGTTTCCCCAGAAAAAATATTTATGTGCAAAATATGGAGAGTGTTTTCTTAGACAAAGAAGTGCTTCTTCTGGAAATCATAAAGAGACAGAAGGATCTGATTCTGGGAGCCAATTCGGGCCTTGCCCTTCAGTGGTGCACTATGACCTTGACTGATGGCCTTGAATATGCCCCATGCCCTAGTAGCCCCCTGAGGACAACTTAGAGCCTGACTTATTTTCGTCTGACTCAGAGAAGATGAGTGTCTTTTAAAAAAATGGAGATAAAAGATATACATTTAATTTGGTATCAGTAATTTCCATGCCATTTTGGAGTTAAAAAAAAATATTATACCCTACATCATAGGTACGCAAACCTTTTGTTCTGAAGGCCCCATAGAGCTTGTGATTATGTGTGTTATATCTATCAATATTTACCTTATTAGAAATTGACTTAGAAACTAAAAAAAATATTTACTTATAAATGTATTTACATAACAATGATAAACCTTTTAAATGTAACATAAATGATATCTTTTTAAAAATAAAATAGTAATGTTTTCCAAAACAAAAAATGTAGTGAGAAGTAGGGCGTGCTTTTACATTTTTGGAAAACTCTTTACTTTCTGGCTTCATAGAAAGAAGATAGCTGGGTTTTCATTTCTGCTTCTGCACTTAACCTATTGCAATATGTTGTTTTGGTTGAAGAATATGAAGTAACTCCAAACTTACACAGATATGCAGTTCAGAAAGGTAGAGTATTTCATAGCCTTTCAGACGATTGTGGATATTTTTCTTTGATTTGCCTCTGAAATTCAACATGTGTTGTTTCTTAAAGGTGAGTTGCCATGTGGAATCTGAAACCACATCAATGAACTTGGCATAGTCCATTACACCAAAATTCATGATCTGTCTCATATTTGTATTGATTTTTTAACTTATGCATGATTTTCCAACATCATGAGTTGGCCATTTGAGAAGTATTGGTTCACTGAGTTATGCAGATCTTCCAAATGTTGACCCATTTCACTCTCAATAACAAAGAGTCGCATTCGTTAATGTCACCATCAATCTCATCAGAAAAGTATTTTAGGTATTGGGAAGCTGTCAGGCTCACAGTGGCAGATGTAAGCTTTCCAAAATTCTAATTTTTACTTCAAAGTTTGAATTTTATCATTGTCAGAGAATACTGTTGGTTTTCTCTGCTGTGACAGTCTCCCTTCATTCATTTTCAAGGAAATCGTCACCAAATACCACATCTGAGTAACCATAGTGTGTCTGCCAGTTGTTCTTTCAAGAAAACAGGTTGTTCTGTGAAAGACGTGGCTAGTTCAGTTTGCACAGCAACCAATCTTACTCTCAGACACCCATCGTCCCTCAATATATTTCAAGAGCACTTTACGCTTTCCATTGCCTCACACAGGATATTAAAAAGATGTGCATCAGAGTCTCAAGATGGAATAAGATTTTTGTTGTTGTTATTGTTGCCTGCTTTGTTTTTTACTGTTTTCGCACGACAGTGAAGAAGATAATTACTAACCAGTACAGTCTGGTGCCACTGCCTTGATTTGTAATACAATTAAACCAATTTTATCCGCCATTACTTTTTCATCATCAGTGCAAATGTTTGCACAATCAAAATGGCAAATAATATGTTAGGGTTATTATTAAAATAATTTTGGCCTCAAGGGCCCCATGAAAGTGTCTTTGGGACTTCACTTTGAGAACCATTGGCCTAAAAGGAAGGGAATACAAGAAAGTGGTTGAGTGAAGGCTCTGAGGTTGGACAGAGTGGTGATAAATGGGGTGGTAAATCTCACCCCACTTTTGATTTAATGTTTATGTAATAGTGATTGAGTTACCTACCCACTCTAAGCCCCATTTTCCACACCTCTAAAATAGGAATAATAACAGATCTTACCGCCCAGAGCTGTTCCAAGGATTAAAGGAGATCCCTTAGCATAGTGCCTGACCCACAGTAAACTCAACAAGTTTTAACTATGACTGTAACATTTATATTATCGCTACTTTTTGAGATCAAGAAACAATGATGTGAGTAAATCAGAATATCAACTGTGTTTGTTGGAATCTGTTTATGCTACACTAATCTAAATTTAGTTCTACATTTCCTCTGTGAGTACAAGCTACATGCATATATATATATATTTTCCAACTAAGTTGAGTACAGAGATTGATAGTTTGCCCTTTGTAGGCTGATTTTGCAAATCCTTATGTAGTCAATCAAGAGAGAGATATCTTGGTAGTTAGAGCTGGTGATGACACGTGAGAGATGGGATTTTGATGGGGACCCATGATCTCTCAATCCTTGATCTGCCACCTGCCACAGTCGTGTGAGGGAAGCGGATATTACCAGTGGGTTACACTGATCAAAAAGCCAGATTACAAGGAGTCACAGGGGTGCCATTTGCCTAAGGCCTAGAACAAACGCTTGAGAAATGTCTTTCCTACAACATGTACTCTTGCCCAAATCTCAGTCCTCCAGATTTTACCACTTTGTGGAGAAAACTGAATTCAAGGAAATGGTCTCTAAGGAAAAAAGTGGGAATGAGGGTATGTGCCTCAGTAAAGGGTGAGGTGCGTATGCACACACACGTGCATACATGTACGTTGTACTCTCACCAACAGGAATTTGGCAGAGATTCTGAGTGTTGGAAAACTCTAAGCTCATAGGCCCATCTAACTGATGTAAATGGGGCAAATAGGTGGGTATAAGTCAAGGAGACCCAGGCACATTCTGCATGCATATTTTATCCCTACGAATGTTTTTTACTTCTTCAAAGACGTATGCTCTCTCTTATTTTCCTTGTAATTATAAGAGGTTCACTTGGTCTATTTTTCTTTTTATGACTTTTGATATTGACCTGAGTAGAACAGAAAACATCCAAAACCAAACAGCTCTTAACAACAAGAAATCAATGATGCAAGCTCTTGATTATAAGTGGCACATGCCATTTGGTCTCAATGTTGGAAAAATAATAGAGCGAGTTAGAGGTGGAATTGAAATGAAGAGTGTGTGCCCTGTTGAAAGACAGCAGCTCCTCTGGTTGTCCCAAGTACAAGCGTGGACCCAGTATGGCCATATATTCCTATTTTCATGGTCAGGGTGGAAATCCATATTTTTACAAGAAATCTTCAAATTTACAAATGGATAGATCAAACAAAACATGTTGGCAGGGTTTGCAGGCTACCATATTTTCCATTTCTCCAAAGATATAATTTCATTTCCCCTCCATTTCATGGATCAATGTACTGTGCCCTTGACTCATCTCTGTCGCCACTCGTTGGGTTTACAAGGGTGGGAAGGGAGGATAGAGAGGAGCCTTGATCGCCCTCTAGTGGCTACAAAGTGCCAAAACAATTAGCTGAACACTCCATTCTGTTTATTTACTGGAAACTCACTAAAATCAGTAAAGCCGACTTTGGCTACTTTGTGTGAGATGTGAACCACATGGTAATTTTACAGTTAGCTCAGATTAGACTCTGGGATAATAGGCAACAGAAAGAAGGAACAGGGAAATCAGTTCGAGGAGACACTTGAGACTTAGAATGCACAAGAGTTCCAGACCTAGCCACTAGGGAAAAGAATCAAAAGTTTTGCTCCAGCAGAAGGCAGGGCCAGCAGTACAGGCTGCTGGCTGAAACGTATATATTGTGTTTTACAAGTAGAGATGAGTACAGGGTGAAGGATCATCTTATCCACTGGCTAGGGTTGTATCTGGTAGTTACTGGCTAATTTGATCCCCGTTTTAAGAATTTGATAGTAGCTTAGCATTTATTAATTAATGGAGAACATATTATATCCTCTTGTTTAGAAGCTGAACTTGAGGAAAAAAATTTTAGGGTGGGAAATGAGATAAATTAGTTAATTTTGAAAAAATCAGAGAGAGTTTCAAATAGCTCAGTAATATAGAGCTAATAAAGGTTCTTGAGAAAGTTGAAAAATAGATCCTGTGACAGCCCTGTTTCACTTGGATGCCCATGTTATCTTAAAACACTGTCCCCAACTATTATATGCCTCTGGCTCAAATGTCTACTTTCAAGGATGGTTCCCTCTGAGTATTCATTTCCTTGGTGGTTTTCCCTGCTTGACACACTCAGATAATTTAATGGACTGAAATACAATTGCTTTTAGAAGCTCAATACTTCATTATACTTTTGTTTTAAAAACAGTTTTTGAGTTGAGAGTATGTCAGCAAAACCACCCCAAAGAATGTGAATGCTGTTACAAGGTCAGCCTTTCAGAAGCTGGAGGCAGCTGTCATTGGCATGCTGTCAAACAAGCACCATGGGCAGCGGGGCAGCATGGGCCGTGAGTCAGCAGCTTTGACAACACTAAATATGGTAACCCATTAATGTGCAAGATAACAGGTACCCAGGCTGCTTCAGAAAGCCCTAGAGAGAGGAAATATTTCATTTTTCAGGTTTATTTAGAAGGAAATCCGGATAGGTCATTAAAGCTCGGATGTGAGTTCCTGTGTGTGTTCATGTGTGTGTGTGTCTGTATTGGAACCTGAATTATGATATTATCCATATGGATTTCTTCTGTGAAGAAAAACATACTCAGATTGAGAGCTGAAATGTCAGAAGCTAGGCATTTCACAGGGGATACTGTTGAGCTAAGAGGGAGTCATGTTTTAGATCCGGGCTGTCCGATTCAATAGCCACCGGCTACTTGTGGCTATTGAACAGTTCACATGTGCCTCATCCAAATTAAGATGCATTGGAAGTATAAGATACACACTGGATTACAAAGATACAGAACACAAAATAATGAATCATATCTTTTTGATAACTTTTTATATTGCTTATATGTTGAAATGATAATATTTTTGATATATTGGGTTACCTGAAATATATTTATATTAATTTCACCTGTTTCTATTTTTAAATGTGGCTACTAGACAATTTAAAATTACATATGTGACTCGCATTATATTTCAATTGGACAATGCTGCTTTAGAAGATATTTGATTTTATCTCCTTCCAGTCTCTCTCTCTCTCTCTCACACACACACATACACACACACACACACACACACACACACACACACACACACACACACACAAGGGATAGGAAGGGGGCCATGGTAGTGGGTCACTGAAAAATTACAGGCTTCAAAGTTCCATTCAAGGTGCTGACTTGGAGATCTACACCAAAGAATGGGTACAACATAAGCCAAAGCCCTGGAAGACATCCTACCTTAAATGTCCAGTTGGCCTCAACTTTAGGTCCGGGGTGAAGGGGCATTTGTCATAGTTCATTTAATTCTGCCCACTTTACTAAGAATGAAAGGGACCGCCAAAGATGCTGAAAATGTTTTCCTCTCATCACTCTTATAGAAGAACAAAATGAGCTCCATAGAAATGAATTGGTGTAGCTTCCTGAACTTTTCAATCTGTTTTAGATATTGATGCTCTCAAGAATGATTTGACTGTGGTGGTACCAACTGGATCATAACACATTTGGCTAAAACTTTGACTTAATAAGGATTTTGATAAAAGCAAAATCCAGACACTGATTTGGCTTTTTAAAATCAACCAACGATGGGCTTCCCTGGTGGTGCAGTGGTTGAGAATCTGCCTGCCAATGTAGGGGATACGGGTTTGAGCCCTGGTTTAGGAAGATCCCACATGCCGCGGAGCAACTGGGCCCGTGAGCCACAGCTACTGAGCCTGCGCGTCTGGAGCCTGTGCTCTGCAACAAGAGAGGCCACGACAGTGAGAGGCCCGCGCAACGCGATGAAGAGTGGCCCCCGCTTGCCACAACTAGAGAAAGCCCTCGAACAGAAACGAAGACCCAACACAACCAAAAATAAATTAATTAAAAAAAAATAAAAATAAATAAAAAAATAAAATAAAATTAACCAACGAAAAATCATACTTTCCAGATTTGCCTGAATGTGTGTTTTGTGTTTTGAGTGTGATTTCTCAGTGCTATTTAATTATCCCCCTAAATTCTGGCTAGTGTTGACAGGTTCCTAGCAGCCTTTCTCCTGTACCTTGCTGCTCCGTCCCTTTTAGTTTTAGTCCATGAATCAGATATGTCACCCAGCTTCTTTTCTTCTTCATCTTAGCCATCATCTACTTTGAGGACTGTGGAGGCCTGGAGTTGAACAGATGCCAATTTGGGGCTCCAAAGCCATTCACCTCTTACCCTTAAATTTCTCTTTCATCCATTTTAACTTTAACTATTGACTTTACTTTTTATGAGTACAGCTAGAAAACAAAGAGCTGAACAGAGGGCTCATTGATGGTGACTGGGCCAGTTGAACGATTGTCCAATGGTGTATTTTAGCAATAAAACGGTAGTGGTGTTCTTGGCTCCTGAACTAGTTGGAAGAAAGGGTGAAGTTCCTCAAATGTTTCTTCATTTAAAGCTATGCAAGGGGGACTTCTATTGGAGAATGGCTCATTATACACCCATAAAATCTCTTTCTAGTATTCTTCTTTCCTTAAATTGATATATACAAAATTTAGTGCATTCATATAAAGTTACAGAAATGTTTTAAAGAAAATTAACAGGTTCTTATTTTAATAATTTTTCAGATATTTTTCATATGCATGCTTTCTTATTTAAAAAATTTGAATGTTACATTAAGTGGTACAATATGAACATTTTCATAAGGGATCAAAACTAGATAAACACTTTACCACCACTTTGGGTAATTTAAAAAAATCCGTTTGGACAGTGAAAGGAAATTGATTTATACCACATTTAACTTTTTGACAAGTTTATTTTTTTAATCTAAATTCTGGACAAGTGTTTCTGAGCAACATAAAATAAAGTGACTATATTTGGAAAACATACAAAGCAAGAAAAATTTAGGCAACCTAGCAGAAGCTTCCAGCATTTGTAGCATAGCAATCTTATATTATCTGATTCCAATGGTTGCGATTTAAAAGATGTTGAGTAAGACTACAAATATGGAAAGATTATGTAAAGCAGACTGACTTAATTGCACAAAATTTTAGGTAACTGCATTACAGTGTTAAACAAAACATTTCACCATCTAATAGTTAGAATTTTCTCTTGTCTTTTTCCTAGATTTATTACCAAGAAATATAACAAAAATAAGGACTCTTACATATTCTAAGATTTTATGGGTTTATTCTTTCAGAGAAACCAAACAAAGAAAAGCCACAACATTGATGGCAGCTGTGACAACTGTAAAATATGGTTTGGGAAAATGGACAGGGCTTGGAAGGCTTCGACATGAGAGTAAAAAGCAACTTCAGATTGCTCCCTGACCTGGAAGTTCAGGAAGAAAGGGGTCAATGGTGATTGACAGTTCATCTCAAGTCCTTTTAGCATGGCTTCACCATTAACAGAAGAAGAAAAATGACATGATTCTCAGACATTAAAGGTAAGAGGAGCCCCTCTGTTCTCTTGAATGTGATTCCTGGCAGGAGCTAAATCTCAAAAGTATAGATCTTTCAAAGAAGATGTGGTACATATACACCATGGAATATTACTCAGCCATAAACAAACAATGAAATATTGCCATTTGCAGCAACATGGATGAACCTAGAGATTATCATACTAAGTGAAGTAAGTCAGACAGAGAAAGACAAATATCATATGATATCACTTATTTGTGGAATCTAAAACAATGATACAAAGAAACTTATTTACAAAACAGAAATAGACTCACAGATATAGAAAACAAACTTATGGTTACCAAAGGGCAAAGGGGGGGCGGATAAAGTACGGATTAACAGGTACACACTACTATATATAAAACATATGAACAACAAGGACCTACCATATAGCACAGGGAACTATATTCAATATCTTGTAACAACCTATAATGGAAAAGGATCTGAAAAATATATATCTAAAACTGAATCACTTTGCTGTACATGATACATGATGTACATGATACCTGAAACATGATAAATCAACTATACTTCAATTAAAAATAAACAAAAACAAAGTATATAGCTTTCACTGGCTTCACCATGATGAATTGCTTTAATGAATGGCTTACTTCACCTTTTCTAGGATTGACAGTCTGTGCCTAGTGTTTAGCAACATTAAAATTGGAAATGAACTCATGACTGAGATATGTCTAATTAAAGAAATAAAAGGAACTTATAACTGTAGCTTTATAAAAGGCACTTATCAACTGTGTTAAAATTTGACAATGATATAAAGCCATCCTGTAATGGGATTCCTCAAAGCACAGAATGGTGGTCAAGAACATAAAGTCCATTTGTATAACTTAATTCTTTCATCTGCAGCAAGAGAAACAGTCAACAATTAAATATTACTGTGAGCACGTGTAAGAGCATACGTGTGTGTGTGTGTGTGTTGGGGGCGGGAGTGTATGTGAAGCATCTCTTGTCTGCTCATTTAAGGGTAGAATGGAAAGTTGATAGGTTTAAGAATAAGGTAAATTGACAACTTAATTTCTTTGTGTGTATGAATATTGACTTTTTTCCCCAGAGAGTCTATCTACTCCATGGCACAATTATAAGACTCCTGGAAAGACAGGTCTTTTCACACTCCAACAAAATAAGAGTTTTATTGTACTCAAATACATCAAGTTCTTAGAAAAATACTCAGGCAATCTAACTTCCAGAAAAATTTATCTAGCAGTACTAACAGTAAACGTTAAGTACTTATAGGAAAGAGAACATAATTTAACCAGAGTAGTGACCCTTTGAATATTTTTAGAAAATATTAGAAATTAAACCAATAAAATTTCCGTGATAAAAGATGAAAACACATAAGAAAATCAACAGCTGAATCAGCAAAATGCACAACAGTCTGCTTAACATATCTAAGAGTTTTTCCTTCTCATCTAATAATAGTTAATAATGATGAACAGAATACTCAAAAACACTTACCTGCATAGCTATGCTTTTAACCACTGTTGCCTTTACCAGATAGTTAAGCAAGTAGGACTCTGAGCATCTTTAAGCAGGGGAATGATGGTGTGGGGGAGGGGAGAGGAGGCCCTGGTTGCAGGGTGAATGACCTGGCTTATGCCAGGCTGATGTTCATCTTCCTCTTACCCCAAAGTACCACCAATTGTGTGAGAGAAAGGGAGGCAGTGATTTCCAATAAGTGACCCAGAGAGGCTAGGGGTAGGTGGCTATACTGTGGGAAGGTCATTTCTTGAACCCAGCAGTTTACTTGCCTGACTACCAGATTTTGCCCAGATGAATAAGAGAATACCATATGTTGTCAGCATGCTACAGGGGTCTGAAAAAAATTACATATATTACTAAAAGAATTCCTTAATATTCTATATATAGAGAGAATATAATGTTATATTATATATATAATATAATTCTATTATATATATAATTCTACCCAACTTCCTAAATACATACATAGTGAAAAATTATCCTACATGGAAGATGAGTTCCAAAATCTTCTGCATTTGGGGCTCAGAGTATGAGGTTTGCTTCCAGAATGTGCCCAAGAGATTAACTTTCACAACTGAGCTCTGTTCCAGCTAGTCTTTTTTTTTTTTTTAACATCTTTCTTGGAGTATAATTGCTTTACAATGGTGTGTTAAGTTTCTGCTGTATAACAAAGTGAATAAGCTATATGTATACATATATCCCCATAGCCCCTCCCTCTTGCATCTCCCTCCCACCCTCCCTATCCCACCCCTCTAGGTGGTCACAAAGAACTGAGCTGATATCCCTGTGCTATGCACCAGCTAGTCTTAAAGGTACTGCATGCTCTGAATATACACTGGCAAAATGCAGAAGTACAGTATAGTGGCCAAGAGCATGAAATTATAGCTATTACTTATTTTCTCTAAAAGTATCTGCTTATCTTTAATGTAAGGATAATAATAGTGCTTACTTAGAGTAATCTTGTGGATTAACTTAGATAATGAATGTATTGTACCTAGCACACAGCTAGGTACTCAATAACTGGTAACTGCTCAAGGATTATTAACCAGGGTGAGGAGTGGGAAGTAACTAAATAGAAATGGGAGCACAGGTGTATTTCCAAAGAGTCATTTTTTAAATTAAAAAAAATTTATTGAAGTATAGTTGATTTACAGTGTTTCAGGTATACATCACAGTGATTCAGTTATACATACATATATATATTCTTCTTCAGTTTCCTTTCTATTATAGGTTATTACAAGATATTGCATATAGTTCTATGTGCTATACTATAGGTCCTTGTTGTTTATCTATTTTATATATAGTAGTGTGTATCTGTTAATTCCAAATCCCTGATTCATCCCCCACCCCCTCCTGTTCCCTTTGGTAACCATAAGTTTGTTTTCTATGTCTGTGAGTCTACTTTTGTTTTGTAAATAAGTTCCTTTGCATCATTTTTTTAGATTCTACATATAAGTGATATCATATGATATTTGTCTTTGTATGACTTATTTCACTTAGTATGATAATCTCTAGGTCCATCCATATTGCCTCAAATGGCATTATTTCATTCTTTTCTTTGGCTGAGTAATATTCCACTGTATATATGTACCACACCTTCTTTATCCATTCATCTGTTGATGGACATGTAGGTTGCTTCCATGTCTTGGCTACTGTAAATAGTGCTGCTGGTGCAGGTGTATCTTTTTGAACTAGAGTTTTCGTATTTCCTGGGTATATGCCCAGGAGTGGGGTTGCTGGATCATACGGTAACTCTACTTTCAGTTTTCCAAGGAACCTCCATACTATTCTCCATAGTGGCTGCACCAATTTACATTCCCACAAAGAGTCATTTCCTAAGTGAAAATCTCCTCCCTGTCAATTCACAACAGCTCTGTTATATCAGCTATTTGAGATATCACTACTCAAGCTGGAAGAACATTGTCCAATCACAGAAAATGGAGTATGGCAACCAGGTGAATGACTGAGGCCACCCAAGCCCATAACTAAGCCCACAGTTCCCTGCTGAGCCACCACCCTAACCCAGACTTCCTCTCTGAAGAACACTCTGAATCTTGGCTTTAGCAGATTATCTGAAATGTCCTCTGACAGCTGGCAAGGAAAGTCCTCAAACCCTTTTTACACAGTTTCAAATAAAGCTCACACAGCATTAGCAAGTCTTCATAAGTACAAGCTGGCTGAAATGGCCCATGTATCTGAAGATCTGTATTGTGGGTCTCTAATTCAAAACTGGAATTTCAGCACAGATTCCACAGTGATACTTTAAAATTCCTTAGGGCTAAGTGTTTTTTCCTTGTCCTTATATTCAAACTGACCACTAACACACTGGAGAGAATCAAGCCTCAACTATAGCATTCACCGGGGAGACAATCAGGATTCAACTCCTGTATTCACTGTAACAGAACCTGCCAGAAGTACGTCGGGTGTGCTTAGGAAATGCAGCAGTAATCACTAAAAATGCTAGCGGTAAATCCATGCAGAGAGCTGTAAACCTGAAAAGCTAAGGTGAGGAAGAATGTTATTTTTAGCAATCAACAGGTAGAAGCCCACTCTAGTTTTCCTCTTTTCTGATTGAATGTAATTATAAGAATATACAAAAAGCATAAGCGCTGATCATAGAGATGATACAGTTACAAGTATTTAATATTTGAGACGTGTAAGCCTTAATAAAATATTATCCACCTATGAGGTATTTATGTAAATCTTGGACTCTTGTAAAAAACTAATTTTTTAGAGGAATTGTACTAGATTTAGGCTTAATCACTTTGAAACAAATAATTTAATTGCTCTGCTTGACAATGTGCGTCATTAGAAAGTACCAAAATAAGGTTATTCTTATCCATTTCCAGAAAATGTATTCACTCATTTATGTATTTATTATGAACACTGCAGCTCATAGTGTGAAGTTATGAGCTCTGGAAAATACAATGAAAAATTGGACCTGAACTCTGTCCCCTATAGCAGTGTTCCCCAACCTTTTTGGCACCAGGAACCGGTTTCGTGGAAGACAATTTTTCCACAGACCGGGGGTGGGGTGGGGGATGGTTGAGGCGGTAATGCGAGCGATGGGGAGCGATGGGGAGTGATGGGGAGGGGCAGGTGAAGCTTGGCTCGCTCACCTGCCACTCACCTCCTTCTGTGCAGCCCAGTTCCTAACAGACTGTGGACTGCTACCGGTCCACTGCCCGGGGGTTGGGGACCCCTGCCCTATAGCACAGAGATCTTGTAGAGTAATGAAGACTCACTACTCATTACTCAGACTCATGAGGTAATTAGCTGTAATGTGGTATCAAAAGTACCAAGAGCCAGAGGAGAGATGCAGTTACGATATTAGGATTTCAGAGGATGAAGAAAAGTGGAAGAGATTAGTCCAGCTGGGGCATATGGGGGCCTTCACCGAAGAAGTGTCATTTAAACGTAGCATGGCTCCTTCTATATGTTGGTGCTTAATAAATATTTATAGAATAAATAAATGAATGGATGGATGAAAAGACATTGGAGGGATGAAGGAGCACAATGCCTGGCACACACCAGTTACTCAGCAAATGCTTCCTGAATTGAATTGCAGAATTTGAGGAAGGACATTTCAGTCAAGGAAATAAGCAAACACATGGGCATGTGGACAGTGGGCAGGGTTATGTTGGGGAACTAATGGGAAAGGGGCTTCAAAATCATGGGGCTGGACCTAGAGATTATCATACTAAGTGATGTAAGCCAGATAGAGAAAGACAAATATCATATGATACCGCTTATATGTGGAATCTAAAATATGACACAAATGAAATTATTTACAAAACAGAAATAGACTCACAGACACAGAAAACAAACTTACAGTTACCGAAGGGGAAAAGAGTAGGGGAGGGATAAATTAGGAGTTTGGGATTAACATATACACACTACTATATATAAAATAAATGAACAGCAAGGACCTACAGTATAGAGAACTATATTCAATATCTTGTAATAAACTATAATGGAAAAGAATCTGAAAAAGAATATATATATGTGTGTGTGTGTGAATCACTTTGCTGTACACCTGAAACACAACCCTGTAAATCAACTACACTTCAATTTAGAAAAAGAGAGAAAGAAATTTTAAAAAAACAAAACAACAACAAAAAAAGCATGGGGTTGAACCATATAGAATGTAGTTAAAGAGGGTGAATGATATTAGATGGATGAAGATATGCCACTGACAGTTTCGTAGCTACTGCAGGACACAGTCCAAACTCCTTGACATGAATCCCAAGGCTTTCTGAGATCTGGTGCCTGCCCACGTCTCCAGGCTTCTCTATTACTACCCTCTCCATTCATGCTGAACTTTGTTCAGTTCCTCAGTAAACAGCATTTTCTTTCCCCTCCTAGTATTACATGTACTTTTCCTTCTGGTAATCTTTCCACTTTTGTCCTTATTCTGCCCCCTCTGCTTGGCTAACTCTTACTTACCCCCAGGTCTCAGCTTTACCATCACTTCTTCCAGAAAACCTACCTGCCCCCTGGACTAGGTTGGCTCCCCCTTTTATGCTGTCCCATTGATCCTGTACATCTCCTGGCACCTTATTGTAATTACCTGTCTATTAGTCTTCCCTGTTTGTGTGCTCTTCGAATGCAGAGACCTTACCTATCTGGGAGCTGTATTCCCAGGACCTAGTTCAATTTCTATAATACTCATTAAATGAATTTGTTGCATGAATGAAACAGACAAGTTCAGACATGAGTATTAGGAATGTTCATTTGACTGGAGCATATCCCATATTATTGAATGAGGGGAACCCAGGTTTTAAAAACTAAAAGTGGCTGGCCATGGTATATGGTCATTAAAATATCATAAAATTCAATAGTAACAATTAACATCGATTGAGTGCTTACCATACCAAGCACTGCGCTAGTTACTTTGCAAGCATTACCTCACTGAATCCTCATAGTGTCTTATGAGGAAGGTAATAAGGAAATGAAAGCACAGATACAATTATACAGAAATAAAATCTGATCAACTTACAAAAACACTGTGTCTATCCCTTAAATACCACTTGTAGTTCTCGCTACCACAGCTCACAAGATATATAAGAAATATCTAAAGGGAATAGGGAGGTAGCTGTATAAAGACAGGCTAAAAAACGTAGGGTATTAAAAAGAAGATCTGAAGTGTATAAAGCTTTGAATGATCTGGAAAAGATGACAACAAACGTATCCACTGGAAATTCACTGAAACTTCAAAGAGGTAAGTTTAAGACCCATAAGAATGTACTCTTAATATTACTAGGAGTAGGTTGGAAATGGAAAGTAATTTTTAAACATTCATATGACTCATGAGTCATGGAGCTGTAATAAATTACTAACAAACATTAGGATTTAGAGGCAAATTCTTAATCTGACAGTGAGAAGAACAACTACATTCTTTCATAACACATCTCCTGGTGCTACTGTAACAGAAAAAAATGTTTTTAACAGGACCAAGAGTCTGATTCAATGCACTAATTTTATATTCTTTACTGACATTAGAATGGATATTCATAAATACTCAACTGTGGCAGCTTTTTCATACACACCTGGTAGAGTGTCTGTCTCCAAACTCAGTAAATATTCATTAACTACTAGGAGTGACCAGGGGTGCCATAGACTAAGTAAGAACCTGAATTTTTACTCTATTTAGAGGTAGAGACACTGGCTCCAAATCCAAAAGATGATTAAGAGCATCTAAAAAGGAAAGGATCTAATTACCACCATTACTATAAAAAGACTATGTCCCAAGGGCGGCATAGAAGCAAAGCAGGTGTGTACAAGTAGGGAAAACAACACACACTCACACCCACACCCACACCCACACACCTCTTTCACCATTTTCTGTTGATTCATATAACTGGAACTTCACCCTTGAAGTGGAATGAAGAGTTCACCTGACTCATACTTTTTCTGCTTATAGTTCATTTTTAGTGCTTTGGCAGTAAATTCAGGTGCTCGGAAGGTCAACTTTTTCTCTTCAAACCCTTCGCTTTTAGGATGTGAGGATTTTCATTTTCTGTGCCAGGTGCCAGAATGCAGTGTAATCTGAGATTTGCTTGGCTGTTCTGTGCAGTGGGGAATCTTTAAAAAAATGTAAGACTCCTTTGATTCTCAAATTCTCCTGTGTAATTAACTTTATCTAAAACTTTGAGCCCTGGACTCTATTTTTTTTTGGTGGAGTGAGAAGTACCAGTTTTGAGATAAGTGAAGTTTTCAAATACCTGACTGGATTTATAAGGAACACCTTGGAATCTGAAAGCAAACTTTATGCCATTTTTATATTCCTAGCCTACCACCACATACAAACTAATGTCAGAACAACAAAGTGAATTTACAAGATTTTTCAATTTCCTATGGTTGCTTTGGATCACATATAGCATAATCCTGGAGTCAGGTGGCTACATGACAGGAAAGAGCAGGAGAAAAACAAAAGAAATGTCTTTAAAGATTTTTGGAAAAGTGTTTTTATACAGAATGGGGCATATATCAAAGAGAAAGTAAAGACTATCACACTAGACACAAAATGAAAACATAAAATTATAAACATTGATGTGTTCCGCAGAAACAAGCAAAAATTTCTTTGTAAAAATCACACTCCCCGCCCCACCCCAGTTTTTGCTCTCCAGAGATCAACAGGCCATCAAAGAATTTCATCCACCGATTTGTAGCACAAACAGCACATTTGGGTGAAAATTATTCACATTATTTCAAGTGGAAATATTTCATACGTGTAAATGTTGTTGCCAGAAGAATCCCAGAAATGAGGCTCTGTCTTTAGAATGAGGCAGGGAACCTACTGGATGTATTTCACTGATTGTGGGTATAATGTCCGTAAAGGAAATTTGCCAGGGATTCACAGCCATTCTTACCTGTTCAAAGAAGCCATTTTGCGGACATATCAATTCCTAAGTCATAACATTCCTTTGCTCAGATTGTCTTAAAATCTGATGGATAAACACTAAAATAGCCCTCCTAACACCTCTGGGAAATCACTATGATGTGCGTTTTCAAGATGATAAATACAGACAGAGATAAATTTGTAAGCCAAGAATGAATGTGAAATGGAGGAGAGAAGAATGGAATTCACGAGCATCAAATTTCCAGTCCTCAGTACAGAGCGTTCTTATCTCCAAAGAAATTCTAATAAAGCCCTGAGCCATTACAACTAACTTTGAAATAGGAGAACACTAGCTTCAAGGATAAAGTTTTAACATGATTACAATATTTGGATTACTTCCTAAGACATTAAATCGAAAAATTAGAATAGGACCACGTTAAGAAGATACTAAAGGTGGCCCAAAATTTACCTTTTAAAACAAATGTTACGGGTAAAATATTTGGACCCTAAAGATGTACACATCCACACACACACACACACGCACACAAAACCCTCCACTTTAGTAATGCAATTTGCCTAATTTCTTGAAGACCAAGAGAAGCAGAAATACAACATAATCTAGAGTGAGTTTTGAAGAACCTCAAGAATTTAGCCAAATTTTAAATGCCTGTTATTTGACTGATCTTTAGGCAAATCTTCAGAGTTGGGACAAAGCTTCTAAAGGAATCTGAAGGAAGAAAAACTAAATATATTGAGGGGTCTGCTTTGAGTGATAGCACAGTCACTGAAAGGACATTTCAAAGAGAATAAGCATGCAGCATAGAACTAGAGAACTCTATTGCTGCCTAGGCCCTTCTGCTCCAACTTCCCTTTACCCACAACATGTATTTCAAGTGTCTCCATCTGCTTGGCCTCTACCTTGTTCTAAAACACTGCCCTGGTTTGGTCATCTTATTTGGATGATTTGAAACAGCCTCCTTTGGTAACCATAAGTTTGTTTTCTATGTCTGTGAGACTCTTTCTGTTTTGTAAATAAGTTCATTTGTATCATTTTTTTTAGATTCCACATATAAGTCATATCAAATGAAATTTGTCTTTCTCTCTCTGATTAACTTCACTTAGCATAATCATCCCTAGGTCCATCCACGTTGCTGCAAATGGCATTGTTTCATTCTTTTTTATGGGTAAGTAATATTCATGTATATAAAAGGGGAAAGAAGGGGGAGGGATTAATTAAGAGTTGGGGATTAAAATATACACACTACTATATAAAAAGAGATAACCATCAAGGACCTACTGTATAGCACAAGGAATTATACCCAATATCTTGTAACAACCTGTAATGGAAAAGAATCAAAAAAAGAATATATATATATATATATATATATATATATATATATATATATATAACATGTATAACTGAATCACTTTGCTGTACACCTGAAACTAACACAACATTGTAAATCAACTATACTTCAATAAGACTTTTAAAAAATGAAATAGCCTCATAACTAGTCTCTCTACTTCTACTGTTACTCTACTTCAATCCATTCTTCCCAGAAAGCTGCAATGATCTTTTAAAATGAAAATAGGATCACATCACACCTTTTCCTTCATTATCCTTTTCATTGGCTCTCCACTGTGCCTGCAGGAAAGACCAAAAGGCTGAACATATCAGACTCCTTGCCTACTTTTCTAGCCTGTCTCGCAGCATTACCCTCTGGTCCCTCTGGGTTTCTATTGCACTAGCCTCTTGAATGTCTCAATCTCTTCCCAACTTGGATTCTTTGAACCTGATGTTCTCCCTGCCTGCAAAATTCTGTCTACCACCCAACTCTTCTCTTTGCTAAATTGTACTCATTCTTCAGGTTTCAACGTCAATATTATTTCCTCAGAAAGACGTTCCCTGATCGCCCCAAAGAGTTCAGTTTCCCCTACTGTTTTCTTTCATAGCACCTATTCATTTCTGTCATATATTTTCATTCATTCATTCATGCCTTTAGGCATGCATTCATTCAACAATTATTGCTGCACCTACTATTATTGACCACCTACTATGCACCAAGCACTGTTTTAGGTGCCATAGAGGCATGGTCCATGCTCTCATGGAGCCTACATTACTTTGTAATTGTATATTTATTAATGTGTTTATCTGATATCTGTCTTTTCTTTTACACAGTGACCTCTATGAGACCAAATAATACAAAAAGGTAAAGAGGTTCCTGTTAAATTTTCCACAATTCCTTAGTGACAAAGCTAGCCCTAGAAGCCTGCCCCTAGTAGGTTGGTGCTTTTCCTCATTTTTAGGAGCATATGAAATTGTAGGTGTGGCAAAGACCACTAGTGTTCTCTTCCTCCTGGGAACACAGCCATACTCTAGTTCCCAGGTTTCCTTTCAGTTAAAGTCATGTGATTAAGTTTTAGCCAATGGGATGTGAACAAAAGTGAAGGCCTGCCCCTGTAAGGCTTAGTGTTCTCATCGATGCTTTTTTTGCCCTCCTGTTGGCTGGAAACAGAGGACTCTGTAGTTTTAGAGAATGGCAGAGTCATAAAATGAAATAGGCCTGGCTACCTGAATCACCACATAGAGGAAAGCCACCTGCTGTCCAAGAACACCTACCTGAAACTGAAGTACATGAAGGAGAAACTGGGGGCTTCATTTGTAACAATGGCAAGTATTACTACTAACTAATTTGTTATACATGTGACCTTTCTAAAAACATTAGAATATAGGGATATTAGCCAAAGTGGCCACAGTGCATTATCTGCATTTTGAATACTGTGTGTATTTCCTAGAGAACACCATCAGACAGTTCCTCCTGTATTTGGTCAAATGAAGATCATAGGCTCATCTTAATTCCTCTCAGAATTCTGTGAACCTCTTGAACATAAAAATCATCAACATCAAATAGAGATCCGTAAAGATAATAAATAATTTGAATATGTGGTTTATGTTTTTAAACACTACCTGGCACAAAATTGGACACTTCTGATGTCATGTTGCTTGTGAAAATAAAAATAATCTAGGTGAGCTGCCTGGCAGTCCAGTGGTTAGGACTTGGCGCTTTCACAGCCAGGGCCCAGGTTCAATCCCTGGTCGGGGAACTAAGATCCTGCAAACCATGCAGTGTGGCCAAAAAAAAAAA
The DNA here is from genome assembly GCF_002837175.3 of Physeter macrocephalus. Classification (NCBI taxonomy): domain Eukaryota; kingdom Metazoa; phylum Chordata; class Mammalia; order Artiodactyla; family Physeteridae; genus Physeter; species Physeter macrocephalus. The sequence goes on along the minus strand of NC_041232.1, from coordinate 47,423,380 downwards.
AAAGTAATCTAAAATGGCCAGTTTATCCCAGACATTGACTCATGGCAAATCAAGTGGTTAAAAGTGAAAACTGGTGATTATTGTTCTAGTAAATTTGTCATTTGCTTATTACTTCAAACTGACTTTTAGACATTATATAGATAGAAACAACTTTGCACATAAAACACACTTTTTTTCACAATAAACTACAAAATATGACATATATGTTATTTTTCATATGAGCTGCATCCTTCTGATTTTAAATCTATTCAGTTGAAAATTCTTTGATCAAAAATAAGATTACCAATATTACTGGTAATCTTAAGCATATATAATTTTTGAGTTTAGTCTGGACAAATAAGAAACAGAAATTTAAGTAATGTGCCCAGTTTTTTGTTTTTTGGTTTTTTAGTGTGACTTTTCACCATCTAATGAGGAATGTTTTATTGTTATTTAGGTCATTCTGAAGTAACTGATACAATACCCTTTTAAAATATTTCTTGAAAGGGTAAGTGTTGAAAAATCAGAAAGCACAATCAAACATTCCTCAAAATACTCAACTAAGAAAACAAAAGCCAACTGAGCAAATACATATCCAGTCACGGCAATTTAAAATAATCACATCCGGGCTTCCCTGGTGGCGCAGTGGTTGCACGTCCGCCTGCCGATGCAGGGGAACCGGGTTCGCGCCCCGGTCTGGGAGGATCGCACATGCCGCGGAGCGGCTGGGCCCGTGAGCCATGGCCGCTGAGCCTGTGCATCCGGAGCCTGTGCTCCGCAACGGGAGAGGCCGCAACAGAGGGAGGCCCGCATACCACAAAAAAAAAATAAATAAATAAAATAAAATAATCACATCCTATGCAGTTAAAAACATCACCAGGAAGGGGTGGGGTGTCTGGGATATATGATGTCTCCACCTCCGTTTCTTGATTTCTGGATTAGATTAAGGGAATAGGTGATGAAGACATGCTTAGAGGAAATATTAAGAAACGAGACCCAGTTTTTCACAAAACAGACACAAGACTAGGAAATGGGCTCAACTGTGGAAAATTATGTTAGCCAGCGTCTAAAGTCAATACACCTGGGGAAGCATCCAAATGATTTGTTTTTTCCTCTCTTCCAGTCTTCCAGAAAAGACACTGTAGGAAAATTAAGGGACTCTCCATTTGCTCCAGTAACATTGATCCCATGTGCTTGCTCAAAGGCCTGGGCTAGGAACCTTTCTTTGTTGTTGGTGTTGATGCATCTTCTCCATGCACCTGAGTCTAGTGTAGACACACACCATCCAAATGAGCTGATCCCTTATTGAGGTCTATTCTTTAACTTCTGCATATAGAGATACATATGTGTAGATTATTCTATGAGCAGAGGTAGCTAGAATGGAGAGGGTCTACTGTATTCCTAAAGTTAATATCCCTTTAACAAGGCCTAAAGTAATTTTCCTCCTGCTGCAGTCAACAGTAATTCTCAATTACCTGCCCACATTGCAGAATGGGATTAATAACACTCAACCTTTGTCAGTTTTCTGAATAGGCTCAAAAACTATATGCAAATCTTATTAACAATAAAGAGGACTACCCTAGCAGGTATATGCAGGGTTTCCTCTAAGTGCTTAATATTGAGGGTAATAAACACATTGAAAATCACACCATTCATTTAACTAAGTCCTTCACACAATGTGAAAATCTCCAAAGGTCTTCCAGAATCAGTATCTACAGGCTAGAGCCTGGGCTTCATGATAATCTCTATTTCTAAGATAACTCCTACCTTATGTCAAAAACCCATGTAATAAATAAGCTTGATAAACTCAGGAAAAGACTGAGTTTTCATCGAGGGTGAAAGTGATCATAATTAAAACATCCAGTTCACAACCTCCTCAATATGCACTAAGAACTCCTAAAGGGCAACAACTAAAAGAATGAATTTACCATTTTGAAAATAAATTCAAATACTTAGCATAAATTAAAATATGTTTTTTAATGAGTACAAGGAACATTAGAAAGAATGTGATGACCTGTTTTGAAGCTTATGTCTTTTTATATTTAGTGTAATAAAGGATTCATTGTGCAAAGATCCAAATATTCTGGCAAGCCGCAGCAATGCTAGGAAACACTAATGCCAGATACATTTTATATCCATATTAGGATGAAGAAAAAAGACGGGTTGAAGTGAACTGCAAATGATGGTTTTCTTTTGCTCAAAGTTTTTATAAAACATCAGTAATGCTCTCTTTGGATTATAAAGTGAGGTGCCAAATTGTGTATTTCTAGAATATTCCTGATGATTACCAGTATACAAATCAACAGTGACTAAACCAAACTTGGAACTTGAAAATAAAGTTAGAGATCTTCAAGTGACTATAAATCCTGGGAAGAGCCTTTTAGCTCCCCAGTAGGATTTAGGATACATTTCAGAGTCTGTCATTCCAGAAAGCCTTTTGAAATGATGACCGTGTTTAAGGTGCAATCTTAAAAATGTTATTTTATTAGCTGCCATGTCATTTTATACTCCACATACCTCATCTAATAAATACAAAGAGTGTAAATAGTCACAAATAAGTAACATTCACAAAAATATCCTCTTGATAATAGTACCTTCAATTCCCAAGTGTTCCATGAATCATTCATCTTTGTGGCAATTTGCACCCTCTAATCTCCTTTCTTTCTCTATAGTTTTAGCCTATCTTCATTTCCACTGCTTACTAAGAATCCTACAAGAGGATGAATAGGAGAATGAAAGGATATAAATGGACTAAGGATCTTGCGAGGGAAGGCAGAAACTACTTACTCAAGTGCTGTTTGGCTTATTTGTGGATTTCGAATATCTGTTATTCCTATTTTCTATTATCCCCAATAATCACATTAGCCATAATAAAAGTGATAGATAATTTAGAGAAGACAACCTAATATACAGTTGAAGAAAGATGTACTGTTTGTTGAGTCGTAGAGTTTTGTTCAAGCAATATAGGTTTGGGTTACAAGATTTTACAATTTTTACAGTTATATAAAGATGATACTTAATGATTTATGGGGAGTTAATAAATCATGTAATGAAGGAATACACAATCTGATGATTGGGTATTATATAATAATAATATTTTTATTAAGATTTCATATTAGGCAACTAAATCTAAAATGTAGAGCAGAAAACATAATCCCAGTTTTTAAAAAAGACAGCTCCCATCATTTCATCTAAAATGTGTTTATGGACAAAATTGGGGTAATGGTCAGATATTTCTGGCCAATGGCCTAACAATGAAAATGTGGATCTTAGTGATATTGTTGCCAACATTTCTGGTTTACCCAGTGAATATAAAAAACTTTTGCAGAGGATAATAAAGATTAAATAGATTTCATTAAAGACATGAACCAAACTAATTAGCACATTGTTGAGGAATCTTTCACCATACTGTGTTTAAATTCAGGAGCTGGAGATAGGCTACTATGATTTAAGAGTGTTTCCTGAGACCTTCAAGATGGTGGAGGAGTAAGATGTGGAGATCACCTTCCTCACCACAAATACATCATAAATACATCTACATGTGGAACAACTCCTACAGAACACCTACTGAATGCTGGCAGAAGACCTCAGACTTCCCAAAAGGCAAGAAACTCCCCACGTACCTGGGTAGGGCAAAAGAAAAAAGAAAAAACAGCAATAGGGTGCGGCAGGCAAAGCAGAGAGATTCCTGCACAGAGGATCGGTGCCGACCAGCACTCACCAGCCCGAGAGGCTTGTCTGCTCACCCGCTGTGGGGGGCATGGGCTGGGAGGTGAGGCTCGGGCTTCGGAGGTCAGATCCCAGGGAGAGGACTGGGGTTGGCTGCATGAACACAGCCTGAAGGGGGCTAGTGCGCCACAGCTAGCCGGGAGGGAGTCTGGGAAAAACTCTGGACCTGCTGAAGAGGCAAGAGTACATTATTTCAGGGTGCACAAGAGAGGGGATTCAGAGCACCACCTAAACCAGCTCCACAGACGGGCGCGAGCCACGGCTACCAGCGCGGACCCGAGATGGGCATGAAACGCTACGGCTGCTGCTGCAGCCACCAAGAAGCCTGTGTGCAAGCACAAGTCACTATCCACATCTCCCCTCCCAGGAGCCTGTGCAGCCCGCCACTGCCAGGGTCCTGTGATCCAGGGACAACTTCCCCGGGAGAACACATGGCACACCTCAGGCTGTTGCAACGTCATGCTGGCCTCTGCCGCTGCAGGCTCACCCCGCATTCCGTACCCCTCCCTCCCGCTGGCTTGAGTGAGCCAGAGCCCCCTAATCAGCTGCTACTTTGACCCTGTCCTGTCTGAGCGAAGAACAGACACCATCAGGTGACACACACGCAGAGGCGGGGCCAGATCCAAGGCTGAACCCCAGGAGCTGTGCGAACAAAGAAGAGAAAGGGAAATCTCTTTCAGCAGCCTCAGGAGGAGCAGATTAATTCTGCACAATCAATTTGATGTACCTGCATCTCTGGAATACCTGAATAGACAACGAATCATCCCAAAATTGAGGCAGTGGACTTTGGGAGCAACTGTAGACTTGGGGTATGCTTTCTGCATCTAATTTGTTTCTGGTTTTATGTTTATCTCAGTTTAGTATTTAGAGTTTATTATCATTGGTAGATTTGTTTATTGATTTGGTTGCTCTCTTCCTTTTTTTATATATAGATATATATTTTTTTCTCCTTCTCTTTCTGTGAGTGTGTATGTGTATGCTTCTTTGTGTGATTTTGTCTGTATAGTTTTGCTTTTACCATTTGTCCTAGGGTTCTGACTCTCCTTTTTCCTTTTCTTTTTTGTATAGTTTTTACTGCTTGTTATCATTGGTGGATTTTTTTTTTGTTTCGTTGCTCTCTTCTTTCTTTCTTCTTTTTTTAATTACTTTTAAATTTTTATTTTTAATAATTAAAAAAAAATTTTTATTTTAATAACTTTATTTTATTTTTTTTCTTTCCTTTTTTTTTCTCCCTTTTCTTCTGAGACAAGTGGCTGATAGGGTCTTGGTGTTCCAGCCGGGTGTCAGGCCTGTGACTCTGAGGTGGGAGTGCCGAGTTCAGGACATTGGTCCACAAGAGACCTCCCAGCTCCATGTAATATCAAGTGGTGAAAGCTCTCCCGGAGATCTTCATCTCAATGCTAAGACCCAGCTCCACTCAACGACCAGTAAGCTACAGTGCTGGACACCCTATGCCAAACAACTAGAAAGACAGGAACACAAGAGAGGCTGACTAAAATCATAATAAGGCCACAGACACCCCAAAACACACCAACGAACAATGTCCTGCCCAGCAGAAAGACAAGATCCAGCCTCATCCACCAGAACACAGGCACCAGTCCCCTCCACTAGGAAGCCTACCCAATTCACTGAACCAAACTTAGCCATTGGGGACACCAAAAACAATGGGAACTACAAATCTGCAGCCTGCGAAAAGGAAACCGCAAACATAGTAAGTTAAACAAAATAAGAAGACCAAGAAACACACAGCAGATGAAGGAGCAAGGTAAAAACCCACCAGACCAAACAGGGGAAGAGGAAAAAGCAGTCTACCTGAAAAAGAATTTAGAGGAATGATAGTGAAGATATCCAAAATCTTGTAAATAGAATGGAGAAAATACAAGAAACGTTTAATAAGGACCTAGAAGAACTAAAGAGCAAACAAACAATGATGAACAACACAATAAATGAAATTTAAAATTCTCTAGAAGGAATCAAGAGCAGAATAACTGAGGCAGAAGAGCAGATAAGTGACCTGGAAGATAAAATAGTGGAAATAACTACCGCAGAGCAGAATAAAGAAAAAAGAATGAAAAGAATTGAGGACAGTCTCAGAGACCTCTGGGACAACATTAAACGCACCAACATTCGAATTATAGGGGTCCCAGAAGAAGAAGAGAAAAAGAAAGGGACTGAGAAAATATTTGAAGAGATTATAGTTCAAAACTTCCCTACTATGGGAAAGGAAATAGTCAATTGAGTCCAGGAAGCGCAGAGTCCCATACAGGATAAATCTAAGGAGAAACATGCCAAGACACATATTAATCAAACTATCAAAAATTAAATACAAAGAAAAAATATTAAAAGCAGCAAGGGAAAAGCAACAAATAACATACAAGAGAATCCCAATAAGGTTAACAGCTGATCTGTCAGCAGAAACTCTGCAAGCCAGAAGGGAGAAGCAGGACATATTTAAAGTGATGAAAGAGAAAAATCTACAGCCAGGGTTACTGTCCCCAGAAAAGATCTCATTCAGATTCGATGAAGAACTTAAAACCTTTACAAAAAAGCAAAAGTTAAGACAATTCAGCACCACCAAACCAGTTTTACAACAAATGCTAAAGGAACTTCTCTAGGCAAGAAACACAAGAGAAGGAAAAGACCTACAATAACAAACACAAAACAATGAAGAAAATGGTAATAGGAACATAGATATTGATAATTACCTTAAATGTAAATGGATTAAATGCTCCAACCAAAAGACATAGACTGGGTGAATGGATACAAAAAGAAGACCCACATATATGCTGTCTACAAGAGACCGACTTCAGACCTAGGGACACATATAGACTGAAAGTGAGGGGATGGAAAAAGATATTCCATGCAAATGGAAATCAAAAGAAAGCTGGAGTAGCAATTCTCATATCAGACAAAATAGACTTTAAAATAAAGACGATTACAAGAGACAAAGAAGGACACTATACAATGATCAAGGGATCAATCCAAGAAGAAGGTATAACAATTGTAAATATTTATGCAGCCATCATAGGAGCACCTCAATGCATTAGGCAAATGCTGACAGCCATAAAAGGGGAAATTGACAGTAACACAATGATAGTAGGGGACTTTAACATCCAACTTTCACCAATGGACAGATCATCCAAACAAAATTAATAAGGAAACACAAGCTTTAAATGATACATTAAACAGGATGGACCTAATTGATATTTATAGGACATTCCATCCAAAACAACAGAATACACTTTCTTCTCAAGTGCTCATGGAACATTCTCCAGGATAGATCATACCTTGGGTCACAAATCAAGCCTTGGTGAATTTAAGAAAATTGAAATCGTATCAAGTATGTTTTCCGACCTCAACGCCGTGAGACTAGATATCAATTACAGGAAAAAAATCTGTAAAAAATACAAACACCATACCTTGGGTCACAAATCAAGCCTTGGTGAATTTAAGAAAATTGAAATCGTATCAAGTATGTTTTCCGACCTCAACGCTGTGAGACTAGATATCAATTACAGGAAAAAAATCTGTAAAAAATACAAACACTAGGAGGCTAAACAATACAGTACTAAATAACCAATGGTCAGTGAAGAATTCAAAGAGGAAATCAAAAAATACCTAGAAACAAATGACAATGAAAACACAATGACCCAAAACCTATGGGATGCAGTAAAAGCAGTTCTAAGAGGGAAGTTTACATCAATACAATCCTACCTCAAGAAACAAGAGAAATCTCAAATAAACAACCTAAACATACACCTAAGTCAGTTAGAGAAAGAAGAACAATGAAACCCCAGAGTTAGCAGAAGGAAAGAAATCATAAAGATTAGATCAGAAATAAATGAAAGGACAAATTCTTAGAAAAGGATAACCTTCCATGACTGAACCAGGAAGAAATAGAATATATGAACAGAGCAATCACAAGCACTGAAATACATACTGTGATAAAAACATCTTCCAACAAACAAAAGCCCAGTACCAGATGACTTCACAGGTGAATTCTATCAAACATTTAGAGAAGAGCTAACACCTATCCTTCTCAAGCTTGTCCAAAATATAGCAGAGGGAGGAACACTCCCAAACTCATTCTATGAGGCCACTATAACCCTGATACCAAAACCAGACAAAGATGTCACAAAAAAAGAAAACTACAGGCCAATAACACTGATGAACATAGATGCAAAAATCCTCAACAAAATACTAGCAAACAGAATCCCACAGCACATTACAAGGATCATAAACCATGATCAAGGGGTTTATCCCAGGAATGCAAGGATTCTTCAATATATGCAAATCAGTCAATGTGATAAACGATATTAATAAATTGAAGGAGAAAAACCAAATGATCATCTCAATGGATGCAGAAAAACTTTTGACAAAATTAAACAATGATTTTTGATAAAAAGCCTCCAGGGCTTCTCTGGTGGCGCAGTGGTTGAGAGTCCGCCTGCCGATGCAGGGGACACAGATTCGTGCCCCTGTCTGGGAAGATCCCACGTGCCGTGGAGCGGCTGGGCCCGTGAGCCATGGCCGCTGAGCCTGCGTGTCAGGAGCCTGTGCTCCGCGGCGGGAGAGGCCACAACAGTGAGAGGTCCACGTACCACAAAAAAAAAAAAAAAGCCTCCAGAAAGTAGGCATAGAGGAACTTACCTCTGCATAATAAAGGCCATATATGACAAACCCACAGCCAACATTGCTCTCAATGGTGAAAAAGTGAAAGCATTTCCTCTAAGGTCAGGAACACGACAAGGTAGTCCACTCTCACCACTATTACTCAACATAGTTTTGGAAGTTTTATCCACAGCAGTCAGAGAAGAAAAAGTAATAAAAGAAATCGAAATCAGAAAAGAAGAAGTAAAGCTGTCACTGTTTGCAGATGACATGATACTATACATAGAGAATCCTAAAGATGCTACCAGAAAATTACTAGAGCTAATCAATGAATTTGGTAAAATAGCAGGATACAAAATTAATGCACAGAAACGTCTTGCATTCCTATACACTAATGATGAAAAATCTGAAAGAGAAATTAAGGAAACATTCCCATTTACCACTGCAACAAAAAGAATAAAATGCCTAGGAATAAACCTACTTAAGGAGTCAAAGATCTTTATGCAGAAAACTATAAGACACTGATGAAAGAAATTAAAGATGATACAAACAGATGGAGACATATACCATGTTCTTAGATTGAAAGAATCAACAACATTGTGAAAATGACTAGAGTACCCAATGTAATCTACAGATTCAATGCAATGCCTATTAAACTACCAATGGCATTTTTCACAGAACTAGAACAAAAAATTTCATAATTCGTATGGAAACAAAGAAGACCCCGAAGAGTCAAAGCAATCTTGAGAAAGAAAAATGGAACTGGTGGAATCAGGTTCCAGGACTTCAGACTATACTACAAAGCTACAGTAATCAAGACAGTATGGTACTGGCACAAAAACAGAAATATAGATCAAGGGAACAGGATAGAAAGCCCAGAGATAAACCCACACACATATGGTCACCTTATTTTTGATAAAGGAGGCAAGAATATACAATGGAGAAAAGACAGCCTCTTCAATAAGTGGTGCTGGGAAAACTGGACAACTACATGTAAAAGTATGAAATTAGAACACTCCCTAACACCATACACAAAAATAAACTCAAAATGGATTAAAGACCTAAATGTAAGGCCAGACACTATAAAACTCTTAGAGGAAAACATAGGAAGAACACTCTTTGACATAAATCACAGCAAGATCTTTTTTGATCCATCTCCTAGAGTAATGGAAATAAAAACAAAAATAAACAAATGAGACCTAATGAAACTTCAAAGCTTTTGCACAGCAAAGGAAACCATAAACAAGACGAAAAGACAACCCTCAGAATGGGAGAAAACATTCGCAAATGAAGCAACTGACAAAGGATTAATATCCAAAATTTATAAGCAACTCTTGCAGCTCAATAACAAAAAAACAAACAACCCAATCCAAAAATGGGCAGAAGAACTAAATAGACATTTCTCCCTCACACCTGTCTGAATGGCCATTATCAAAAAATCTACAAACAATAAATGCTGGAGAGGGTGTGGAGAAAAGGGAACCCTCTTGCACTGTTAGTGGGAATGTAAATTGATACAACCACTATGTAGAACAGTATGGAGGTTTCTTCAAAAACTACAAATAGAACTACCATACGACCCAGCAATCCCACTACCGGGCATATACCCTGAGAAATGCTTCTGAAGAACCTAGGGGCAGGATAGGAATAAAGATGCAGATGCAGGGAACGGACTTGAGGACATGGGGAGGGGGAAGGTTAAGCTGGGACAAAGTGAGAGCGTGGCATGGACATATATACACCACCAAATGTAAAATAGATAGCTAGTGGAAAGCAGCTGCATAGCACAGGGAGATCAGCTCGGTGCTTTATGACCACCTAGAGGGGTGGGATAGGGAGGATGGGAGGGAGATGCAAGAGGGAGGGGATATGGGGCTATATGTATACGTATAGCTGATTCACTTTGTTATACAGCAGAAAGTAACAGAACATTGTAAAGCAGTTATACTCCAATAAGATGTTAAAAACAAAACAGCAAAAAAAAAAAAAAGAATAAGCATAATAAATAGAAAAATGATAATGGAGGGTTGAGATCAGTACCAGCAGCACACAGGTGAAAAATGGAGGTAAGGGACCATGGCAAGTTTCCCCAGCAGAGTACCAGTGATGAAGTTGTCCTCACAACCTCCAGGGGAAACCAGGATCCCAATTATTCTTCATCCTTTATAGAAAGAACACGTTCTGGCTTGTGGACAAAGGGTGGCTAATCTGAGGAGCAGCCTCCGGTCGTGAGTTACTGATAGAACAAGAACGTTGTTTTAGGAATGTGAATCAGGTTGCAAATGCAGGACGCCTTGGCGAGTGGGGAGAGACTGCAGACAGAATCCAGATCTCAAATAACTGTGGGTAAGATTTAGGGGTTGTCCAGCTGCTAAAATTACAAGTTGCTGAGAACTAAGCCTAATGTGTTATTTTTTTTAGTTATAATAAAATGTCTATTTAAAAAACAAACAAAAGAGTGCTTCTTGTAGAAATAAGATATAAATAAGTGATTATTGTCACAAAATAAGAATGTGTTTATGCAAATCACATACTCTTTAATGAGTGTTAATTTTGAAAATTAAACTATCGTCCAGCATTCTTCTAATATAGATATTTCAAAATATTGGGGGGCACATGTTTTACCACCATGATGAGAAACCACGGGTTCTGATTGCGGTTAAAAGCACCAATGGTAAACATAAGAGGGGCTCAGAGGGGCTAAGCTCTAGGACATATCCTGCCACTCTGTGCTTTTAAGTTACATATTCATTCCACCCCAAGTTAAAAGAATGTTTCCAGAAATAGTCACCAAATTCCTTTTTTTCCCTAGTCATAGGCTCCAGCCCAACCTAATATCAAGAGATGTTTTGTAACAGCCTGAGTTATGGCATGAGAGTTATTGCCATGGATTCCAGGTTCAATGAGTTTGGGACAGGGTTGTACTGCTGTGACATTTCTGGGAGGGTTTGAAGCAAAGAGACTTAGCATTGCAGCCAAGGCAACATGATTCCCCAGGCAAGCTGGCCTGAAGTCAAGTGGAATGTGCAAGCTGTTTTCCTGTCAGGAGACTGAGTTCCCTCTGCTAAAGCGGTGAGACTGTGTACTTGGACGGCATTCAAGAGTTTTAAATAGTGAAGAAAGGTGTTCATTCTCAAACTTTCTTAGAGTCCCATGGAATACCAACATGGAGGGTGGGAGTTGCCTACTCGCACCCAGCTTCTATTTGGGTAACCACTGAGGGGGACCCCAGTGCAGCTCCGAGTACCTTCATTCTTGTTGTCCCTGGGCCACTTTTGATTTTGCTCTGGGACGCCCCAGAGGGCTCCCGGAATGACTCAGCGGACCCTCACAGACTCTGTTGCTATGGAAAGGTTACGGTGAGACCTCGATTGGAAAACTTCTGCCTATTGTAAAAGAACCTCATATCCAGTGGATAATCAATGTATCTTACTTGAAAGGCATCTATGAAGTATTAAATGAGGGTTTTGAATTTAGTACAGTCCTTTTATAGTAATGGTACTAGGAACAATACTGATGCTTATTTGGTGGGTTATGATTTTCAAGGATTTTGCTCTATGTGACTGTTTTTCAGGATTGCTATTTATCTCTCAGTATACCTGAAACTATGTAATGTCACCTATTCGACTTAATTATCTCGTACACCTTGCTTTCTGCTTCTCTACCCACCTCTTGACTCAACTCCAAGCTGCAGTGTCTCACATCGACTTAGTTTACATTAAAGCACAATTCAGAACCAAAGAGAGAACTCCTCAGCTCTGCCCATCCCTGAAACACAATGTGTGGTGATCTGGGCCACACTTTCAGAAGCAGGAATATTTGATGCGAGAGAGCTGAGTCAAGGGATTGGAAGAATTACCCTCCAAAGAGTCTCAGGCTCTTAGAGGATGGATTGGTTAAATGAATTATTAATAGTGTTCCAGCTGGAGAAGAGAACACTCAGGAAATACAATTGTTGTTGTTATGTATTTGAAGGGCTATCACGTGGAAGAGAGAATAGGCCTGTTTAATGAGGTTCTGGGGGGGAAGATCAAAGTGGAGGGTGGAAGGTCTGAACACAATACCCTGAAGAGACTGTTCTGAAACTTTCTGGGCTGCCCAGGTCAATGGTGAGTTCCCAGGGCTGGAAAAGATAATTTTCAAAGATTAAATTAAATTGATAAATCATATGCCTTGCTCATAACAGGGTAAACAGAAATTATTCAACACATGTTAATTATCACAAAATTAATAATTATAATTGCTTTTAGGCATGGGGTTTGATAAAAGACTAATAAGTTCCTGGAGATCTTTGAGATTCTATGATTTGCTAAATAGTTAGAGACTTACCATCACTGGTTTACTGTTATGTTCATATTATCTACGTTGAGTACTAGAAATCTTCTAGGATGTTTTTATTTTAATACTTATTTATATTAGTATTGACATTTATTTTATATTACCACATCAATTATTTGATTATGAATGAAGTCTTTATCCCGAGCATAGAGATACATAAATTGACGGTGCCTAAGAAAGTTTCAAATTCCGTCCTGAAGAAACAAAAAACACACACACAAAACCCGGAAAAACCAAATCGCTCCTTCATATGAAATGAAAAGCAGCTAGAAGTCTGTAGAAAGAAATAAACCTTTGTTTTTAAGAATAAACTTTGAGATTTTAATATAAAAAGAGAGTAGCCAGTGGTGGGGTAGGCTAAGGGAAGGCTGGAAGGAATCTAAACTCTGGCTCGACTTACAGAGAAGAAGCAAACAATCAGGCTGGACTTAGGAAAAAATAATGGGAGACATTCTCAGCAGTTGGCAAAGCATGGTGCTCAGGGAATCTCAGAAGAAGCAAGAGGTCTAGAAAGATTGGTAGGACTATCAGGAGGTGGGTACCTGTGCTTAGTCTGGATTATAGGAGCATTTGATACATGTTGATAGGATGAATGAACAAATGAATGAACGAATGTCTGCAAGTTGGCAGTGGAGGTCCTTGCCATGGGTATCAGTTCTTCCTGGCGAGGCTGCAGTCCCCCTAAGAACAGAGATAGAGGGTGGAAAGTATGACAGGGACCAACTACTGGACCTGGGACACCAACGCAGAATAAAACCAGGGCAATTGTCTGCACACCAAGGGGAAAGAACTGTCAATCTGTAGATGCCTGTATTTCTGCCTGAGAGTATGCGGGAATGGGAGGCAGAACTAAGGTGAGGGACACACAGGCAGGGGGCTGTCACTGTTGTGAGAGGTAATGCAATGGTCCACAATGTACAAATAGAAGGGAGCTGCTAAAAAAATGGTGTTGATAATATGAAAATATTATTATCTCTGATTGTCCCCCAACTGCAGTTAATAGCTGTTTCTGATACAGTTTGAAACCTGGACCAGCAGAAATCTTCATCAAAGGCTTTCACTGGAACTTTTAAAATACCATCATTTATTCATTGAAAGATAGTTTATTTTCAAGTATTTGCTGGGCTGTGCAGAAAACCATCTCTGAACTATTCTCCTAATCCTACCTCAGGAAATCTCTGGGAAATGCATCCAAATAAATATGGAGCAGAAGTTTAACATATCCCATATCTGTAGTTGTTTGGTCCCAAAAGAACTAGCATGGTTTAGAAAGTGGGAAGAAAGGAGCTGGTGCTGTCATAGATCTGCCAGTCTGTCAGCGGACCTTGCAGTCCCCTCTTTGTCTCTAAGTAGAGAGAAATGCTGAGACTACATGGGAGCAGAATGGGAATAAAGAGATCTCAAATGCCTTCATCCATTCTGACTTTAATTTAACTTGTCTTTCTTTCCTTTTGAGAGCTGGAGTAGGTCAAGGAGAGCCAGGTTTATAGCTAGAGCAGATATATTTCAACCCAAGTTGGCCCATAAAAGTCTTTGCTGGAATGAGTGTTTGCATTACTATGCCATTTATCAACCAGAGAGAGTATTGTTTTAGCAGTTCTTTGGGGTGTGAGAGAGCTCGAAGGTGAGGTCCCTGATTATCTCATTTAAATAGGCCCCTTTTCCATCATGCTCTATTGCTTTACTTTGATATTACCTGAAATTGTATTATTTATCTCTTTTGCTCCTTTTTTAGCCCAATTGTATGTAAGCTCCATGAAAGGAGGGACGAGGCCAGTGGGCCTCAACCAGGGGTGATTTTGCCGTCCCTCTCCAGGGGACATTTGGCAATGTTTGGAGACATTTGTGGTTGTCACAGCTGGGGAGGGGGTGGAATGCTACTGCTCTCTTGTCAGTAGATGACAGGGATGCTGCTAAACATCTTACTATTTGGCCAAAATGTCAATGTGCCCAGGTTGAGAATCCCTGGTCTAGGCTGTATCTCCAGTTTTTCCTAGAACAATGCCTGGAAACTGGTAGGTGATCGATAAGTACTTACTGAAGATACAAATAAATGTCAGGGAAAACTGTTCAAACAAATTTTTCCACATAAAGGAATAAACGTTTTGTTTTCACTGTGGGCACGAGTACCATATTTTCGTATACTTAAAAATTAAGTCAACATCAATGCTTATGAATTAAGATGATGGTGGTGCAGTCTCCCCACCAAGAACATAGAAATGCAGGAACTAAGATGTCCTCTGAGAATTAAACTATCAATATAAATCAACACAACTGAGCCAAAGCCTGTAAAGTCCCCCTGAAGATAAAGAATGGTACCTGGGCAAGCCTCACTTGAGTGCCAGTGTACAGTACCATCTAAAAACATGATTTCTGGAGTTGGCCTGTCTGGATTCCCATCTCAGCTTCACCATTTTCCAGGCAGGTCAATTAGCTGAACACTGTGCCTCATATTCCTCATCTATAACATGGGAATAACTATAGCACTTGTCATAGGGTTGCTATGAGGAGTCCATGAGATAATGTATTCAATGGCTTGGTAAATACAAAGCCTACTACCCAGTGAACCCTCAGTAAATATTAGCCACTATTTATACAAGACTGAACTGTAAGTTCACTTGGGAAATTAGCAGATCTAAAGGAATAAAATTTTAATGAGAACTACAGGGGGAGTCAGCATCAGAGGGATAAAAAAGCAAGAGTCAGAGAGGGAGTTGATATTTATTGCTCCTCTATCATATGCCAGGCATTTTCGTGTGTTCCGTATCCATGATTTCATGTAATTCCCAGGGACAATCCTTAACTAAAGAAGGCTAAGTGACTAATCAAAGGACAGATTGCAGTAAGAAGTGATGTTGAGAAGCCTGGGACCGTCTGACAACAGGCAATCACTGTTCTTTCCACTCTATCAAGAGGAGCTGCCCAGTCAAAAATGGCAATGACCAATCCACATGGAGAAGATTCTGACGGCATATTTACCTTTGCTGTGGAAAGATATGCTTAGCTCAATGCTCTCAAGTAGTTGAATGGCTCAGCTAATTTCCTTTAAATGGATTTAATCTCATTAAACAACTCTGATTCTATTTCCCTTCTTACATCAACCTACAGGTAAAGAATGGGCATTTAGCTCATAAGAGTAGCCTTGTAGCACTTATATTTATTGTATAACATTTAATCAACTGCTTAGTGGGTTTATAAGTTGGTCTCTGTGAGCTTGGATCTTAGCAGCCCACCTCTGAGAGAGAACTCTGTCTGCACCTGTAAATAACAGGAGGTCCAGGCCCCCTGCAGCACTGTTGTCCAGAGGGAACACCACTACCTGCTGGACTGAGGGCTCTGTGAAAGGAAACTCAGATCTACTCAAATCTTTGGTCTAAGAGCATCTGAGAGCCAAATGGAATGGCATTTTAATTAACCAATTTACCATATTTACACATGTAAGAAGTTCACCTCTTTGTATGGGGACTTCTTTTCCTTCCAAATCTAGGGTGGAAATATATTTTCCTGTAATTTTACCCTATATGGAGGAATATTTTTAGGCAACAGCAGTGGCTTTATACTTCTAAAGGATCTGATAAGAGCTGCTGAAGGGGGGCAATGAACTGCACTTAATTAAATCCTGGTTGCTGAAAGTGTATGGAAGAATAAAGACAAATATCATATAACACTTACAGGTGAATTCTAAAAGAATGATATAAATGAACTTATTTACAAAACAGAAATAGACTCACAGACTTAGAAAACAAACGTATGGTTACCAAAGGGGATAGTGGGGGGTTGGGGGAGATGAATGAGGAGTCTGGATTAACAGATACACACTGCTATATATAAAATAGATAAACAACAAGGACCTACTGTATAGCACAGGGAAGTATACTCAATATCTCAATATCTTGTAATAACCTATAATGGAAAAGAATCTGAAAAAGAATACATACATGTATATATATATATATATATATATATATATATATATATATAAAACAATCCCTTTGCTGTACACTTGAAACTAACACAACATTGTAAATCCACTATACTGCAATTAAAAAAAGAAGAATATGCCACCGATGGCAACAGTGACTGGCTGTGAGACAGACTTAGCTTGGGGCTGAAGATATACCTATTTTCTTTGCTCTTGGCACAATATTAGGTCGTAATTCCATCCATTTCCCTTCTCTTGGAACAAATTTAGGGGAAAAATATCAGCAATTAAGTAAGCAGAGCATTGTGTGGTAAGGGTGGCATTTCTTTCTTTAGAAGCTCCAGCTTTTTTGGAGGCTCCTAAATGGCCGGCAGGTGGCAACCATTTTCATCCCTCATTTCTGGGCTGAATTCAGAAGACATGACCTGGAAGTTGGGATCAACGACAAAGTCTCCTGTTAAGTATCCACTGAACATCAACTTCTCCTATAACATTTAAAAACCATCATCAAGCAAATCACTAAACTCATTTTAATCACCACCAATCATCTGCATTTTAGCTGACAATTGCAGATTCTTAGGACATCACCATGACTTTGGATTCTGTAACTTGATGGTTTAAAAGCTATGGGTGAGGAAAGAGATGCTTTCAAATAAGATAAAACAAGATAAATTTTGAAAGGGGTATTCTGTACAGTAGCGTTCCTCAAAATGTGGTCCATGCTCACAGGATCAATGCTATTTTCATAATAATACAAACAGGAGCAATGGTGAGTCAAATTTTTAGCACCTCAGCAAGAATTGAGGGAGTTACATCACTGTAACTGTGATAGTGGTTTGTTTTTTTTTGTTTTGTTTGTTTTTTTGCGGTACACGGGCCTCTCACAGCTGTGGCCTCTCCCGCCGCGGAGCACAGGCTCCGGACGCGCAGGCCCAGCGGCCATGGCTCACGGGTCCAGCCGCTCCGCGGCACGTGGGATCCTCCCGGACGTGGGCACGAACCCGTGTCCCCTGCATCGGCAGGCGGACTCTCAACCACTGCGCCACCAGGGAAGCCCTATGCTAGTGGTTTTTAATTGCAATTAAAAAAAAAAAAAAAAAAAAAAAAAAAGGATTTGCTTCACTTAAAGAAGTTCCTTGCTGAGCCACTAAAAAATGGTTATTAATTTTATTAAATCTCAACCCTCAAATACACATATTTTTAAAATTGTGTGTGATGAAATGAGAGGTACACGTGAAGTACGTCTGCTGCACACCAAAGAGTGTGTTTCTAACTGCTCGTGAGCTGAACTAGCTGCTTTTTTCATGGTAAACCATTTCAAGAGAAAGAAAGACTGACAGACAAACTATGGTTATGCAGCCTTGAGTATTTCACAAACATTTATTTTAAAAAAATGAACAAAGCGAGCTGTCACTTCAAGTAAAACAAATGACAGTATTTGTTGCCAATGATAAAACTGGAGCTTTCAAGCAAAAATTTGAATTTTGGAAAGCGTACATCTGCCACCATGAGCATGACAGCTTCCCAATACCTGAAGGATTTTTCGGGTGAGACGGATGGTGATATGAACAGAAGTGTAAAGTGAAATGTGTCAATATTTGGAATATCTGCATAACTCAGTAAACCAATATTCTCCAAATGACCAATGCATGATGTTGTAAAATCATACAAAGGTAAAATATCTTTACAAAGTACGAGGAGGATAATGAATTTTAATGTAATGGACTATGCAGTTCACTGATATGAACAATAAGTTTCTTATTGTTTCATGTGTTTCTTGATTTCTGATATTGCAACAATAGAGCTTCTACACTGGTTATGATGAGTACACTGCATTTCAACTATCTTAGAGTTTAAATAGGATTGTGTGGGCTGGTCAGGGCACCAGCCCTTTGTGGCATCGTAGCTGAATTCCAAGTAATTAACTTGCAGTGGACTCCTGGAACTCAGTGTTTGTAAAGAACTGTCTTCATTCAGATATTAGAATAGTTACCCCCTGCTTTATCACAAATAAGGTACATTGGCTCAAAATGCTGGATCTTCCTCATTCATCAAATATGGCACAGAGTCCACCTGTTCAGGCCTTGGAGTGAGACTACCTTGATATAAAGATTGGTTTTACTAATTACTAACTTAAGGAAATTTCCTATCCTCTTTCCTATCCTCTGTCTCAGTTTTATCAGCTGTAATTGAGTATAATAATAGCTCTATACGTAATAAAAATGATTACCTGGCATATAAGATCACAAAAGATATACTGACTCTTAATTTAGAAGATTATTGTTATTAATTGCAGGTGGGACGGTCCTAAAGAAAAAAATCATTTTTTTTTTTTTTTTGCTGAACGCGGGCGTCTGACCATTGTGGCCTCTCCTGTTGCGGAGCACAGGCTCCGGACGCGCAGGCCCAGCGGCCATGGCTCCCGGGCCTAGCCGCTCCGCGGCATGTGGGATCTTCCCGGACCGGGGCACAAACCCGTGGCCCCTGCATCGGCAGGCGGACTCTCAACCACTGCGCCACCAGGGAAGCCCTGAAAAAAATCATTTAATTGATAAAAATGAAAGCATTTTTCATATGCTTTAAATGGTGAGTTGAAAAACAACAGAAAAATCTTTCGTGAATTAAAATTAAGATTTCTCCATAAAAAAGTTTGTAGCAAAGGCTGGAATTCCCTGATTAAATATTTTGCTTCTAAAGCTCTTAGGATGAACAATTAGGGTAAGCTAAAGTTGGCATATTCTGCAGAAACAAAATTTCCTAGTAAAGCAATGAATGATTTTTGAAACAGCTGAGAAATCCCGCTGATAGAAAGATTCTCCCTGACAGGGGACAAGGGTTCAAGCTGAGTTCTGGCATTTTCTGCAAGAGGACTTTTCCAAAATAACACTAGGGAACTGTTAAATAAGGCACCATGCCCAGAGTTATGTGGAAATCTACAACAAAGCATAGCAACTTAGTTTGCAGCTATCATGCTAGAAAGAGCCAAGAGATGCAATAGGAACCACTTGGCTGGCTCTCTAAATGATCCTCCCTTTAAATCATCATAACAAATGGGACAGAAGCTTCAGGGACTAGTAAAGAAAAGTGGACACAAAATGCCTTAAATGTACAAGCCATTTATGTCTGTGCCGCCGCACGAGCAGAAAGGAAAAGCATAATGCCAAGTTATCTGCTTCTGATGCCAAGAGATGTATACATTCTTATTGTGAAGTTTACATAAATTCTATTTTCTTTAATTAAAAGTATAGTTGATTGAAAATGTTATCAGACCTACAAGACGATGTTGATTAAATAAAGTTCATTATGATTATGCAAATAGTAAGCAAAAAAAAAACAACGAAAAAAACCTTCAATTCTGTAAAATGTAGAATGAATAGATTCATCTAATTGTGATTAAAAGCAATGTAATGCAATGGTCAGAGTGGATGGATTTCAAACTAAAACGAATCAGATGTTAAAATAAATAAAATGTGCACAACTGTGAAACTCCCAATAGGAGCATAGCTGACGAAATGTGAACATAACCCAGCTGTCTGACTGCACTGGTGTAATAGGAAATCATGCCTGGGAGCTCTTCCAGGCACCGTCACTCTTGGTGATGACCAAGTTTGCACTTGGGAGTCTTAGGTACATGGCTCAGGTTAGGAGCATAAATTGACTCCTGGTAGCTCATCTTCCAGGTAGTAAAAGTCGCTGTTGCTACTGTTTAACCTGATGAATCAAAAGAGCTGGGTCTATCTATGGATTATTTTCATGACAACTTCATTGCATTTAACCTGATTAGTCACGCTCGGCTTCTTAAAATGGTTTCCATTTTTTGTTTTCTACCACATCCTTTCTTGCCAGTTAAATACATGGGGTCCACCTCCTTCCAAATACCAGCTCCAACACTTACTTGGAGTGAGTAACGTAACCTTCTGAATTTGTTTCCTCAATTGAAAAAATGCGGATAATCATACATCCTCATTGAGTTATTGTGAAGATTAAATAAAAGTGCAATGATAAAAATAAATGTTAACCCTTATACAGTACATGGCTTTCCGTGAGGCGGGTTCTGCTGAATATGGCACATTAAGTCTTTTAGCTTTCACTCCAACCCCTAAGGTTGGTACTATTGTTATCCTCAAGCTACAGAAGCACAGAGAGCTTAAGAAACTTGCCAACAGTCACAGCTAGTAAGTGATAGAGTTGTGATTTGAACCCATCTGTGCTCTAAACCACCATAGTATAATGCACATAAAACGTTTAGCAGAATTGCCTGGTAATAGATTGGGAGTTTGGGATTGACATGTACACACTGCTATATTTAAAACAGATAACTAACAAGGACCTGCTGTAGAGCACAGGGAACTCTGCTCAATACTCCGTAATAACCTAAATGGGAAAAGAATTTGAAAAAGAACAGATACATGTATATGTATAACTAAATCACTTTGCTGTACACCTGAAACTAACACAACATTGTTAATCAACTATACTCCAATATAAAATAAAAAGCTAAAAAATAGTATGCACTCAGTACATGTTAGCTATTATTATTGTTTCCATCACTTTAACTTGTAACATTCCTTCCTTCTCCAGCGCTGTGATTAGCTCTGTCTCCTCACCACTCCTACAATGCTGGAGTTCTTCAGAACTTTATCCTTTCCATCATTCCATTCACTTTTCCAGGGTGGTTTCATCAACTTTCATAACTTCAATCACACTTACATGCTGATGATTCCAAAACCTTATCTTCTACTCTGACCTCTCTTCTGCCCTCCAAAGACATATATCTACCTTGTTTTTTCCTGGATTGACTTAGGAATCCCTAAAATTGATCATCTAACTGATCCACTCTCCAGTTCCATTCATGGAGCTACAATCTAACTAGTCTCCCAAGATAGATACTCTGGAATCAGCCTCCACTCCTTGCTTTTCTCTAAATATAAGAGGTTACTAAATTCTACAAATCTTTATCTCAATACCAAATTTGTATCTCACTCATGTCTCTGGAAACTGGCATTACCTCACTGCTGGCTCCCAGGAGCTTCTCTGCTGCAAATAAAACAGATATTTCGCTGGTTTCTTGGCTGCTACTCTCCTCTTACATTCTTTTAGTCACTATTGAATTCTTCATTTTCTTCTCTCTGACTAACCCTCACATAACTCTGTAATGTATGATTACAACAGAGTAATATTATCATATGTGTCGTATGACTAGTCACGGAGGGAGTGGGGTTTCTAAAGCAGGGTGGAGAAGATGACTTCCGCTAAGGAGGCCAAGACCCTGAGGGACTATAATTTTCCTGGATGGGCCGCCCAGACGTGAAATCACTTAAGAAGATGGCAGTTGCTGGAGCTGTGAAGTTCACTATGTACTGGCTTCTAAACTTTTTAACGTGTAGGTGGATGACAGAGATCAGTGGAGGAAGAGAGGGGTAAAGGCGTCTTCATAAGCCCCAAGGGGAGGTCTTTATCCAAGCATCGTAGAGAAAGATCTGGAAACCACTTTAGGGAGGGAGGGAAATGCCAAGCACATCATCTAATTCTGTGGCACAGAGGGCAAGGTAGGATTAGCAGCTTCCCTGGCGGGGGCAGCTGAAGAAGCCATAAAATCAGAGGCCTGGCAGGCGCCTAGAAGGTCAGGACATGGAGAATTGCTTAGTGAAGAGACTGTTTAGGTTTGTGGGGAACAGCATTTAGTCCAAACTGGAAAGACTTAGGAGGAAAGTAGCTCAGGGTGTTGTGTCTAGTAATAGAAGTCAGGAGAGGAGAGGGACTTGGAGGGCTTTCCATATGGGGTTGTGGTTGACCAAAGGCAACAGGCATGAGTAGCTGGGAGGATTGAGGAGGCTGCAGGCTTCCCTAGTGTGATTTCACAAAGACCTGGATTCACTGTTTTTCTGAAGAAATCCTAGCCCAGAAGAACAAGGAGCATGTTGAGTGACTTCCTAGGACCGATTCTAGAAACCCTCTGAGTTAGGACAGAAAGTATCACACTCATCAGGAATCTGAACAACGACAGCAATAAGATAAAAGAAAGGTACGATAGAGGAATAAAAATAAAACCAGTTCTGAACTTCCAAGTCCCAAACCTACTTACTGACTCTCAGTTCATGTACTTATGGAAACTCCATCAAGTCAGATGGACAGATATTATTCTTTGTTAAGTACTGCTTTAGTTGAGGGAGTTTCTGAGGCAATTTATAATAAGAAAATTGTTCAAGTGCCGGGGAAAATCTGAGTTATTTCTTAATCTAAATAATGTGGTAAGGTGTTTGTGTTTGTAGTTGAAACTGAAACTTAGATGTAATGAAAACTGAAATGTTTTTTATTAATTAGGAAACTAGAAGAGCTTGTGTCAACATAGGGAAGAACTGTTTTATTGTTAAAATATTTTATATGATATGCCATTTCATAATTTAGTAAAACATTTGGTCACTAATAAAAAACATAAAATTATTTATGCAACTAAGAAGAAATGTACTAGATAAATGATCAACAATATTTAACATGAAGAAACATTGTGAATATTATACATTTTAAATAATTGATAGATTGGAATTATGAATACAGTAGGTATAAAGTGTCTCAACCAGTTTGAAAATATAAGTAGCAAGTGTGACAAACAGTTTCAAGTATGAGAAAAAGGAAAAGTACAGAGCTTGGATGAAATTGAGGTAGCCAATAATATTTCACACAGCTTGTCTTTCTGCATTAGCTGTATCTTTAGGAAGTTTGAAGCTTTATAATTACTACAAATAAAATTGTTACCCAGGGAATATGCAATTTTGAAATGCCAGAAGGTTACTGGAAATTCTCTGATAAGCAGTTCTTTGAAAAGGCATCAAGCCAGAGTTATCTGGATCAATGAAACAAAAAGTCTCAAAGAACATAATGCAATTTGACCATTGTATAAGTAGAGGCCAACGGAAATGAGTCTTTCTCTATAAATGGATCACTAACCGGATGGCTACCTTTCTTTATAAAGTTGCATGTCATGTCTAAAGATCCTTAGGGCACAAGAGGATCAAAATAAATCACTGTGTCACATGAACATGTGACTCCTTTACCAAAACACTTAAAACCATCTCAGTAGAATTCGTTTGGCACAGAGCTCTTTTACTATTGTTTATTTAAAAAAATTTTTTTTAAAAATTATTATATTGAAGCATAGTTGATTTACAATTCTATAAAAATTTACAATTTCTGCAGTACAGCAAAGTGATTCAGTTATACATATATACTCATTCTTTATCATATTCTTTTCCATTACAGTTTATCACAGGATATTGAACATAGTTCTCTGTGCTATACAGTAGGACCTTGTTGTTTATCCATTCTATATGTAACAGTTTTCATGTGCCAGAGCTCTTTTATATCTTTTAACTTACTGTTTTATTAAAAATAAGATGGTTTACAGAAGATGATTAGCAGAGATGGAATGCATAAGAAGAATTCAATATGCCCCTTATTAAAACTAGAGAAATGACCAAAAGAGTGTTTTGTAGCTATTAACACTTGTAGAAAACTTGATTATTCTTAAAGATTAGAATTTATATTTTTAGAAATAGGACATAGTCAGACAGAAGATATACCAAGTAATTCCTAAAAGGAACTAATGTTAGAAGAAACACTAGCAGCAGCACTGGAAAGTCATTAATAATAAACAGAACGAAGAATTTTAAGGAAAATCTTTCATGTTGTGCCCCAGGCTGAGTACACATGCTGTGGGTGGAATTTTCAATAAGTACAGCTGCACTGGTACAGGTTAGGTATGGCCTCTTTCCTTCCCAGACACAGGAAGTCAAGGTGGGGCACCATGCCCCAGTGACACAGAGGGTAAAGAACACGGCACAGGGAATTATAGAGACGATGGCACAGAGGCCTGAGAGCCATTTCATCTGTGGATATTGAAGAGGCCTCTTCAGATGCCACACCTCTCTATGACCTCTGAGGCCATATTGGCATCTGTAGACCTAAATTTAATGTCTTGAATGGCTATGTGGGCATTGCTGGGAGGAGGCAACAGGGCATAAAAGTTCATTAGAAACCAATAGGGGCCTGGAAAAAGTGGATTGAGAAGGAGCTGTGGGGAGCTGGGAGGAATGAGCTCTCCTGGGCTGAAGAGAGCAGTAGAGATTTCAGCAATGAGATAAGAGAAAGTAAACACAATTTGCACCAGGTCCAACTTGGTATGATTGTTGGTTCCCCAACTGTCACATATTCCCACACAGATAGTATTGGTCTCAAGGGTGAATTTGTTTGCTTTGACTAGTAGAGTAAAAAAAAAAAGTTCAAGTCAGTTAAACCATCAGTTTTCTTGATATAGTAGGTATTTTGAATGAGCCAATAGGTTTTTTGACTGTCAGACTCATCTGTGCTTAGGGACTTCTGCTCAAGTAGCATTTAAGGGCAATTTTTATTCCAGTAATGAATATGGGTTTATTTTGTTCTACCATTCTTGTGTGGTTCTTCCAGTGACAACAACATGCACTGTGATTCTGTGGGAAGGAGTGAGCCCAGCTGGTAATGTGACTCCAGGACAAAGTGAGGCCACATGGAGGGCAATTCCATTACTTTGACCACTGAGTTTATCAGCTACAGAAAAATGTTTCCATATTAATGGTGAGACATCCTTAATCAATAATTAATATCTGAATATAAACACATCAGCTATGCCCACATGCAAGCCCCACAGAGTGTATCTGTGTAGCTTATTAAAAAAAGGATGCCAAGCAGAGCAGATACCAAAGTCTTACGAAAATTCAGCCACATTATAACCTCCTTATCACTAAGATCTATTTTTGTGTCTGGGGCGGAAATTGAATTGATCTGCCCTGATTTTCTCTCCATAAGGTCTTGTTGATTACTGCCTACAGTAAATGCCCTGCTGGTTGCTGGCAACCTGTTGACTGTCTCTTTTCAGGCATTAAAGCTGAGATAACCAGTTTGTAATTCCAAAAGCTATTTCTCCCTTTTTAAAAATTTTACAAAAGGAAGCTTTCTTTTTTTCCCACTACAAGCCACCTTCTGAAGGTTCCTAAAATATCTGAGATAGGTCCTTTTGAAAATAAATCTCTCTTTTCATGTAACATTTCCACTTCTGTTTCTCTCATGTTGTTTTAACAAAGGCTAATCCATTATATCCGTTTTTCATCTACTCCTTTATGGTAGCGCAGGCCAACCAAATGATTTCTTCTACATCTCGGTCACAAGATCCTACAGTACACTTTCTAAAGAGTTAGGGTTGTATACACGCTCGTTAGTTCTCTGTATGTGTCTAAGGTAATGACAACATTGTATATCTGTCAAACGCTTTACAGATTCCAAACGGTTTAGAGGAACTTTATATAAAATGATTCTTCAGAAAAACAATAACTTCCAGACTAATCTTTCTAGTGTGCCTTTCTAGCTGCTCTCCTTGTGTCACTAGGCTGCTGGACAAACTACAGGGATTTCCTGTTCCTATAAAATCAAGCCTGGATTCCTAATCTTGGCATTCGTGCTGCACCCCAACCCTATGCTTTTCCTTACGCAACCACTCTGCTCTTCTAATACTCCCCAAAGAAGACCTTCTGCTTCAGCCAGGTCGGCCTCTGAAGGTCACGGAACAGGCTGTAATCAGCCCTGTCTTTGTTCATTGTTTTCATCATTTCAGTTTTCCCCTTCTGCTGCTTCTGCAAATACTTTCAGCACTTTCCAGCCCATATCATGGTCCATCATCTCCAAGGTATCATTTAATCTCTCCAGTCAATACTAATTTCTCCCTCCACTGAACTCTCAGATCCTTTATTTTCTGATTACTTTGTGTCGTTTTGTAATTGCACATTTTATAATATTTTCGCTATTTATAAAGTCCTCTAACTATTTTATGTATAATTCTTCTCTCCCCAAGAAGACAGTAAGTTCCTTGAAGGAAAGGGCCACGTCATATATTTGAATTATTGTTCCCTGTTGCAACGAATGCTCCACATGGTGTATATAATTTAAAAGGTTTCCCCAACTGGAATTAATTTCTCTGCTTCCTACAGTACTTTCAGCCTGGATGTTGTTTATTCAGCTAGTAAAACACTTATCACAGCTGTTTCCCACTGTATTTTGTGAGCTCTGGATGAGTTGCTGTTCCATCTAACGCATCTTTTATCTTGCAAAGTACCTAAGATAGCACTGTTAATAAAAAGAATTGAATAATAGTTGCTAATTAAGTTTCTATGAAATTTCAACTTTGTTTGACACGGCAGCATTCCCTATTTGCCCTCTGTTTGAGGAACCAACATTTCCACAGTTAAAAAATGATTATCCTTGAAGAAATTATGTTGACATTTGGCATGTGAGAAGAAAATAACAGTTTGATGCTTTCCTAATTCATTTATTAAAAAAATAACATTAAAGTCTAAATTTAAATTTAATTTAATCAGTTGTGTTGTCAGACCATCAGTCCTTAAGAGGCATTTGCTAATAAAAAATGCAAAAATAGATATTGAACTAGTCAGTAGGTACTTTTTATAGAAATGTTCATATACCAATGTATTATGTTGTTCTCAGCATAAGATTGTGCATCAATGCTAATTTCTTGACTCTAATATCTTTACAAATTAGTATATCTGTAACTGCCAAGAGTAAAGTGAAAATTAACTTTATTGTAACATTTAATGAAACCTCATGACATAACCAATTTTTCCTTTCTATTTTGATTTAAGTACGACATTACATCCTTCTTTAGAGGGGGCAGAACTTTTGATGGACTCAGACAATCATGAGAAAACTTTTCACCAGCCCTTTGAGCAATTTTAATTAAAATTCAGTTCAAATCGATCTCTTAAGCTTAGCAAAAGCATCTGCCGTGTTGTCTCCACTTAAGAACTTGAGCTGAAAATATGAGCATTTTCCTATTATAAAAGCGCTGCGTCTGTGTAAAGTTAAAATAGCTTCTGAGGACAATTTTCAACACATTTGGAAGAATTATGGCTTTAAAAATGCAACTTTCAGAAAACAACATTGATCCCTCATTCACTGATGTGGCTGCATTTCTTGCTACACATAATACCTTCTCTCTCAGCAGGTGCTTAGACCTTGAACCATTAGCTTATTCATAGTCTCTTTGCCCGGCCGATGGCCAGAATATAGAACACTTCTTGCCACATAACAGGTGCTCAAAAGTATTTCTTGAATAAATGAATGAATGAATGAATCAAAGGATAGAAAAGCCTTGCCAAAGTCCCTTTATGTTCTTCTACTTGTACTAACTGTAGTTACTGCTTCTAGATTAGAACGTTCTCCTCATACAATGATGCCTTTGAGCTCCTATGACTACTTAGTGAAAACTGAATAGAGAAACAGAGGCTCTAGAAAGAGAAATTAAAACCTTTTGTGCAAACAAGAAAGGAAAAATTGTTGTAATATACATTTTTTTAAAGAAAAGGCACTTCCATCTGCCAGAATATTCTCTAAAAATCCAATTCTAAGGAATATACAGTATGAATGGAGTTCCCTTTGATTTGTTTCTGATTTTTACTGCAGCTCCTGCAGAGCCAAAATGAAAGTCCTGCAAAGTCTGTCTCCTCGATCTTATTTGAGGCTCAGATTCTGGTTCCTGAATTAGGTTTTTGTTCCCTGTTTTGGTGAAGCCTGCAACTTTTGGTCCTTGACCCTACCTACACTGGTAGGGTTTTCATGTTGTGTAGATCCGATGTATTCCAAGTGAACGGTGCCCCTCAGAGTTCTAGCCTGTGGTGGTCCTGCCATGAGCCTGAACATACAGCCACATTTTTCATCCCATGGTATTTTCTAAGAAGAAAAATCTTTCGTATTTCTAGAGAATCTGCGGTTACTCCTGTCATATATTAAACTGGCATTTTGGATTCAACCAGTGTGGCTTACTGATAACAATTCAAGTTGTTCTTTTGATGGTAAGACACACTCGTTGATTACATGAGTTACCGGCAACATTTGGAAGCCAGTTCTGATTTCTTTATTAAGAATGCAGTACCAGTTCCCACATAATTTAGTTCTTTCTAAAAATGTTTTCTGCTGAATATATCTTGCCATAATACATAATGATCTTTAAGAAATCTTGTTTCTAACACTAGGTGATCATTTGTAGAAGTGAGAGCAGGAAATTTTTCTGGACTAAAGGCCAACATTGTATCTACTTATCTTCCCTTGATCAAGAAAAAACAACATCTGAAATTTGCAATAAATAGCTGAAGTTTTTTTAATGGTATTTTCATGAAATAGTCCCCTGAGCAATTCAGTCACTTCAAATAGGTTTTTCTTTTAATCAACTTAAAAAAACAATGTATAGGCCAAACACAACAGCACTGTGCATCTTGGTTTGTAATAAGTGTGCTGTATTGCACACAAATTCCTGTTCTATGGGTTCCCTTGTTAAGTTTGTTCTGGAAATTTATCCATTCCCCCTTTTTTTCTGCGCCTATACATTTTCCATTTCCATGAACTTTTTCATATAAACAATTAAAATATTTTCAAGTCTATCCTATTTAAAAGTGATATATTTTTTTTAAGTCCTTCAATTTGGGTTCCCTTTTGGCCAGCCACCCTCTTTGAAAGCTGGTCTCTTACCCACTCTTCCTTTCCCAGTGAGGGGACCTCTTTCCAGCTGGGGACTTCCCTCTTGGGGCTGAGCAAAGCTGACTTGGGGATGGGATAATGCAGATGAAACCGTTTTCCTTCCTCTTTGTATGATTCTCACCTGTTTTGTTCCATTGTGTTGCTGAAGTTTCTTAAGTGGACCCCAGAGCTCTCCCAGAGCTGCTTTTGCCCATGGGTATCTGACTAATTGCTGTTCTTTGTGGGGGGGATGGAGGCCACCATTTTGGTGATGTTACTCTGGCTAATTCTTCCTAAAGTCTCTTGAAGATGCTCTTCCTCTTCCTCAACCCAAATCACTACTGTTCACTGGGTTCTTTCTCATCCTTCTTTTCCTTTTAGTCTACCTCTCCTTGGGATAGGTCACACTTTTCACAGCTTTAGCCACTTATACACAAATGACTTTTAAATCAATATATCTACACAAGACGTCCTCCCCCTATTTATCCAAGTGCCAAATGAACATCTTTACATGAATGTCCCACAAAAGTTTCCGACTCAAAATGTCCAAAGCCATTGTGTTCACCCTTCCCATACATAAACCTTTCCCACATTCCCTAACATCACGAATGACATTACCATCCATCCTGTTGCCAGAACCAGAACCTCAGAACCATCCTTGATCTCTCACTTTTCTCAGGGCCTCCTGTCCAATCTCTAAATCATACTGATTCTACTTATGAAATATCATTTGGGTTTATCCTCCCTTTTCTTTCTCACTGCAATTATCACTGCAACTTCCTTAGAACATCAGGCTCTAATGTTTCTTGCTTGGGATTTGTAGTGTATTGCCTTTTTGCTGTTCTTCTGATTTGCATTCTTTGTTCTCTAGCTTTTCTTACAGACTGTGGCAACAGTGGTTTTTCTAAAATTCAGATTGACTAATCCATTGCCTGGTCTTAATTCTTGAATGGTTTCTCATTGCCTCAGTATAAATTTTAACCTCTGTAACATAGTCTTAAAGACCTTTTATGATATTTCTCTGTGTCCAGTCTCAGTGTGCGTCACTTATTACAATGCATTTTATGCTTTAGCAATATTAAACCATTTTCAGTTATCTAAGAATTTCATAATTTCTTACCCCTTCAATACTTTTAAACTGATGTTTGCTCCTCCCAGAATATTATTTTGCATTCCTGTTGTGCATCCCTCCCCCCAAACCTGCCTGTCAAACTTGGGAGCCATCTTTCAAGTTTCACATCATTTACCTTTCCCTCTATTAATCCTCTGTCCTCTCTATTATGCCTTTTGGGGTTTATGTCGTGGCATCTGTCACATGAAATCATGACAATTTGTTTGTGTACATGGCTTTCTCCTGCACTCTGTGAACTCCCTGAGGACAGAGATTGCATCCATAGATCTCCTACAGTAACTGGCACATGGTTGGTGACCAAAGTAGATGGTGAATGAATGAAAAATGGAATTAAAAAAGATACAGATTCTCTTCATTATCAAGGATCACTCATTTGACCAATGATTTTATGAATGTGAAAAATGCTAAGTCAAAACTGCAAGTAGTTTTTTTTTTAATGTTTCCACATAGCACTGATTTGAAATTCTCTCTTTATTTACAGCACAAAGCCCTTGAAAACATCGAAGATACTATTTCCTAACAATGAACAGTTTGGTCTAAGCTTCTAAAAGTGACACAGGCAGAAAGGAATAATGAAAAATGATTGAGAAACTCAGAGGATTGTAATGCTTGTCACAGAATTATGACTTATCTGCTCCAGCCTTTGAAGGACATGCTTCCATTTGCCTGCTCTGTGTGTAGAGAACTATCCGATACTGTGTTTGCCTAAAACAGTGATTTATAGTCACCATTGACTTAAAATGCTTTACAGACCAATTTTTAATCCTTCTATCCCTAGTTTTTCCTTATCAAAAACAATTTCATGATATTGCCTACAAATATTGTAAAGCAGGATGACCTCCATAAAAGAAAGTAATTGAGGTGGGTAAATCATTATTGTAAGGGCCAAAGAATGCTGCCATGAACTTTTTTTTTTTTTTTTTCCCAGTACGCGGGCCTCTCACTGCTGTGGCCTCTCCCGTTGCGGAGCACAGGCTCTGGATGCGCAGGTCCAGCGGCCATGGCTCACGGGCCCAGCCGCTCCGCGGCATGTGGGATCCTCCCGGACTGGGGCACGAACCCGTGTCCCCCGCATCGGCAGGCGGACTCTCAACCACTGCGCCACCAGGGAAGCCCTGCCATGAACTTTTAAAAGGCCCTAAGATGTAAGAGAACAGAACTGGAATGGATGCTACTCTTGGTCCTTGTGTTTTTGGACAAAGCTGATCTCTCTAGGCTGTGCTTTCATCTTCTGTCAAACTAACAGATTGTACGAGTCACTAAATGATGTCTAAGCCTACTCCCACCTCTAAAATTTGGTGACTCAATCCAGAGTTGAGCTTCTCTGGACCCAGTATAATATTAGAAAATTCATTATCAAAGAGGGAGGGGAGTGTGCAGAGGAATAAGCATAACCTTATTGCTTAACTATTCTGTCAACAGTCCTCTGATGCAAACTCCAAGAAAGTGAAAACTCACTGAAAATAAAACTAAGTAAAATACAATGTGACCTGACTTATAGCAATAAATATAGACTCTGGGCAAAACTGGAGTACAGATAAAAGGATATCGTCAAGCTCTTTGGAAAAAATGAGTTTCAAATGCCCCTAAGAAATGTTACTGTTTATATTTATTCCATTATTCTCAACAGTCTTGTTCACCATCCCTGAGGATTTGAAATTTTACTTCCTATTTTTAACATGGAGTATTTCATTATTAAAAACATACAGGACAGCGCAAAGTCATATTAAATCAACAAATACTACTGTCTGCTTGATGATGAGAAACAGTGGAGCACTGATCTCTCACCTGAGTCAGAAATCACAGGTGGGGAAAGCACGAATGACACCACAATGAGATAGATGACCGTTATTATGAAACAAGAAGTAATTTGGGCAGTCACAACAAAAAAGGAAATTGATAGATCATATGATTTTCCTTGTATAGTAAAGAAAGTTTACAAATTTATCTTGAGAAATAAATGTTTTCCTGGCACAAATTCCTATGAGAATTGTATGGCATAGTTCCTTATTCTGAAGATATAAAGTAATACTTAGCACAATGTTACTGCAGTTGTTCAATATCATTCTTTCTTTATTTTCCCAAAGTGCCATGTCTTATGGTAAACTGGAACAGGACTCAAGGGCACAAAATGAAACGGTTCCTCAGTAATGACATTACATATGTATGGAGAGGGAAGAGAACAGTTAAGAAAATGAGGCCTAGGTATGTGATTCAACTTACTATAGCACTTGGAGAACATACCTTGGCATACTCTTACTTAACACAGTCACTTCAGGGTTAAATCTTTTGATAGTTGCTATAAGGGCAGATATTCTACGTGGTTGACTGAAGAAAGATCTATATGTTTAAATAGCAGGTGAAAAGGCAGCAGGTTGATATTCTCATGGAAAAATTAAGAAGCCTGACATATTCTCACACAGAGATGGGTAACTCCAGTACACAAAGACATGGATAAACTTCTTCTCAAAAGAAAAAAAATGTTCCAAATCTGCTCTTGTGATTTTAAAAGTTCCTTAAAGCATGAAAGAAATGATTCGGGCTTAGACATTTTTATGGCTAAGTCTCACTATTATACTGCCTGAATCCATTAAAAAAACCCAAGAAATGCTTTCATCAAATATCTGAATATTTGAATAGAAAGACATACTGAAGTGTCCTCCAGGGTGTTAAATACTTCAAGTAGATGAAGAAACTGCCCTAGCAGGGTTATTGAGAATTATTCATTTGAATACTAGGGGATGTATATTTTATTTTTAGCATTGCTAATGTAAAGTCTTTCTTCCAGGTAGCAATTTGTAAAAGGCAGAACTACTTATTAAGGCCACTCCTGACTGTGACAGCAAAACCTTGTCATCATCGTGGCTCAGGCTGCCTATATTTCTGTAGGCTTGGGGACATGAAGGTGTCTCCAATTTACTGGAATACCAATCCAGTTATTTAGATATATAAAATGAGGAGAACAGCTTTTTAAATAAGATTTAAAATCGTAATGGAATCTGTCAAAAGAGCATAATGTTTGGGTAGCTTCATCAGGGAGCGAGGAAGCTTTCTGGTTTCCCTAAACTGGCACCACAGCCACTCCAGATTCAAATCATAGGGATTTGGAATCATAGCCACTTCTAGATTAAGCACGGTTATTATAATCCTCCCCCTTGCATTTCACTGTTTATTAAGCAGAACCATCTGGAAATAATCTTCCTCACTGAGTACCAGAATGTTACCTCTTTTGCTTTTCTCCTCTTTGATCTGTGTAATTCTGTATCTTCTGACCTACTGAGGTTGGATAAAATGGATTATGTGGGCCGTTGAAGAAATGGCCAGCAAAACTCGGAATTCTGAGTGTTCATGGGAAATGTCCACAAGAAGCCAAGAGGTCATGAAAAGATAGAAGAGGGACCCATCAGGACAAACACCTCTGTGCAGGTGACAGTGACAAACATTTCTCCCATCTCTCCTAGCGGGTATTCACAGTATTGCAGAAGGGCTAAAACTATGAGAAAACTATGAAGTGTAGTCTCTTCTTTGCATGTGCTCTGCATAGAATGTCCATTTTGAGAATATTCAGCTATATCAAATAGATTTCTAAAGAATCAAACTACAAAACATATGGGAACCTCCACTCTTGTGGTCCATCTAACCTCGGCATTATGGAATCAGTTTTATGAACAGACTGAGGCAATATTCCCTCTCTCGTCTGCCTCCATTTTATCTTCTTTAAAATCACTGTCCAGAGTGATTGATATATTTAAATTGCATTTCTTGCCATTCTTACTACCTGCACCTATGCTTCTTGAGCAAAAGAGATTTGTAATCAAAGGAAATTCTAAAGGATACCAGCAGCAACTTGGGAGGATGAGAAGTTATTGGATAAACATGGTGCATCTTCCTGGAAATTTGGAGAAAAATACTTTTATGATAATGAAACAAAGATTTATTATTGAGTAAATGCAAATACATGAGAATTCAAAGAACTTGATATACATGGCAGACCATTTCTAACTCTGGCTCCAGGCCATCTGCCTTGAGAGTATGCATTTATTGTTTTATTTGGCTTTGTTTACTTTTGGAGAGAGTAAATTTGTTGTGAAATTTTGTTGTGAAACAGTGAAAGAACACAGTAAATTAAGTCTGATTGCTCTTTTATGTTGTATTTTGAGAATATGTCCCATCTTAAGAGCTAGGTGACTATATAGACTTTATAGTGCCAAGATTTAAATTTGTTTTACGGAAGTTACAGCTATGTCAAACTGATTTCTAAAGAATTAAAGTAAAAATATCTGAGAGCCCTCCAGTGGTCAAAATAATATATGCAAATACTCAGTTATTTACCCGATATTCCTCCATCCAAAGAACTTAAAACATTTCCGTCTTCCTTTCATAAAAATGCTTGCTTTGATTACTTTCTGACATCACTATTATATCACATAAATTGTTTTTTTAGCACTATTGGGAAACAGATGTTTATCCAAATCATTTAAATAAAAAACCCCCAGAAAATAGCAGCCTAAACTACCCACTTATCAATGAGAGATTTTAAATTGCTGCTAGAATTTAAGCACGTAGTGCAATCCCAAATCTTGTCCAGATATGAGTAATTTAATTCCTCCCATTGCAGCCATTGAGAGAAATGTGGCTGGGTATTAAAACTACTCTATCGATAAAGAAAGGATCCAGTCAACATGAGCTGTGTCTGCTACTGTGTTGCCCTTAAGCACAGAGTGGTATTTTAATGTGTATATTCCTAGACTTATAAAAGCATTGTGTGGGTGCATGTGTGTGTGTGTGTGTGTGTGTGTTCCTCAATTGTAATTCTGACGGCTTGCATGAGAAATGTGTTGGCTTCTCTTTTAGCAAATGCATATCTAACTAAGCCAGGCACAGTACTTTCACGTGCTTCGTCTCTTGATTACCAGTAATGGTTTGGCAGAAAGCCTGGAATAACGTCTCTGCCTTGAAAATTGACAAGCTCTAACATTTCCCCAAATGCTGCAACACTGATTGGTGAGGGGAGTTTTTGGTTTGTTTTAATTAAATTCCTATATTACTTTATTAGAAAGTAAAGCTTGTTTAAAAAACTCCCCCCACATTTAGATTCATAAATTTGGTGCTCTATACAGGATTAGGATTTTTTTTTTTTTTGCAAATATGTAACTACGTATTTAATGATCATAGTCCTAAATCTTTATGGACCACCCTTCAAAGGCCTGTGCTTATTTATTTAAAAAGTTAACAACATCAGGGTTAAAATGCTAAGAAAAAATTTTATGTCCTATAATTTCATCTCTTACTCAGAATTCTTTTGCTTGTTTTCTAGTTTTAGACAGAAAGTAAATGCTCGTTTTCCCTTTTGTATATTAATGTATGCAGACCTACCACGTAAAAAAAAAAAAAAGGCAAATTCAGTTAGTATCTGTGAATGACCTTAAAGTAATTCAGCCTACTGCAAGAAATGTTATGGGTAATTCTCAGCACACTCTAGTGGAGTAAGTTATTGCCGAAGACAAAAGCAGGCATTTCTGGAAGCTACATTGTATATTTGAGGCCACTGGGGTACCATATAGGAGACTGAAGCAATAATTTACCCTTGTGCAATGAAAAACACAATGTAACTTGCACACCAGGATCCTCTGCCTCATTAAGTTAAACACTTCCCTCATGTCATTTTTAAGGAGAGATTACAATACTGTAAATCTAAGTAACTTAGATTTATGTTCTGGTGTATGGCAAA
This sequence comes from Physeter macrocephalus, assembly GCF_002837175.3. Lineage (NCBI taxonomy): Eukaryota > Metazoa > Chordata > Mammalia > Artiodactyla > Physeteridae > Physeter > Physeter macrocephalus. The sequence continues at coordinate 47,387,383 of NC_041232.1, read as the reverse complement.
TGGTTACACAGCATATTTACAGCATTATAAATGTTTGGGAGCTAAGCAAGTTCAGAATGCAGATATAATTGACTTCATAATTTGGCCAACGAGATAAAGGTAAGGTTCTGCTGTGTGGTTACTCACAGAGTTCCAAAGGAGCAGCACTGCAGTGCTGAGAAAAGATCTTCAGCTTCTCTTTCAGTGGATTTTTAGAGGTGTTGCTGACATTATTACAGTTTTTGAACCTTATTATAACCCCAAGGAAAAATATAAACAAAAATCAATCAGAGGAAAAACATTTGCTAAGAATTTATGCTGCCTACACTTTTGATTGAATGATTTCTCTTTTTATGGAACAGAAAGAAGGTATAATAATTTTCTTTTTGAAAAATGTATTGATTTATCTCAGACTCTTAAAATCGAGGGAGGAGATGCAAATAAATGAAAAGCAGAATAACATTACCAGGGTGGACAAGGTGATAAAAGGACACAGGCTCCCTGTCACACCTAAACACCCTGATACTTGTAAGTGAACCAAATATCTAGGATTTTCTTTGAATAGAGCTGCTGGTGGTATAAAAGTTCAAGGAACAATCGGTTCATTTTAAGTGGTCACAGCACTTAACTGAATATAACAAACATTCTAAAGAAAAAGATGGACATTTTGCTCTTGTTAGTCTATTACCCTTATTCTTGCACAGAAAAATTCCCATAGATAATAAATTTATAGAGCATCTTTTGAAACCCAACAGTTTCTTTTTCCTTTTCAAGCTTTAAACATTTTGAATTTAAAGGAGGTGAACAAAAAAAAAAGTCAAGAAACAGATGTTGAAGTTGAAGATGACTTTCCTTTCCACACGGTCTTCATAAAGAAAAGATAACTGAGTCTAATAAATTATTAATGTATGAACATATTCTAAAATGGAATAACAGTTTTAGAGTTTTGAATAAAATGGGTAAGATAATGCAAATCCCTTTTGAGTTCTGGGTTCTGCTGAATACAGCTAGGCTCCTCATAAGTGGCTATATCACAAATGATATGCTTGAATAAAGTTAAACAAATAGTATTGGATGCCCTATCAGTTTAAGATTTGATTTCTGCTGGTGTTTAAAATCAATGTCATTTATAAAGAGAATACAAAGTACCCAAAGGTAAAGATATTTTTTAAAGTCTTTATAATTCTCAGCTTTATGTTCTCAAAGTATTATATAAGCTACCACACTATCACACTTTTAATTATTAATACAATGAACTAGGGGTGATTTATCCAGAATTTACCAAGTATATTAAAGTATGTGTTAAAAATGATATATTAATATATAAATAATGTTGATATATGTGTTTATATATATTCAAACTATATATATGTGTGCGTATATATATATATACGCACACATATATATACATATATTCAAATTAGCTTGAGAAACACTTGGTTAAAGAAAACCAAGCATGTCTCTTTAGTGTAAAACTTTAAGAGCCCTTAATGCAAAGGTCACATAAATCTCCAAGAGAGCAATACGGTATACAGCATTTCCCAAATTCATTTGACCTAGGATCCTCATCTTTTTTCTTTTTCTTCCATATAGCATTTCCTAGAATTATCACTCCTGAGAACATAAATTGGATGTGCTGATTTAAATTAAAATCCAAAAGACCTTAAAATATTGGCTTAATAATTTTTTCAACTTTTAAGTGCCTCATTAATCTCTGAATTCCCCAGTTTTACCTTGTTAATGCTTAAAACTAAATGCAAAGCAAAAAGTACAGTAGCAGAGGGATACAAATGTTATTCAAAACTATGCATTTCTAAAGTATAATACAGATCACCATTCCTCTGTGGCATTTTCCCTCATCCTAGTCCTTTTCTTTTGCCTCCTGGAAAAAGTGGGTGCTAGGGATTAGAACTACATTCAATTACCTTTTTCTCTGCTACACATGATCAGTTCTTCGAGATGGGAAAGTGCTAGCATTGCACACTGACTCTCTACATTCTATAGAAATTGCCCTATCAGAGGCTCTTTTTCCTTCCCAGAACTCTTCATGGGCAGAACTCCCTGAGAGATTAAGTGTGAGGACAGGTAAAATGCTAGGACTCCAAAGAACCAGAGAAGCTGTGACAGGAAAGGTCGCAGACACTCCAGAAATGGTGAAGATTTAGAGAGCCAAAAAACTCTCAGTGGGGCTCAAAGTCAAAGGATAAAAACTGACAAGAGACATTAGCATCAGACCACAGGTAGCTTGCCTACATGTTACCAAGTATGGACAAAAACCTGTTCACTGGTATATAAGAGTTTAAATCTAGACCTTTTGGTCTACTGGGGGTGTAGGACTGCCTAGCATCCATGAGTGTGGAATTCATTAGATCTCTTCATAAATATTCCAGCTTCTTCTCTTTTTTAAGTGGTAGGACTGTATTACTTGCCCAACTGAAGTTAGGTGTGACCACATGGCATGCTTCGGCCAAGGAAATGTGAGCATAAGGAACATGGGTCATTTCCTGGTAAAAGCAACAATGTGGAGTAGAGTCTTTAGCCAACCCCTGATGAATAATTTTCATGAGTGGGAAGGAAACCTTGGTTTTTATAAGCCACTGAGATTTAGAGGTTGTGTGTTACCTCAGGAAGCCATGTCTAGTATATCTGGAGCACTTCATATGTGTGCATCTTAGTTTTATCATATATAAAAGAAAATAACAACATATGTCTCTTACCCACAAAATGGTATGAAACACTGGCTGCATTTCAGACAAGAATTGTTACACTTACCTGAGGTGTTAAAAACATCTTTTGATGAGTAAATGTTTCTACAAATGTGTAGTAATGAACCATCTAAGACTAGAAAATTCAATGCATGAGAAGATAAATTTCATTCAAAATTAGCCAACATCTTTTAATAAAATTAATAAAGGTATCTGTATTCTTGAACTATGATTAATTCAGTGAATTCATTTTTTCAGTACTCATAAATCTGTGTGCTACCACATTACCTAGGAATGGGGGTACAAAAGTAAAATGAGACTCAAAAGGAAAAATAATAAAAATAACTCTATTGCTCTCTTTAAAATACATGGAGCTTTACAAAGCTTTCATGACTCAGGGTGTCTCTGAGTCATCCTTATGCCATATATATTTTGCAAGAACGCAGAATCCAGCTTTATTTATGCAAATAAATGCACTTTTATTTTATGTTAAGATACAACACAGTTTCCTATGCGATAAGGATACATTTTCTATTTAGCTTTTTTTTTTTTTTTTTTTAAGAATTTGTTTAGGTCTCCTTAAAATATTCTATAATAAAATATCTGCAAAATATGACATTTTTAAGAATAAAAGCAATCCCCAAACTCTTAAAACTTAGCTTTCTGAGAGGAAAAACACAAATTGTTGAGGAAAGGCAAAGTGACTTTTTAACAAGTGGAGATTAGTGCAAATAAATTAAGAATATAAATGAGAGAATAATATAAAGCAATTTGTAAATTACAGCCATTGTTTTAACACAACATACTCTGGTGTCAGTGTCCAGTGAAGGGGGCTAAGTAAATAATTTCATTGTCTAAGACAAGCACAGTTAAGGCACAAGGTAAGAGCTTGATAGGGATTTGTTAAATTAATAAGACAAATTAGCTCGGCTACTTGGAGGTTACAATTTAAAATCTGCCAGTTTTCAAGATCTAGTCTTAATTTCTTTCATTGATGAAGCAAAAAAAGTTCAATAATATTATATTTTCATATTTTGTGATGGAGAAATCTGGGTTCTCATCTAAATATTGACTTTGAACATTTGATTAGACTCAAAAAAATTTTAAGATAAATTTTGACCCTATCCATATTAGGGCTTTTGTCTTTGTGGAGGTTAAAGAGCCCTATATAAGAAAAAATAGAAACCAAGTTTCTTATTTTTCTAAATCTCAGGAGTTGGTATATTAAAGGCATACAATAAGTGTGTGAAAAATTTATAAATGATCTGAGGAATATGAAATCAGTTAAACACCCTTAGAATTAATAAGCTATATTTTCTCTTCCTCTGACTCCTACCAACTATATTCAAATTATAATAAGTAAATGTAGTTTTTGTTAACTTAGCATAGCAAAATGATTAATACTGCACTTTAAGGCCTTAAAATTTTTAGGGAAAAATTTTAACCAACTTTAAGATTTAGGGTCACAATATCATATCACATAAACAAGCAAGTTCTTTCCTTCTAGCACACACTGTGATCTGAAAATAACCCAGTGTTTTCTGATGGTTCAGATTCAGGCTGTATGCAATGAGATGATTTTAATTTAGTTGTGTCACACTGACTTTTTCCATTTGTGCTATTCAGTATTCTGGGCTAGATTTGTGGAAACATGTCTGTTTTCCAACTCTATGACTTTCTTTTTGATTATGAACATACAACTAATTTATCGTACTTACACGTCTATCATCTCTTTTGTCACCACAATCAAGGTATACAGTCTCATTTGGCAAAAATGAAAATACACAACATCCCCTTACCAAAACAACAATAACCAAACAAACATTTTTAATTGCGTCTACTTGACATCAAGAACTATGAATGATCACTGTTCTAGACAAGGAGTCTAAGGTCAAAAGAATAATGATGTTTAGAAGGAAAAAGAATGAAGTAAGAAAGGAATTGTTGAGGGAAAACTTCCTCGAAATAGTCATTTGTTCATTCCTTAAACATGTATTGAATGGTTTCTATGTGTCAGTAACTGAGAATACAAAAATGAGTAAGATACAGTGCCTGCCAGGACAGTGAAAGTGACTTATGAGATCAACCTTGAAAGAGAGGTAGGATTTGCCCACAAAGGAGGTAAACAATGAGCATTCTGGGCAAAAAACTCCAACAAACTAGTACGTAGACTAGTACAGACATATGATCATGTATGGAATATTCTGGAGGCAGCAATGATGTGTGATTAAAGTGCTGGTGATAACCAGTGAAGTAGTGGAGGTGGAGGTGATGTTAGAGAAACAGGTTGAGGCTTTCTGACATACTAAGACATACTAAGGAATGCATTTTGAAGGGAATGGTGAACCACAAGAGATTTTTAAGTAGCGGGGGAATCCATGCATGTCTAGGACTTTTAGAAGATGGGTGTATTGGTCCCAGCATGGGAGATGTGCTGGGGATGGAGCCTAAAGGCAGGAGAACAGCTGGGAGCCATACTATATCCAAGGGAGGTGATGAGCACCTGAAACAGAGCAGAGAGAAGGGAAAGGAAGGAATTTATTTACGATAATTTGTGAAATGTGGTGATGCTGGATATAGGCCAAGGGATAGCGTGAAGAGTCAAGGTCAACAGCTGAGAGTGATGGCAGTAGGGGTGGCTTGAGAGACTACAGAGATTACTAAGAAAAGGGGCCAGCTAGGGACAAATAAAAGGACTGTTACGTACTGTTCACAGCTCAAAGCAGGTTGGAACACATGAATTCTTCCAATCAGAAATTTGCATTTGCAAAGTTCTCCACAAAAGCCTCAACATATCAGGCCACAACTAAAACCCCAAATCAGAAAAATGACCTGGAATTATCAATGATATCAGCAGACTGCCTGGTACCTTCTCTAGAATGAGGAGTCTTTAAAAAAATGACTATAAAAGCAGAAGAGTGACTTTCCATTTCTGGTAACAGTAATGAGATCATTTGGACCAACACTCTCATTGAGGTAATCAAAATCATTTAAAATGTAAAAACAGCAAAGAGCTAATAAGATGGTGAAGACAGGAACATTCAAGAGAAGACCAGAACTTAGATAAAGACACTAATTTTTGAAAGCTTTTGCTCTTGGGTATCTGAGTATCAGGAACAAAAGGTCTGAGAAACCAGCTTCATGCTGGGCAGCCTTATGGGTGTCGATGGAACATCAAAGCCCATGGTCCTCAGGTGAGGGCTTTAATAAACTAACCCAGCTTTCACCTGGGACCTCAAAAGGTCATATCTTCCCTCAGGGTAGATGTGAACCCCAAATCAACCGTTCCTCACACAGATTTGTAGCCTTGCTTCTTGCACAGGGGTGCCTTGACTAATCACCTTTGATTAAGGTGATTCTGGTCTGATCCAGGGGCCCTGGCAGAAGTAAACCCAAGTCCTCTCTGGAGGAGACCATCATCACCACTAGGTCTCAACTTATCCCTACAAGTAATTTTAAAACTACATTTCCAGGGCTTCCCTGGTGGCACAGTGGTTGAGAGTCCGCCTGACGATGCAGGAGACATGGGTTCATGCCCCGGTTCGGGAGGATCCCACGTGCCGCAGAGCGGCTGGGCCCGTGAGCCATGGCCGCTGAGCCTGCGGGTCCGGAGCCTCTGCTCCGCAACGGGAGAGGCCACAGCGATGAGAGGCCCGCGTACCGCAAAAAAACAAAAAAAAAA
>NC_041232.1:47360205-47380977 GCF_002837175.3 Physeter macrocephalus | reverse complement strand
CCCGCAACGGGAGAGGCCACAGCGATGAGAGGCCCGCGTACCGCAAAAAAACAAAAAAAAAACCCATTTCCGGCAGATAGTCAAAGATATCCAAGCAAACAAGAAAACAAGACTGAGAACTGACAGGGGCAATAATAATAGAAACAAATCTTGGTAACTCTTGAGATATTAGAATTAGCAGATGTATATTAAAAAACAACTACACTTACTATGTTCAAAGAAATAAAATCCAAGCTTGACGAGGTCAGCAGGGACATCACAGCAGCAGAGAGATATTCATCGGCCCCTTCTCCTGTCAACGCACTATGGCCACATACGTCTAAAATTCTTACATTTTAGAATTTTTAAATGTTGTATCCTTTTTTGGTTTTCTTTTGACACATTGAAAACAAAAACAAAGCCCCATACTAATATAATTTTATTTGTATGTATAATTCAATCAGAAATATATTAGTTAAGTAAAAGGGAAGTTTACATGTAAGTGTGTTTGTGCGTGTCCTGGTGTGTGTAATGCATGCTCTCACACATTTCTTGGAGACACCTATGATTCCTGCCAGGGTCCCTCCTCTTGTCAACAGTTCAGGACACAGCCAGGTAAAGCAAGGGGGACAGGCATCCAATGTCACCAGGGAAAATATACAAACGTGCCATCCACTTGCAGAGAAGTGAAAATTAACTGCAACTGTTACAACTTAATGGGTTAAATATAGATATTAGCGAAGGTTAACCGTGATCTAACAAAACTGTAAAGTTAAGTGACTCTATCAGCATCATGTTCGTTATGTTCCTTTTGCATTTTAGAAGAGTAACGCGGTATTATTATTCTGATCAAAGTTGAGTGAAAGATCCATATTAGCATTCATTGTTCGTACCTAGCTCAGCCAACTTAGTTCATTAGAAGCTGGTTGATTTGACAGAACAAAACCCGGCCAGTTACGTGCAACAACTGTTCAGCCCCACGCTCTGTAATAAGCACATCAGCACATTTATTTTCCCCATATAAAGTAGAATTTCCAATTCATACCACGTACTCTGTGACTCTTATGGACAGTATTTATGCAGAAGGAATGCTGTGCAAGTTGGGAAAAGCTGTCTCTAAGAGAGCCGAGAGGTCACTGGACAAAACAAGAAACAAAACCTATACATGGTCAAAAACATGAAGAGGACTAAGGTTTGTCATTCTTTCTTTTAACTAAAAAAGTTTTGAAATCCTCAGCACATAGCGAGGCAGCAGCAAATCAGACAACTCTCTCCCTCCCCCACTCTCAAGCTCTGTAGAATCAGAATGCCTCTATTCACTTAGCAAATATCAGCTTTTTTGGAGGAGAAGAACCTGCTTGGAATTAATGAGGCAACACCAAAAAATAACTTCTATTAATAAATTGTTCTCTTCAATGGAAAATTGCCTATTTTTCTCATCTTTTTTTTTTAAACAGAATATCTTCCAACAGCTCCTTATGTACTTTCTACCACCTTTCCCCCCTACTTTTATTATTTTTTTCTTTTTTCCTTTTTTAAATTAAAAAATGCCATAGTGCCAAGCAAGGAAAATAACTCCATCTCACAAGAATACAGTCACCTCCAATGGCATCATGGACAGAATAACATTTAGTCGGTGTTGTGACATGTTTAACTACTGACGTTGTAATTCAAGAAATGCGGGGTGTTTAAGGAGTTAACAGAGGGAAAAGTAAGTAAAGGTAAAGCCAAACTGAAGTTAGAAGTGCAAGGTCATCTTCAAAACTAAGCTGAAATACTTTGTTTCTTTCTACTTCACAAAATGTAAAATGCCAAATATCTCAAGAAAGGTAACAAAGTTACAACACTGGAAAATCTCCCTGATCACTTTTTCATTCACACAAATAAAAAGAAAAATGCAACATTAACCTTCCCAGAGAAGCAACATCTTTGCACTTACCCTAGAGTATGTACATGATCTCTTAAATCCTTTTAATTCCAGTACATCCAGAACATATATGAATTCTTAGCACATTCATGTAAAGGATAAACCTTAACGAAATGCCTAATTACAACAGAGATCACAACAGGACTCTGAAATTCTAGGGAGAAACAGAGGTTAAAATCCAGCTTCTAGATCCTGGTGTATACTGTGTCTATCTTTAACTTGAAAATGATTTGGTTTCACATTCCACTGAAGTCCCACTGGCAGATGCCTTTGGTAAGCTCACCAATGGCAGGCTGTCAAAAGCCCTCCCTCCACCCCCTCCACCCCCTCCACCCTCTTCAACCCCCTCCATGGTCTGACTGAGCTTCCGTTGCTACATCTAATACTGATTTACTCAGCTGTCTTTTTACCTGTCTCCACGTGGGTAAAAGGAGATGCTTTCATTGATGGCTATTACGGAAACACTTGGAAACTGAAGATCAGCCGGAGGACTCACTGTGCTTTTCCCCCTGCCATCCCCTCCCCCTCCCTCCTACCAGAAACCAACTGACTTCCAAACTTGGCTGTCTGAAAAAGAATGTTCTCTGATTGGCATTCCTGGAAGCAGAAAGCAAGGCAGCTCAAGTTGTGTTCTGTTACTCAGCATGAAAAACTTCCCAGGTATACATAATACAAACAAGTAAGTTTTCTGGATTTTTTTTCCCCCTTAACTTTGAGGATAAACGGGGCAAATATTGGGGAGCATGACACATTTTTGTTGTTGCATAGCATTTATGTTTGAATATTCACCTATAATTTTACCCCAAATGGCTATGGATGCGGTAGAAAAGGGAAATGGCAAATTTGTTGTTAAAAGCTGAATTTCCTTATTAGTAAATGAGTTGGGACCCATTAGAGGAAGCCATGGTTATGCTGAATGCTTGATGGTATTCTGAAGGGCAACTATTCCATCTGTGGATTTTCTGTGGGAGAAAACCTTGCTCATAGGAATTGTGAAAAAACTGCTTTCACCTGTCCTATGTTTTATATTGCAGACAGCAGGAGGAGAGGGTGCAAGAAACACTTCTATCTCCCTGTCAAGTCTTCTTTTCCAGGGCTGTCTTGTAAACTTTGGTGAGGACTGGGTGGGGCTGGCCATGTACAATACTCTCCCACACCCCACACTCACACACACATGTCTGAACAAAGAAAAACTGAGTCACTGGAAATGAGGGGGAAAAGTACATTTTCTCAAACAGGATCTGACAAGAATGAATAATGTGGAGTCCCTTTAAATCACTACTAAAATTGTATTTAATATTTATTTCGTAGTCACTGGGATCAAAAGATCTGCTACTGCTGAAAATAATTTACCTCACCCTGTTCAAAAGAGTGAGTGTATTACGTGCAATGTTATGGACCAGACAACTTCTTGAAAGGCCTAATAGAGGATTTATAATTTCGGCAATCAGACATACCACAACCCCAGGCATTCTGGGGTTTCCAGATCTCATCTGGCTGTCTCTGCCAGCTCCAGGCAAATGTCAGCTGGCTGGGCTCAGGGTGGTGCTGTGGCCGCAGCTGCTCCTAGCAACTTGTACAGACATCTCGAAAATACCCAACGGCAAAGGTTGACTCCCAAAAAGAAACCTTCCTCTTTGTGGTTGGTTTTAAATGTTCTGTTCTAGGTGGTCTTTTGCCACATCTGAACAAGACCATTTTAGGGAACAGTGAGTAACTGGCATCCTATGACTAATTTATTTTGGTGATATCTTGATGCCCCATATAGACTGATCCTACCAACCTGCTCACTCCTCAGCCTGTTACTAGATGTCCTTTTAAAAAAAAAAAAAAGATTGAAAGAAGGAGGGAGAGGAGGAAGAAACTTTCTTTATTTTTATTCCCAAGCTGATTATTTTAGGGAAATTTCAAGCTGTATGTAATGCCGATAGATAAAGACCTCCGAATAACTTCAGAAATAAATAGAAATAACCACTCACCCAGAGAACACACATCCCTGTCTTTGTGATTCTTCCCCCCTCTATGAAAACACTTCTCCCCGAGGCTAATGGATGGTGTCAAAACACGTGTGAGCTAAGAGTGGACAGAGTTGGCAGCAGGTCATCTGGTTCACATTTGGCCACACTATTCACTTATGCTGAACCTTTGAGTGAACATTAGCACAACCGACGCCCAAGAAATGTTTGTTGAAACAAGCAAACAATTGCTTGTGTGAAAGTGTATATTTTAACCTATGGAAAATTGTTATATGTTGGCTTACATTTTAGATAATGGGGTGGGGGGGAATTATATCTCTTTTCAAGTCATTAACCAAAAGATTATATGGAAGGTATATTAGGTACTGAGCACCTTTATAGAAGCAAAAAAAAAAAAGATTTTTATACATTTTGTGTCTGTGTGAGTGAATGACTCTAAACCCCAACATGGCAAATTCTGCTAAGTTTATTTCTATTGATCTTGCTGGCTTCTAAGAGAAATAAAGAAAATATTAGGCCCTCCTAATAATTCATATTAACTAGTAAACTATAACAATTTTCTTAATTGAAATGTTACTGGCCATTCCTTACAGTACAACATTCAACAAGCAAACATCTCCTTAGGTTCCCAACTTTATCTCCTTTTATATTTTCATCTGTTTCAATCACAGAAATTCCAGAACACTGTGCAACAGTAGTGGTAGCATGAGTCCAAACCCAAGGTTGAGTGAGCACATGGGAATTTCTTTTTCTCCCCCTAACCTTCATGCGGCAGTTGATAAGATTTATAATGGCTACAACTCAGTCTTTATCATGAGTAAATGTTATTTTTCTCTTTCACAAGCACTAACATGAGAGTTAGGATTTGATCAGAAAAAATAGCTTCCAGGGCTTGCTTCCAAAGAAAACTGGGCATGTAACAGGCAAATCAAATACCCTTGATTTATCATGAACAAGCAGTTAATCTCTGCTCCATTCTCCAGAAATAGACTGTCTTAGCACTGTTCTATGGATGGCAAATGCTGGTAGCAGTCTCCTTGAGGGGTGAACAAGGTGTTAAAACTCAGGTTTTAGCTGATCTGGGAGGCATCTGCGTGTTTGAAAAATCTGGGCAATGAAAAGCAAATGATCGCTGTCATTTTTTCCTCCCTGGTGTCCTTAAGACACTGGCATAGGCTGTATTCTCATGCTGATAGTTTTGTGGATGATTTTGTCTTTTACATATTATTATTTTAAAAAATACACTATTTGCTATAGACTGAATATTTGTGTCCCACAAAATTCATATGTTGAAACCCAATGTCTCATGTGATGGTATTAGGAGGTGGGGCCATTGGGAGGTGCTTAGGTCATGAGGGTGGGAGCCCTCATGAAAGGGATTAGTGCCCTTATAAAAGAGACCCCAGAGAGCTTCTTTGTCCCTTCCACCGGGAGAGGACACAGCAAAAAGACAGGCCTCTATGAGCCAGGAAGCAAGCCCTCATCAGACACCAAATGTGTTGGCATCTTGATTTTTGGACTTCCAGTCTTCAGACGGACAGAAATAAATTTCTGTTGCTTATTTCAGTTGTTTGTAAGCCACCCAGTCTATGGTATATTGTCATAGTGGCCTGAATGGACTAAGACATTCATTATACAAAAGTGAGTTTGTTTTCTGTGGGGGAGGGGGATAAATTGTGTTTTTTTTTTCCCCTGAGGAAAAAAAATAATAAATCCAAGTAGTAGTTGTTTGAAAAGTAATTACAATAGACACTGCCCAAGAAAAAAGTAGAAAATCTATATATATAGGGGCTCTAACAACAGATATGGAAGGGATTCAAAACAGCAGCATACTACATATAATCTTATTAGATGCTGATCAATTTAAAAATCAGATGAAATTGGGCACTCATTTTGAATGCCTATGATATGAAAATATCCCTAATTATGGAAAGGGCCATATGTATAAATTTATTAATTATAATATCATATTTGGTGGAAAATAACTGGGAACAATGGTAGTTTTGATGACAACAGAAAGACATGGGTTAACGCTTAGCATATAAATGCATATGCCCCATGATTTCAACTATATTAGAACACCTGTGGGCACTAGAAGGAAAGATAAAGGCCAGAAGGAATCCTATCTAAATGGTTTATGAGTCCACACACAGGCACACACACACAGCCAAAATATTCAAATAAAGATAATTGCAGCCCTTCCTCATTCCTTCTCCCTCCACGTTGTCCTTGGACAGGCATCTCTATTTCTCTTCTCAGGGTCTCTTGCGTGGCAGGTGGGTTGGGAGGGGAGTGGACAGGAAATGGGGAGGCTCTCCAATGTGGAAAGAGACACAGAAGAAGCTTAAAGGGGCTTAGGTTGATGTGAAGAAAGGGCATCAAGAGAAATACCCAAGAAAAAGAGTGATCTTAAAGGCACCGGTGAGAACAGGGAAGGGATGGGGGAACAGAATCTGGTACAGCAGAAGCAGGGACCAAACTGTAAGCCAGACTGGGGAGCAGCACCTTTGAATGAGGCAGACTTTGAGGACAGCAAGGTCTAAATGGGAGGATTAGGTAGTTTGGCCCTAGGACGTCTGGCTATGTGTTTTATGATTTCTTCTCATGGAACACTTTATTGTTCAATATCTGGTAGTGTCCTATTTGTGTGTCTTTTGGATACTGACATGGATCTTGAAGCTATAGACATATTTATTTACACGAAAGTTTTTGAAAAGTTGCAGTAATTCTTTTGTCCTATTGCTGTGGCTGCTAACATTGATTTTCTTTGATATGGGTAAGAAATTATCTTCACCCTTGTCTAAATAAACTATCTCCATCTCTTCCCTCTCCTTGCATTTCATTTCCTGTATCACTCTCAGTTCCCATAAAAGGTAGCTAATATAGCCTCTTAGGCTGAGCACTGCATGTAAAGTGACCAACCATCCCGGTTTGAATGGAACTAAGGGATTTCCTGGGATGCAGGATTTTCAGTGATAACATCAGGAAAGCCTCAGGCAAACCAGGACTAGTTAGTCATCCTATACATGTAATCTGCAATTTTTTTATGTTATGTGTATGCTTTTGATAAAGATTAGTCTTTTTATTAATTAACAGGTGTTTGGCCCAAGTAGAATGATAATCAGAAAATGTAGATTTCTTTTTGCATTTCCCCCATTAGCCATGCAACTTGGGAGGGGTCAAATTCCAACGGCCACTATTTCCTCATCTCCACAATGAGAACAATCATAAAAATTTCAAAGAGTTGTTGTCAACATCAAATGAGATATACATATAAAATAAGAATATATAAAATATATTAAATGAATATATTTTATATTGTATTTTATATAAACTTTATAAAAATTAAATGTACTTTTCAAAGAAGCTTTTAGTTATTTTAGACTGAGAAATAATGGAAGCCCACAGAACAGGTACAACATTTCAAATTGTAAGTGGCAGGGGTGGTGGGAGGGGAAAAGAGAGATAGATAGATATTGGTTGATGAGAGAATAACTTTCTCAGGAGTATGTGTTTTGAGCATTTGATCTTTCCCCAAATTAAACTCACTGAGTTAAGGATTTTTTTTGGCTTTTGAGAAGCTCTATAGCCCAGGAAACAATCAATACTCCACATTTACAAAAGATATGGATTATCTTTAATATTAGAAATACAGATCTTATTTGTACCTTTTCCTTTAAGCTGGGGTAGGGGTATTTTTTCTTTGTGGGACCAAAATCAACCCTAATTAAAGCACAATCATAAATATATCACAATCACTAGGCAAAACTAGAATATCCAACCTCATCCTAGGGACAGAGAGATACACCTTATGATACCAACTTACGTGAGCTCTGGCAGTATGTGCCATACCTGATGCCTTGAAAATGTATTTAATGTCATCACTTCAAATCTGTGCACATTTTCATAATCACATGTATAATCCATATTGGTTCTACTCCAAGCCTCTTGAGATTTATCAAGAGTTGGAAATAGGACAATTCTATTGTATGTGGTAAAAGAAAATGACAGGTGATAGGCAAGCTGGATGGAGTCTGGTGGTTATTATATCCAACTTATTTATTTGGGAGCAGTTTTTCTCCAGATGAGCATGTGACTCATCAGTGCTTTTCATATTTGTTTGTTGGTGTTGTTTCACTAGGGAACCCTTTGTTCAAAGGAAATAGTTCACTGAAACTTAACAATGACAAGGCATAGCTCCTTTAGCAGAAACTCAGGTGTGAAACCTGGGGCCCTGCCTCTTCCTTAAGCAGTCCCTGTGGAAACCTCCAGGAATCTGGGAAGCTTAGCTTGAAAACCTTTGAGCACTAGAATTCATTGCATTCAGTTTATTTTAAAAGTATAACGGTAATATATTTTTTAAAAATATGCACATATTTTTTAAAGCCATGTAGAATAATAGAGCTTAAAAGAGTGTCCCATCCCAATCCCATCCCTCCTCACCCTAGAATCCCAGAGACAATGACCATCAACTCGTAACTGGTAATTATGACGATCAGTCTATATTCGTCTATATTCTTAAATGATGCTCTTGTACTCCTATTTTTAAAAAAAATTTTCAAATGTCAATATTATCTATTGTCCTCCTACTATGGAAAATAAGAATTTAGTTCTTATATACACCTTCTCCAGCATGTGTGCTCTCCACCTCTCTCTCCCTCTTTCCCTCCCTTCCTCATTCTCATTTACACACACACACACACACACACACACACACACACACACTTTCCTTAATCCTCACAATTTAATTACACAACAATTTCAGGGGAAGCACTTATCAGTGATTACCTTATTTTGGCTATGAATATATTGTTCACATGTAAACCACATGGGATATATGAGTCCATTTCCTTTCTTGTACACAGTTTTCTTTTTCCTGACACTGGTGGTTGTGTCATATTTTTGTTTGCTTAATTTTCTATCTGCCTATCATTACATTTTTTTCAAAATCTCCAATAGACATGTAACATTCCTCTTAATACAGACAAACATATCAACTATTTTTTCTGCATACCGTCTACCCCCTCCCACACCCTCTCCCCACCCTGGTCCTTTTTATAGCAATAGTGCTTCTGAGCTGTCATCGTGGGACTGGCTTTTGCTTCTCTTCGGTATTGAGTCCCTTTGCTGGATTCTTTGTTCTCGCCTTCTTGATGGACTCCCCCATGGGTGACTGGAGGGAGCATAAACTCCAGAAGCTTCCTGAGAAAGATGCTCAGGACAAATTAAGTTTTGGAGAACCTGAATGCATGAAAATATTCTTATTCTCTTCTTCCATTAATCAATAGCTTGACTACAGAATTCATTGTTTAGAAATACCTTTCCCTCAGAAATTTCAAGGAATTTCTTCACTGTCATGTAGTTCCTAGTGCTGTTATTTACAAGTCATTCTGTTCCATCATCCAAATATTATTTCTTCTTTATCCCTGGTGTTCTAATATCCCATGACAGTATACTTTGGTATGGTCCCCCATTTCCACCACCACCCACCCCCGTGCCATTGATTGTGTTTGAAACTCAAGGAAATTTTACTCATCTCCTCCAATTCCTGGGGACATTTTATTTTAAAGCAATTTCTGAGCTCTATTTCGCCTGTTCTTTCATTCTGAAACTAAACTACTTTTAGTTGGATGTTGGACCCCTTAGACTGACCTCTTAATTTTATTATCTTTTCTCTTATATTCCTCTTTCTACCACCTCCTCTCTGAAATAATTCCTCATCTCTCTTCTGTTGAATATTCTATTTCTGCTAACATATGTTTAATTTCTAAGAATTCTATTTGTCTCTAATTGTTTTTATAACACCACGTTTTGTTTCATGGACACAATTTCTTTTCTGATATAAAAGACTATATACATTTCAGGTTTTTTAAAAAGCTTTCATCTCTTCCCTGCAATCTTTGTTTGCTTCAATTTCTTCTTTGTTTGTTCGTGTGTTTTGGTCTCTTTTATGTTAGAGACATTCCCCACATCTGGTATTCCCTCACTATCCACCCAGCCATTGTGTTTTGGGCGTTACAACATTACCGTAAAGTGATGAGACAAAGCTGAGCCTTCACTGAAACATCCTCAAGGGTAACTAGGTTTCTGCCCCCTTGGGTAGTCAGGTCCTCTAGAGAAGCCCCCCTCCAATGTCCTATCTAGGAGGGACAAGCTCAGTTGCCAGTGTCCTGGAAGCAAAGCTGAGTGAAAAGGCTTGAAATTGAGGGAAGTTTACCACTATTCAGCATGCAGATTTCCACTTAATCCACCAGATTTCAGTGTTACACCTCACCCCCACCTGCCACTGTTTCCAATATTGCTGTTTGTAACCTCTCTAATTAAGTTACTCCAGAGAATAAGGCCCCCTCCCGCCACGTCCTCTGCAAGGTGAGGGAGAGGTAGTTGCCAGGCTGCACAGGGTAGAAGAGGCGATTTGAGAGTCCAGCTACTCTTTTTAAGACTTTCAACCAAGTTCTGCTTTCAGCTCCACTTCTCACCTCTGGCTTCAACAGACTTCTAGTCCTTGAGCCTTTCCAGCATTCTAGGGAGTCTCCATTTCCATCTATGTGGGCATCTCCTCTTCAGGCACCTGGCTTTCCACATCTCTGCTCAGCTAAATCAAGTACTGCTCAGCCATTCCCTTTCCATTTTCCAAATACTATGTCAATAGCTCCCTGTGTTGTAGGCTCTCCTGTTTTCTTTATTCTAGTGAGTATTTTTTGTTTACTGTCATTAGAGGATTTCTTTGGGAGGGAGAGGGTGGAATTAAGTATGTGTTCCATTGACCATATTAACTGTAATTCTCTGCCTTCACTCTTCAGCATTGCTTTAAAAAGGAAACAGGGCTTCCCTGGTGGTGCAGTGGTTAAGAATCTGCCTGCTAATGCAGGGGACATGGGTTCGAGCTCTGGTCTGGGAGGATCCCACATGCTGCAACTACTGAGCCTGTGCGTCTGGAGCCTGTGCTCTGCAACAAGAGAGGCCGCGACACTGAGAGGCCCGCGCACCGCGATGAAGAGTGGCCCCCGCTTGCCACAACTAGAGAAAGCCCTCGCACAGAAACGAAGACCCAACACAGCAAAAATAAATAAATTAATTAATAAACTCCTACCCCCAACATCTTCTTTAAAAAAAAAAAAAAAAAAAAGGAGACAAATTCTCCAACCTCTCTCCAAAATGATCCCAACAAATTCAGCAATTGTGCATGTATGTGGGGAGGCAACGTATATTTCATACTTTTCTACAAACATATCCACTACTAAAATGACAGCTAAATCCCAGCAAAGTATACAATTATCTATATCAGACAGTGAAAAATAACATTTAATTAAAATAAAGTTATCTTTTTATTCTGAAGTTTGTTGTAGTCCCTTACATTAAAGCTTTCATTATATATCTGTGGAATTAAACATAGGAACACATATAATTATAAATAATTCCTTCATATGTAAAAACTATGTAGCTTAAAAAATGAAAATAAATTCTTTTGTAACTGAAGTTCTACCTAAACTATCAATTAACTCATAACCCAATCAAGACAAGTAAATTATCTTAAATTTATCACAGCAGTCATTTTGTGCTTGCTTTCGATGGGAAGGCAATGTAAATCTGAAAATGAAGTAATTTCCCTTTTAAGTTGTCATAGTCATTCTCATGTGGGCCAAGTTTGTGTATTTTATTATTTGAGGCAAGCTTTGTCTTGATTCATTTAACCCATTAGTTCTGCTCCTTATAATATGTCAATCTGGAGATATTAGCTTTCTAGAAGATATACGGTACCCTATTTCTTTAAGAGTATCTCATCAACATTGAAGCTACCTTCTACTCTTGGAAAGAAGATGTATATGTTCTATGATTTCTACAGCTGTAAGAGTTGGCCATGGGCAAAGAGTCAAAGGTCATCCTTAGCATCCATCATCTTCCATCCATATTTGTCCTCTCTCTATGAAGTTTTCCCACCTATCTCCAAAATACTAAATATGTTTTCATCAGTACTGCCCTCAGACCCAGCCAAGCGAGGACAGAAGACCCTGCCCTGGGCCTCACAATTCAGAGGGCTTGCTGCTCTAGTCCTCCTTTGCCTGTGTTTTTCCTCACTGAGTGATGAATTAGAAAAAGAACAAGTAACTCTCTTCTCAGCATGTGCTGGTACTTGGGACTCTGTCCCAAAAGCCTTGAGACTGCTTCCAGGTCTGCCTTCCCAAGGTGGGCTTACTTCTGGTATGCACACCTTAAAGGCTTAGGGGTGGCTGGAGGGTATTGTGGGGAAGTGAATGCAGAAGGTATGAAATAACCCAGCAAAAAACTGTAGACTTAAAGAAACCTAGATTAATTAATTTCCCAAATGAGATGAACCCTTCCTTGGAGAGAAGAATTCTATAGCTTTTATCACTCCTGGGGACATGGTGAGAGGAGGAACACCCTCATCACATGGGAAGGGGAAGTAGGGGCATGTAAGGACAACCAGCCCAACTGTTAGCAAACTTTTAACGGTGCAAATGGCCTGGTATCATAGATTAGAATCCTGAGGCACCCCAACCACAGAGAGAATCTGTATCTGACTGCCAACCCTTTCCTGCAGGCTTTCACTGAGTGCTTGTGGGTAGTTGAGACAGGCTAGGGCAGGGCAGGAGAGCTAACAAAGATCCCCTCAAGATGCATGAGGTCTTCACTCTGTTCATTGCAGCAGCTCTCCAGTGGCTGGGGGTCATGGCAACATGGTGGTGAAAGATGTCTTTAAGCCTGAACAGTTGGGAGCTGGAGTGTAAAGGAGGGAGAGATTTCCTGTGGTTCAGAAATGTTGGCTGTTAGGCTAGGCATGAAGACATCTCTGGAGCATTGCCAAGCTCAGTATACCTAAAGGAAAGGTCCTATTGAGGTAGGGGTTTAACTAAAGCTGTAGCAAAGCCCAGGTTCAGATCTAGCACATATTAGATAGATTCAGTCCCCTGCACACAACATACACCACCAACACATACACACGTATTAGCAGCCTGATTGATAGAAGGAGTGAGCCCTTTTCTGAGGTTAAATATTATTTTACTACTATTCTTTTACCCATGAAGGCAATATACAATAAAAATATAGAACACTATAAAAAATCTATACAATATCTCTACAAAATCTATCAATACCTATACAAAATCTATACAATATAAAAAAATCTATACAATATAAAAAACTATACAATAAAAAATGTAGAACACATGAAGAAGCAGAAAAATGTGACCCCCTAATGAAAATTTAAAAATAAGCAATAGAAGCAGACCCACAGACAGCCCAGATGTTGGACTTAAAAGACAAGGATTAAATATGTTTAAAAGATATAATGGAAAAATGGGAAGCACACATTTAACAGTTGGGGAATTTCAGCAGATATGGGTACAATAAGGAAGAACCAAATGGAAATTATAAAAATAAAAATTACAGTATCATAAATATACAATCCATTCAGTAGGCTAAATAGTAGACTGAACCCAGCAGAAGAAAGGATCAGTAAAATTTAAGACAGGTCAATAAAATCATCCAAATTGAAACAAAAGGGAAAAAACAGAATAGAAAATCTGTGACTGTAACACAATATCCAATGGTCTAACATATTTGTAACTGTACCTCCAGAAGGATGTGAGAAAAAGAAATATTTGAAGAAATCATAGGTGAGTATTGTCAAAAATTGAAGGAATTCAATCCATGTATGAAAAAAGCTAAGTGAAACCCAAGTAGGATAAATGTAACAACAAACAAAGAAACCAACCAACCAAACAACCAACCAATAACAACAACACACTCAGGCATTTTACAATTAAACTGCTAAGAAACAGGTAAATCTTAAATCTTAAAAGCAGCCAGAGAACAAAGACATCATATTCAAGGAACAGCTTTGAAAATAATGTCTGATTTTTCATCTAAAATATTGAATGCCATAAGACAATGCAATATCTGCAAAATGCTGAAGGAAACCACCTGTTAACATAGACTTTTCTGTTCAGAAAAAATATCTTTCAGTATGAGGGTGAAACAAGACAGGCAAAAGTTGAGAGAATTCATTTCTATAAAATAAACACTACAAGAGATGAGAAAGGAAGTTTTTCAAGGTGAAAGGAAATTATTCCTCATGGAAGCTTGGATCTACAAAAAGGAAAGCACTAAAATGGATAAGTGAATAAATATCTGGGTAAGTGTCAAAGATCTTTTAAAAATTATCATCTATCTATCTATTATATATATAAAAAAACTAATGACTATTTAAAGCAAAAATTAATATATTTTGTGTTTATTACCTATGAATAAATAAAATATATGATAAAAAGAAAAAGGACAGCAAGTAAGTAAAGGGAATTATATTTTTATAAGGTTCTTAAGACTGTTCTTTCAGAAATATTATTTGAAAGTAGGGAATAAGTTAAAGATACATATTTTAAAATCTCAAGAAACAACTAGTGAAAAAAAAATTCCACTGAGATACAGTTAAAAAAATCAATAGAGGAGATAAAATATTTAGTTAACTCAAAAGAAGGCAAAGAAATAAGGAACTCAAGAACAAAGAACAGATGAGACAAAGAGAAAACAAATATCAAGATGGTAGGCTTAAACCTAAGGATAGCAAACATTACATTAAATATAAATGGAGTAAACACTCCATTATCAAACAGAGTGAAAAAGAAGGACCAAACTATATGCTTTTTTAAAAGAAATACACTTTAAGTATAAAAACACAGATTGGTTGAAAGTAAAAGAATACAAAAAGTTATATCAGAAAATGTTGGTGTGCCTATATTAAAACACATTGGACACATTAGACACCAAGAGAAGGTGTATTATCAGAGATCAAGAGGGATTTCAGTAAAAAAAAAAAAAGGATGAATTCATCAAGAAGACATACAAATTAAAAAAGAGCTTCAAAACACATGAAGCAAAAATAGAATTAAAAAGAGAAAAGACAAATCTACAGTTGCTATATGAAGCCAAGCAAAACCCCTTCTAATGCCCAACACATACACACACACACACACACACACACACACACACACACTATTAATGACAAGCAATAAACTGGGGGTGGGGTGTATTCTGGGGAGATCATTCAAGGCAGGATGCGTTTCTTGGACTGAAGCTTAGATGTCTGGTACAAAGAAAAAGGAGCCTTAGCACATGAGATGGGCAGGAGAGTTTCCTGACAGCCAGCAAGTTTGGAAGGTTCACAGGTGTGACAATACATGGATTACTTATCCTCTGTGGCTTCCAGGTGGGGTGGGTCAGTAACATCCTCACCCATTTTCCTTGGAGGTCATACAAATATCTCTACTTTTTTTGTGTTCCATCATGGGACAATGGTGAGAGGGTGTCCACATCCTTGACCCCCTCCCTATGGTTTGTCTTGATTTCCAATTGTTGCCTTGGTTCTGAGTGGAATGTTCTGGGTTTCCCGCAGTCTGTTGTGACCAGTAGTAGTGTACAGCTCTGAAGCAGTCACTGGTCCCACAGAGCTCACACTAACAGGCACACAGCTTTACTGCAGGCTTATCCTGTAGACACTGTGCAAGGCTTTGAGCACTATATCTGCAGGTGTGAGTTCAGGTCCAGGACTCTGAGATTTTTCCCCTGTGAGATGATGGTATGAGCAGGTATCACTGGGTTTCTTATAGCTAAAAGCTAATAGGAACAAAGAGCTGTACAGAATGTTTTCTGTCCTAGATGAAGAAAAAGTTAAAATTTATGACAGACTCTACCATTTTAACTAAGAATGTGAAACACTGGAGACCTCTTTTTTGGAGGCCAGACTTGAAACAAAGTTATTTGAAATGCTGAGTATGGAGGCAGATATTTAAAAATGGAATAGGTCCTACCTTTTATTGAGGTTAAAATAGACTTGTGAGGAAAAAATGGGGGAAAGAAAACTAAACATGCAGAACATGATGGGGTGACCATTAATGTTACAAGAAGGATACAATATAGTCAATGAAGGTTAAATTGGAACACATCTAATTCCAAGTGACTTAAGCCAAAATAACCTTAAAATTTATGTCAGAAGAGTAAAACATAACTATAGGTAGTATTGTAGAAAAGTTTCTATAAAATTCCAATCTTTAGGAAAGTTTAAAATTATTTCATATGGGGGTAAAGGATGGAAAGAGAGAGTAAGTAAACTCAGTAAACGTGGGGTGGAGGGACAGTTGAAAATGCAAAGGTACGTTTGGAAAAATCTCTACATAAGAAGCATCATCAGGTCCAGAATCTGATAGAATGCTTGTTGAAGATGACAGGTTTGTTTGCTATCCTTGGAGATGATATGGATGATGGTCAGTAGGAACTGAATATAATAAAAGAGTCAGAACTTGGGACCACTTGGATGGGAAGCTTTGAAGACATATATGCCTTCAAGCAAATGCTTCCTTACAAACCTCTGAAAAACTTATCAAATATGTAGTAAATTAGCAAGAGAAGATAAAAGAGCTTACATATTATATTAAAACTCTTCAAAGCAATTGTGCATCTTTAGAATCAGAAAATGTAAAGATTAAAAGCAAGGTTCAAAAGCTTGACAAGAAACTAATGACTGAACTGTATCAAGAAAATGAAATAAACCTCACAGAAAATTAACTGTTTAGGGAAGAGACAGTTTAGAAAGAGAGGAGAAATATTTCATAGCAGATAGAAGGATCAGCCATGCCCCCACAAAAAGCCAGATACCTATAGAAAAGAATGATTTCCATTTCATTGTACTCTTAAGTAGTAAAAGTATCGTATTATGACTTGATTAACCAGATCACCATAAATATTAAGAAAAATGGCATTTTTCAGGAACTATACAGCAACTAGATACACTAGAAATTTAAAGGCTATTTGGGTTTGCCAAAACCTTTTTTTTTCTCTAGTTTAAGGCTACAGTTGAAGTGTGCTCAAGTAAGATTTTATTTGTTTAAAACAAAAAAAAAATCTGCCTTTTTTTCCAGACTTTCACCTGCTCTCATTTTGCACATTAATGGTAATGGCATATGGAGGTTCCGACATGTAGCTAGCTGTAAGCAAAATAAGGTGACACATGCTTTATTTAGACAAAAGCAATCTTTTCTAACAGTTCTTTAGTGAGATCTGAAGGTGGGGATTTTAGGTATTTGGATGGATTGGTAGCAGAGGGGTGGTGTTTATAGGGTTTTAAGAAGCAATCTGTGTTCCTAATTTTTTTTAGGGCCCTAAAGTTTTGTTAAGTAGCTCACTAATTTACCTGGTAGACCTTTTACATACAAAATTTTGGCTGCCCCATACAGCATTTTTAAACCTAGAGGTTAAAGGAATAAAGAAAGGCAGAAATTTAGAAGCTGAACAAAATTCATAGGTGAGAAGCTAACTGTATATGTGAAATGGGAGCAGGGTTAAAGGGGAGGCAATCCATGTGTATTGAGTGCCTACTATGTCCAAGGACCTTTATATATTTTATTCCACTCAATTTTTTAAAATACTATGATTTAGGGCTTCCCTGGTGGCGCAGTGGTTGAGAATCCGCCTGCCGATGCAGGACACATGGGTTCGTGCCCCGGTCCGGGAGGATCCCACATGCCACGGAGCGGCTGGGCCCGCGAGCCATGGCTGCTGAGCCTGCGCGTCCGGAGCCTGTGCTCCGCAACGGGAGAGGCCACAACAGTGAGAGGCCCACGTACCACAAAAAATAAAAAAATAAAATAAAATACTATGATTTAAAATTTAGTATGTCTATTTAATGGATTAAGAAACTGAGTGTCAGATTAAATTAATTGGATTACTAGGATTAATAAATAAAGGTACATAACTTTGATCTTCTATCTGTCTGGTTCCAAAGCCTTAAATTTTTTCTGTTGTATTGAGAAATAAAAATGTTTCCTTTTCCAAAACAGATTCGCCACCTAGCAGTACTTCCTTGAATCTTGAAGACTTGGTGCTATCCCACTGCAAAGTTGGGTGTAGGAGTTAGATGGCAGGGTGGAGGAATCTCATGTTCCTTATCACCATTACTGGGATCAGTGAACCTCAACCTAGATTAGACACTGCAAAATCAGGAAAAGGGAAAGGGAACCTGAGGGGTGAGCTGGGGTGACATCATGGAGCTTATTTCATGGTCTCACTAGAGGCTGTAATAAGATGGAGTGCTAAAGCCAGACTCTGGATTCGTGTTCCACTTCTGCCAAGTCCTGCAGTGAGTTACTTAATCTCTCTACACCAGTTTGTCATCTGCAAAGAGATGATAATAATGTTGCTCTCATAAAATAGCTCTTGTGAGTACTAAATGAGTTACTATATGTAAAGCACTTGTAAGAGCAAATTCAATAAGAGTTACTATCATCATTATCATCATCCTTCCAGTCATTGACAGTAAATATGTGAATCAGAATATTCTCACGTAATACCCATCTTTTACAACAGTGGAAGGCCTGGGGAAGGTAAGAAACAGCAGATATGAATCATCCACAGAGCTTTTAAAATAACAATTACTGGGCTCCAAAGGGACCAAGTGAATCAATCTAATCAATCTCTGGGGGGTAGATTCTGAGTGTCTGTTCATTTAAAGGG
The DNA here is from genome assembly GCF_002837175.3 of Physeter macrocephalus. NCBI lineage: Eukaryota > Metazoa > Chordata > Mammalia > Artiodactyla > Physeteridae > Physeter > Physeter macrocephalus. Next base: position 47,362,569 of record NC_041232.1, on the reverse strand, counting down.
CCTCTCTACCCTGTGCAGCCAGGGTAGAGATCTTCTACCCTATATTATCTGTTTTTACTGTTTTTTCCCCTTAATCTTTCTTATTGGGATTGAGATTAAACTGATCAGTTTAATATTTTACATACATATCATGTATCAAAATACCTGATTGAATTTTGATATGATATCAGGGTCTTGCACAAATGCATTTGATTTCAGGTGAAGTTAGCGACCATGGACATTACCTACATATTTCTATAATACAAAGAAAAATGAGTTCTGTATCCTCAAAATTAATAGAAGGAAATCTGATATTAAACTTAACAATTGCTTCATGACATCTACCATGCCCTGATTCATTTGTGGGGCATGTGTGTATGTGTGTGTGGCCCAGCATTACCTAACTATTTTTGGAATGGAGTAGGATGTGTAAAGCACCAGCTGTGTTATAAAACTCACAAAGGCAGAGTGGCACTGAGCAGCGCCCTTTGTGGAGAGTCAGAGCCTGGGCATGGCATAATCCATTTATTAACTCAAAGTAACAATGGGAGATAAAACTCTCACTAACATCAAAGCAGATACCTATAAAGAGCACTTCAAATTACCTGGCAAATTCAGGCTCCCTTATCTGAATTGGGAGCAGGCCATGCATAAACTGATTGAGTCAGGTCTCTTTTCTTGGATGACAGCACCTTGAGCCCATGGTGGGAAGGTTGGCAAAGTGGTGGAGGATCCATCGTGATTGTGGTCATGGTTTTCAACCCTGGCAGCACTTTAGAAACACTAGTAGGATTTAAAATAAAAAACTGATACATGGGTCTCTTACCCAGAGATCCTGATACAATAGATCTTAAGTGGGGCATACACTGGGGTGCTTCTGTGCATTTCAGGTTGAGAACCACTGGTGTGCTGGAGAGAAGATAAGCTTTGTAGCCATACAATCATAGACTTGAAATTTTGCTGTTCTGTTCACTTGATGTAAGGTATTGAAGAACTTAAACTATACAAAACTTCAATTTACTCATCTGCAGAAGAAAAAAACGTAACTTGCAAGGCTATGATGAAAACAAGGGGCAGAAATGGAAACTGTGATTAAAAATCTTCCAACAAACAAAAGCCAAGGACCAGATGGCTTCACAGGCAAATTCTATCAAACATTTAGAGAAGAGCTAACACCTATCCTTCTCAAACTCTTCCAAAATATAGCAGAGGAAGGAACACTCCTAAATTCATTCTACGAGTCCACCATCACCCTGATACCAAAACCAAAGATGTTGCAAAAAAAGGAAACTACAGGCCAATATCACTGATGAACATAGATGCAACAAACAAATGGAGCGATATACCATGTTCTTGAATTGAAAGAATCAATGTTGCGAAAATGACTATACTATCCAAAACAATCTACAGATTCAAGGCAATCCCTATAAAATTACCAATGGCATTTTTCACAGAACTAGAACAAAAAATTTCACAATTTGTATGGAAACACAAAAGACCCTGAATAGCCAAAGAAATCTTGAGAAAGAAAAACGTAACTGGAGGAATCAGGCTCCAGGACTTCAGACTACACTATAAAGCTACAGTAATCAAGACAGGATGGTACTGGCATAAAAACAGAAACAAATATAGATCAATGGAACAGGATAGAAAACCCAGAGATATACCTACACACATATGGTCACCTTATCTTTGATAAAGGAGGCAAGAACATACAATAGAGAAAAGACAGCCTCTTCAATAAGTGGTGCTGGGAAAACTGGACAGCTACATGTAAAATAATGAAATTAGAACACTTCCTAACACCACACACAAAAATAAACCCAAAATGGATTCAAGACCTAAATGTAAGGCCAGAGACTATAAAACTCTTAGAGGAAAACACAGGCAGAACACTCTATGACATAAATCACAGCAAGATCCTTTTTGACCCAACTCCTAGAGAAATGGAAATAAAAACAAAAATAAACAAATGGGACCTAATGAAACTTAAAAGCTTTTGCACAGCAAAGGAAACCATACACGAGACAAAGAGACAACCCTCAGGATGGGAGAAAATATTTGCAAATGAAGTAACTGACAAAGGATTAATCTCCAACATACACAGGCAGCTCATGCAGCTCAATATCAGAAAAACAAACAACCCCATCCAAAAATGGGCAGAAGACCTAAATAGACATTTCTTCACAGAAGATATACAGATTGCCAACAAACACATGAAAGAATGCTCAACTTCACTAATCATTAGAGAAGCGCAAATCAAAACTACAATGAGGTATCACCTCACACCTGTCTGAATGGCCATCATCAAAAAATCTACAAACAATAAATGCTGGAGAGGGTGTGGAGAAAAGGGAACCCTCTTGCACTGTTGGTGGGAATGTA
>NC_041232.1:47325073-47359947 GCF_002837175.3 Physeter macrocephalus | reverse complement strand
GCAATCCCACTACTGGGCATATACCCTGAGAAAACCATAATTCAAAAAGAGTCATGTACCACAATGTTCATTGCAGCTCTATTTACAATAGCCAGGACATGGAAACAACCTAAGTGCCCACTGACAGATGAATGGATAAAGAAGATGTGGAATATATGTACAATGGAATATTACTCAGCGATAAAAAGAAACGAAATTGAGTTATTTGTAGTGAGGTGGATGGACCTAGAGTCTGTCATACTGAGTGAAGTAAGTCAGAAAGAGAAAAACAAATACCGTATGCTAACACATATATATGGAATATAAAGAAAAAAAAAAGGTTCTGAAGAACCTAGGGGCAGGACAGGAATAAAGATGCAGATGTAGGGAATGGACTTGAGACACAGGGAGGGGGAAGGGTAAGCTGGGATGAAGTGAGAGACTAACACTGACATACACTACCAAATGTAAAATAGATAGCCAGTGGGAAGCATCCGCATAGCACAGGGAGATCAGCTCGTTGCCTTTTGTCCACCTAGAGGGGTGGGATAGGGAGGGTGGGAGGGAGACGCAAGAGGGAGGAGATATGGGGATATATGTATACGTATAGCTGATTCTCTTTGTTATACAGCAGAAACTAACACACCATTGTAAAGCAATTATAATCCAAAAAAGATGTTAAAAAAAGGTGGGGGGGCAGTGCATGTAAAGCACTTAGCATGGTGCCTGGTGCACAGTAAATACTCAGAGTGCTTACAAAACATCCCAGAACTTTCTTTTCAGGATTTCTCTCTCTTTCCTCTGTAGGTGTCCTTCCCTCTTCCTCTGGAGCCCACTCAAAGCCTCCTTTCTGGTGTTCCCATTTGGCCCTGCCTTCCACAGAGATATCCACTGTTTTTAACCTTCCTTAACATCCTCCCCACTTTAACTGTACCCAGTACTACAAGGATTCCCACCCACTGGGATCACCTGCAGGACTTTAAAAACCGCTGATGTCTGATTCCTACCACCAGCATTTTCTGACTTGTAATCCTAGTTGCTAGTATAGTTTCTCCACCCATAGAGCAATAAGAATCTGTATAAATTTTTTTGAATTATTGGAGGAAAATAAAATTAATCAGGAATAAGGAAAGATACACAGCAAGCATTTGGTAGGTCACTTACCCATTTATTCTTTCAGGAAGCATTTACTGAGCTCTTAGTTTGTGCTAGGTATTGAGTACAAAATGTAGTTAAGACTGTCTCTGCTTTCAGGTAAGACTGACAAACAGAAATTAAATGCAATTCATTCCATCATTCATTCATCAATTTTTTATGGAGTGCCTACAATACAGTTGGTGACAGTTTAGGCCCTAGAGATACAGATGTGAACCAAAAAGTGAAAAATCCCCATGCTCAGGGACTAGGTTCCAGCAAGGGGCATTACAGAAGGGTGGTCTGGGAATTTAGTTCAAGGAAGCAAACTTCCACCTGAGGATGGGTTTATGGGAAGGCTTTCTGAGGAAAAGATGGGAGAACTAATTCTTGAGGAGCATGGAGTTAGTCAGGGAGCTAAGGGAACTTGTGTGTGATGGTTAATTTTACGTGTCAACTTGGGTGCCCAAGATGTCCAGATATTTGGTCAAACACTATTTTGGATATTTCTGTGAGGATGTTTTCGTGGATGAGATTTACATTTAAATTGGTGCACTCTGAGTAAAGCAGATTGTCCTCCATAATGTGGGTGGGCCTCATCCAATCAGTTGAAGGCCTTAATAGAACAAAGACTCACCTCCCCAGAGCAGCAGATGGCCTTTGGACTTGAACTACAGCATCAGCTCTTCCTGAGTCTCCAATCTGTTAGCCCACCCTGAAGATTTTGGACTTTACAGCCTCCATATGTGCTCTGACTCTCTCTCTCTCTCTGTCTCTCTCTCTCTCTGTCTCTCTCTCTCTCTCTCTCTCTCTCTCTCTATATATATATATATATATATACACACACATCCTATATTGGTCCTCTTTCTCTGCAGAACTGTAATATGGTATGCATTTGAGTTACATGAATCTTTTCCTGTTCTTCTCAAGACTGAAGTCCCACCCTTGACTCGTGTTTCCCCAAGAAATAGATGCCATCCAACATGATTTCTTTCAACTCCTTCCATTTAACTCAAAGGTTCCCCCTTATCTTTATTGGATCACTCCTCCTCTTCTGTTTCAAAGGGAAAGTACAATTTCCTTCCTACAACTAATCTTTCATTTGTGCTCCAGATTCTTCTCAAGCATTCCTTTTGGAGTTTAGTTCAATAATTATCTCCTCTCTCACAGCTGCAGCTTCTCTGCTTTCCCTTGAGTTGTGCTCAAGCTTTCACATGCTCATGTGTTGTTAGATGTGTGTGTGTGTGTGTGTGTGTGTGTGTGTACATTCATGAACATGACCTCATATTCTGGTGAACTAGATCCAACGAGTTCAGATCCTGCCAGATATTCCACTAGAAGGGGGGCACATTGTACCTGGCTTTTCATTGCTGGAATCGAAGTTAAGGGTTAACATTTTGGGCTGGAGAGGATACAGACTCACAATAGTAACAGTAGTTTTGTCAGGCCAATCAAGGGGGCTTGATTGACAGTGATGACATCCTTGAGTATTGAATTTTCACTTAATAAATGATGATATTTTGGAGATAAACTTGAAAAAGGAATAATAATAAATGGAAGCCTTTATGATTATGCATGGGGGAACTTAAGGTTAGAGAAAGAAGTAGGAAAAATAAAAGGACAAAAGAAAAGGCAGAAAGAAAATCTGGAAACAAAGTAAAGACGTGGTAAGAGATTTGAGGGGAGCAAGAGAAGCCCAGAACAGAAGCACTAAAAAGATCACTTCACTTAAGACCCTGCATGTTCTTCTCTTTATAAAGTAACATCAGTTATAATCAAATTCCAGCAGAATTCTCCATCTCTCTCAAATTTGTAAACGACAGAGTGCCTTGCCAAATCATAACACTGCACGCACATACACCCCCATCCAGCAGAGTCGAATGTGGTTTTAGACTACATGATGCTGAATTACTGGCAGTAAAAATGTTTGACTTCCAATAAACTATGAAATCCCATATTTCACTTTTCTTGGCCTTATTTTTAGAAAATCATCCTTCATTTAGTGTGAACAACAAAGACTCAGATGCATGATGAATGTGCCTCTTTTTCTAATCTATTGCTCATATAGAGTATTCCTATATCTATAGAAAGAATAGTTTTTATTTCCCTAATATTTCAAAGAGCATTTTTTCCCAAAAATCAATATTCATGTAAAGAAAACTGCATAATTATAACATGCAGGAAAATAACATATAATTGTACTTTTAAAAAACAATAAATTTGCAGAATAAAGATTTTGGTGGTGACATTGTAAGTAGGACAAGGATAAAAGCTTTACAGAGATCAGAATTCTCTCTTCGATGAAAGGCTTATTAAATTCTAATTAGATACATATATGTAGTTTGTGAATATAAATGCTAAAAGAGCAGAAAACATACTGCTGGATTTTTCTACACTGTGCCAAAGAAGCCTTAGAATCATGTCTTAATTGTGGATAGAAACTAAACTTTTGGTGGTGAGCACACTGTAGTGTATACAGAAGTCGAAATATATAAAACTTATATAATATTATAAACCAGTAAACAACCTGGGTAGCCAGCACTGCTGTAACATGTATTTAAAAATCACTGTGGATAAAGATGTGGTATATATATATTCCATTGTTTGTACGTATGTATGTATGTATATATGTGTGTATACATACACACACACACACACACACAAAATGGAATATCACTCAGCCATGAAAAAGAATGAAATTCTGCCATTTGCAGCAACATGGATGGACCTAGAAAATATTATGCTTAATGAAATAAGTCAGACAGGGAAGGACAAATACTGTATGATATCACTTGTATGTGAAATCTAAAAATAATAATACAAACGAAGGTAAATAGCAAAACAAAGGCAGACTCACAGATATAGAAAACAAACTAGTGGTTACCAGCAGGGAAAGGGAAAGGGGAGGGGCACATTAGGAGTTGGGATTAAGAGATACAAACTGGGCTTCCCTGGTGGCGCAGTGGTTGAGAGTCCACCTGCCGATGCAGAGGACGCGGGTTCGTGCCCCGGTCCGGGAGGGTCCCGCATGCCGCGGAGTGGCTGGGCCTGCGCGTCCGGAGCCTGTGCTCCGCGGCGGGAGAGGCCGCAACAGTGAGAGGCCCGCGTACCACAAAAAAAAAAAAAAAAAAAAAAAAAAAAAAAGGAGATACAAACTACTATGTATAAGGTAGAGAAGCAACAAGGATATATTATATAACCCTGGGAATTATATCCATTATCTTGTAATAACTCTTAATGGAGTGTAAACTGTAAAAATACTGAATCACTATCACTATACATAAAACTAATATAATATTGTAAATCAACTACAATTTTTTAAAAATCACTGGATTAAAGTAGGTTTGAATAGTTTTTAAAAATCATGTCCTAATTGAACTTCATATCAAAATAGCAGGTAGAATAATAAAAGAAGATCTGTTGACTCTGTGATTCAACCCTAAGATAAAGGCTATGTTTATCTATGGACCTGTTGGTATAAATCTCAAGTTTGTTAGTTTTAACTATATCAGTTATCATAAAATGGCATAATAAATAAGCATAATCAGGTTTTGAACATGTTCCAACTTAATAATTTCTTTTTGACCTATATACTTTCTAATTCTGATTTATAGAGTCTAACACAAAATCCCTATTAAACAAAATTTTAAATAATTCCTTTAAGAAGCACATCCAGATTCTTACATTTTCAATATAAAAAAAATAGTAACAGTTAAAGAGTTCATTTTAAATAAGTTCTTTTATTTGGCCTGACTTTAAAGCTCCGCTTGTTAAGGTAAGTAATGGCCAGTCAATTTTTAGCCCTTTGAAATGAACACACCTGCCATGATCTCAGTTCATAAAGCCTAGAAAACGATTCAAAACCAGCCAATGATTGTTACCATTTAAAACAACAACATTCCAAATGTCCAAACTTATTCTCAATTAAAAAAAAATTAGTTGACACAAATGAACTAGAATACAATTACTATTGTTACTACTTCAAGAATGTTGTGGTGAAATATAAATTACAAAAAGAAACTCAATGTTCAGCTTCTTAACATGGAATTGAAAAGGCCAAATTTGTGGTATATTGACAACAGGCAATGGAAGAAGTCATTCAGTGTCCTCGTAACAGATGAGATTATAGCCACCAGGGTATTTCAGTTATTAACTTTAAAAAAGCCCTCATTTAACAGTAACTGTCATTGTAAAGGAAAAAAACTGATGATGACATCAAAGTATAACGTGGTTATGAATCTCTAGTGTATGAAACTGAAGCATCTTTTTCTTCTTAATATACGTATTTTACACTACTCAACAGGAAGGTCTCTGAGTCCATGTTACTTATGCCTGACTGATGTTTTATAGTAGATTCAGTGGTATGCCTGAGGAACATTTACATGGAGGATCAGAGACAGAATAGCAGTTTGGGAACTGCATCCTCCCATGGTGAATGTGATTAGACATCCTGTCAGCAGAGAGGTTACAAGTGGAAGGCAGCACGGCAACTCTAACAATGCAAAACAACTTGCCCAGTCTGGCTCTGGAATCAAAGGAAAGAGGCCATGGACATGTGTCCTCACACACACACAAAAAAAATTTTAAACCCTTTCTTTGAAACATGTACACCTGGGTTATGGAGGGAAGGCTATGTATTGGTTTAGGTTCACTGTTTGGAAATTTTTTTTTAATGTTTGTCAAACTTTCTACCATTTTTAATCCACTGAAAACTGCCTTCCTAACTGCTGAAACTGCTTATAGAATCAAAGTCCCCAAATCTAGGCTTTATACTACTTAATCAGCTCCACCTAACCTGACACCTTTCTTTTTCTTCTTAAAGATTATTTCCTCTCGTCTCCCATGCCACCCACTCTACTGCTTTCCCTCTTGTTTTTCTAGCAATTCCTTCCTCAAAGATGAACTGTCTCTTGGTCCTTGTTTTAGTCTTTTCTGTTCTCACAAAGCCTCCCTTCGTAATCTAATCCATCCTTTTGTCAAACCCAGATCTTTCTCCTGACTTGTATGTCCACCTGCCTGCTGAATGTTTTCATGAGTATATGTCATGTGGGATTATGATCCCACAATCATGGAGTGTTTTCTATGTGCCAGGCATTGTGCTAAGAGTAGAAAAGACTTGGGCATTTCACACTGTCCATGCCTAAAAGAGAACTCACATGTGTCTCCCCTCTCCCCTCAAACCTACTCTGCAATGAAGGTGTCACCTCCGCCGGGTAGCTGCGGTGGGTCAAATAGTGGCCCCCAAAAGATATGTCCATCCAGAACCCATGAATGTAATGTTATTTGGAAAAAGGGTCTTTGTAGGTGTATTTAAGTTAAAGACCTTGAAATGAGATCATACTGGATTAGGGTGGGCCCTAAATCCAATGACACATTACCTTTCAAGAGACAAGAAAGGAAAAGACAGAGACACACAGAGAAGGCTGTATGAAGATGGAGGCCAATTGGAACTATGTGGCCACAGGTCAAGGAACCACTGAAGCTGGAAGAGGCATGAAAGATCCCTAGAGCCTTCCAAGGAAGCGTGGCCCTGCTGGGGCTTTGATTTTGGATTTCTAGCCTCCAGAACTATGAGAGAATACATTTCTGCTGTTTTAAGCTACTAACTAGGTTTGTGGTAATTTGTTACAGCAGGCCTAGGAAACCAATAGAGTACCCGTTCTTAATTTCCTCCAGTCCAAGTGCCCCAATTCTATATTTAAGCTGATTCATCCTTGCCTGTTATTGTCCCTCTTCCCTGTTAGACTACTTTTCCTTGAAAGCAGGACTCTGAATTCCTTTTCTATCCCTAATACTCAGCACATAATAGGTATACTGCAAGAATGGTTAGTATAGAAATAGCATAAATCTACATATAATAAAGACAGATCTTCTTCAAGTAGTTTTCCTTAATACCTTCAGATTCAGCATAACACTTCCTAGGCTATTGCCTTACACAAAAACATTTATCACCTACACTGATTTTTAAAAGCTAACTCCAGCATCCTTAGTATAGAATTCAAACTGCACTACCGTTGTTGTATTAAAGTGTGGAATCAATTCTGTGTTGAGGGTATTGTCTCAAAAATATCTTTGAGATCTTTGTGCTGGCTCAAATATAATTGAGAAAAAAAAATTGAGAAATACTAGAAAACAACACTGACAAATTGACTAAGAATGTTCAAAGTTTTAGGGGAAACAAACATTAGCAAGTTTACAAATGAGAGCTGTAGAAATGAAGAATGGAAGAAAGCACAGGAAAAATCACACTCTTAAACATTCTGTGCTTTTTTACATATTAACAGGAATGTTGCATTACTGAGCGACAACAAAAAAGAAGCAATTGTTAAAAACATAAATTTAACAAATCTTAAAAAAAGATAGATCTTTTAAGTCATTTAAATTATTCTATCAAAGCTGTCTTATTAAATGTTTCTTTCAATTTGACATTTTAAAATACGTACTATGTATTAAAAATACATACTATGTATTAAAAATATGTACTATGTATACATACTATGTATTAAAAATACTTACTATGAGGTTTTTACTATGTCATTTGAGAAAAATAAAACATAGCAAAGCAGAGCACAGAGCTATTCATAAAAGATGCAGTGAATACAAATCCACATCCTTAAGGCAGCTCCCTAAACATATCATTCATAGTTACATGTGTTTTGTTTTTAAGACACAAAGAAAAAAAAAAAGAGACACAAAGAGCTTTGCTTGGTAAATGCCTATTTATCTTAGATCTACAGCTGGCAGCCGCCACAAGCACACCCACTCACACACTAATTAACCCTGTTTGTGGAGGGTCAATGCATTTATGACACAACTGAAACAGCAACAGAAGGAGACACAGATACACTTAATAGTATTAGAGTTATTTGCATATAAAATGGTCCAATTAAAAGGCTTGGTATATATTTGAACAAATGAGTATAAAGCAGCTCAAAAACATAATCCACATCAATCTAAAATGTTATTGAAAGACAGATGGATGGAAGATAATAGGCATAATTTCTAACTAAAAATACACAAATGCTTTATTTCTCCACAATGAAAAGGGTTTTACATTTAATCTTTTTCTAGGAGAGTTTTTTTCTCCAACAGTAAATAAGAATATGATTTTCCCAGCTAAAGCTAGACTTTTCAAAGGTCCTTTAAAAGGGTGGGGGGATGGGTAGAGGAGAGGGCTGGAACCGGGGCCAGGGTGGCAGGGCAGCCTTCTTACAGAACATGTTTTCATAAGAAGGTCTTTATGGACCAAGAGTAAGTCAAAGAACACTCATAAGACTTAAACCTTATGAAGTTCTCTGTATTAGTTTCCCAGGGCTGTCATAACAATTTTAGCAAAAACTGGTTTGCTTAAAATATAGCAGACATTTATTTCATCAGAGTTCAAGAGGCCTACTGTCCAAAATCAAGGTGTCAGCAAGGTTGGCTCCTTGTGGATGCTCTAGGGGAGAAACAGTCCATGCCTCTTTCCTAGCAAAGGTGTTTGCAAGCCTTAACGTTCCTTGGCTTGTGGCAGCGTAACTACAATCTCTGCCTCATTCTTCCCTGGGAGCCTCTCTACATGACCTTCTCTCTAGAATGCCGGGCCCACCTTAAGCCAGTATGACCTCATCTTAACTATTACATCTGCAAAGACCCTGTTTCCAAATAAGGTCACATTCTGAGGTTCCAGGTAGAAATAAATTGCGGGGGAGACTGTTCAATCTGGGACAATCCCTCAGTCTTTGAAGTTCTCAAATCTCATATTGTAACTTGTGAGATAAAGGCCCCATAGTCATAATTGTTTGGGATAAATTTTTGTAATTTACAATATATCCAAAGGCACAGTACCTCATGACATCAAAATTTCCTGCATTTAACCAGTAACTTTGGGGAAGATCTTCAAAGATAGCATAGAATTTTCTGTGCACTCTCTCATGGGTGATTGTTATGGTAATTATTCCCTAAATCAGTGGGCCTAGAACTTTACCGTCTTCACAAGCACCCGGAGGCTTGTTAAAAGACGGATTTGCAGGGCTCCACTCTCAGAGTTAGACGTTTGTATTTCTAACAGCCTCTGGTGATCTTGATGCTGATGCTGGGGACTACAGTTTGAGATTCACTGTCCTAAATGATCGTCAGGTAAGAATCTCTGTTACTCTCAGGAAGGAAGACCTTTTCCCTCATTATGCAGCTCGCTCCTTCTACACTGATCCTTAAAGGTGAAGAGCAGTAGAATGCAATAGTGAAGAAAGAAAAGGAGAAAGATGCCACTTCCGGGGGCATAATACATCTATTATTAACTTCTGATGATGGAGAGGTCAAGAACAGAATGAGGTGGAATGATTATACCAACCTTTGGCTAGTTTGGGGTTCCTGAAGAACTATAATTCATATTTGAAAAAGAGGAGAAGTCTTTTTATTTTCTAAATATAGCTTAGTGTCTCCAAATTTTGGTGAAATTAAGGCAACTTCAGTGGACAGTAATAAATATGGTGAAACTACAGACATGGTTTACTTTCTTTTATTCACGTATAGGCATTTAGGTTGTGTGTGAGTGTGTGTGTGTGTGTGTGTGTGTGTGTTCGTGTGTATACCTTTAAAAGAAGCTTCTAGCAAAACTGACTTGTGATAATTTTTACATTAAGAAACAGTTATTGAATAAATGAATGTCCTTCAGCAGTGAAGCAATAGTTAATGGCTCCAAACTGGTTTTACAGAAAACACCATAAATATAGCCATATATCTTTACCATAAGTTCTAGTGTATGGAAAAAAAGAAAGTGGTATTAACATCTTAAAATACAAATAATGATGATTTGAAGAGTAGAAAAAAATACATGCAATAATTTAACTTTTGCTAAAATTTGCTGTAATTGAATAGTTGCTGTGATATAGCATTCTCAATTTTCCTCTGCAAAAGTACAGGTAGGTAAAAGTAGTTGAAAAAACGAAACATTCTGACATCAATAAAAATCACAAGATACAAAAATTGGCCAATGTAAGAAGAATTATAAGTCAAGATATTTCTATAAGCACTCACTTATAACCTCTCCTCTAAGGTAATTAGCATGTACAGGAAATTTTAATATTTTTTCTATCAATTATGAGGTACAATAAGAATGGATTATTTCCTATACAGTTGAATCATTGATTTGTGAAGAAATCAAAGCATTTTCAGATTTTAACAGCATTGTAAGGAAGCCATTATTACTCTGGTAGACTCAGCTATAATGTTGGAAAGCCACCAAATATCAAATATAAATTTAGAAGAGAAAAAAATTTCATTTGGCAGTACTTCAAAATTTTGAAGAGTAAAATGTTTTACTACAGTTATGTGTTTTAAAATACATGCAGATATATCCTGAGAGGGCAGTGGTTTCATTACTGAGTGCTCCTGTAAAGTTCTTAAGGATTCTAATGGTAGTATTTCAAATTTCATCTCAATTTCTTCTTAAGGAGGTTAGAAAAACAGTATTTTTAGGGAAACCCATTTCATCTTTGAAAGTGATGCTAAAATCTATTATTGTTATAGTCATGTTTGCTGTAGTATATGTTTACAAAATTGTTGTGATGTCTTAAAGAAAAGAAAAAAATTATAATTTTTTTCTTTTTTCTGGTAAGATCACTCTCTTCATTACCAAATGACAAAACACAATCAAATATATTGTGCAGATTATAATTAGCATTGAATTTAAAAAGATAAGAAATGAAAATACAGAACTTAATATATTACATCAAATAACTTTAGATTGTTTTGTTCACTGACATTGTTTAGTGAAAAAAAATACTGTCAAGAAATTTTATTCAAATTTTAAATTGCTGTAATTCTCAGTGACTGCCATGAAAAAGTAAGATGTATTGAACATTCAGGATATTCAGTGCAATCAAGTCATCTCAATGAATATCAAAATAATTGAGTAAAATATAAATGTGGGCTTATTTCAATTATGAGAACACTACAGTGCACTTACTTTAACAGGAATTCTAAGCAATAAATACCTTCATGACCTTAGAATTTACTATAACTTTCCCATTATCATATTTAAATAATATAATGTTTGTTTTTATTCAACAAATATTTAGAGTGCCTAGCCATGTTCCTGGCATTGTGTTATATATTGTGGATATAAGAAAAATTAAGACATAATCTTGCTCTTGAGGGGTTTGTTGTCTCCTAAAGAAGACGTATCTAAAACAAAAATCGTCACAGTTTGTTAAATTCTATAATACAGGAAGCTACAGTGCAAAGAATTATCTACCAAGAAGGGATGATTAGGGAAGGTTTACAGGAAGAGGTCACTTAAAACCTCAGTTTAGAAAGATGAATGGGAGTTAGTCATGCAAAGTGAGATTTGGGTGGGGAAGGAAGACATTCCAAATAAAGGGAACCATTTATGTGAAGGGTTATGAGTGAAAAAGAGCAGGGGGAAATGCAAGACTCTCTAGTGGTTTATTATGGTGAGCATGGTCTAGTACATGATTATAATAATTACAAAATGGGACATAATATTTTCAAGCACTGTATAATTTGCATTTTTCTGTACATACTTTGTGGTTTGGTCCATGTAATGACAAAGAAGATGGAACATTAATCCCAGGCTATTAGGGAAGAAATGGATAGTAAATGAGAAAAAGGAAGGAGTCCAGCTCTGAGAATAACCATGTTTACTGAAGACCTCTAGAAAGTGGCTCTCCTTACTTTTGATTTCAGGAGGGAGTAGAGTCAGGAAAAGTGCGGATGAAACCTTTATTTTCTGTTTCAATCAGACATAGTTAATGTCATCTTAAAGGTCTTCACTATATGACCCTGGATGTATGGATGAAATTGATGAGTACAACAAAGAGGAAACTGGCCACTTCTTTCTTTTTGCATCGCCTGTCCAGGACACTAACATATACTCTTTGTAGTTGTAGATGTGACATTGAGTTCCTATCCCATATCTACAGGATGAAATATAACACTGCACATATATGCACTAAGTGCAGTTTTCAAGTTTCAATTAAAAAATAAAAGATTGTATGCATTTAATTTTTATTCAGTATTTCCAGAATACTTTGTTTGATTTCCTATTGTTTTTTTCACTTAACCACAGGACTTGATTCAGTTGCTTACACCGGTTACACTGCAGTATAGGAAAGCAATTAAACAACTATGAGTTTGGAATTTTAAACAACTTTGAAACAATTAGTTCACTTCCTTTCAGAACTCTTTCTGATTACTTTTTTATAATTCACCCTAATTATCTTTACTTTCTCTTCATTCTCTCTGCCTTTGTGGAATAAATGAGGGAAATCAGTCTTGATAGGTGTCATGTATACAGTATTCTTTCTAGACCGTAAAGCTATCAAGTAATGTTTTGAATTAAATCTCACTATACAGCTTCCTTCTACTGGTGGCACTGTTGCCATGTTCCCATGGGTAGTACTTAGCCAGCAGTAAGGGTGGCCATGTGTAAAAAGCACAGGCAGCTTGTCATGGTCAAAGTCTGCCAATGACCTTCATCAATGGCCTTACTCTGAGGGCTCCCCCTCTGACCTAGTCTCCTAGCATTGCTCCTCCCTACCTAAGCTCCAGCCACACCAGTGTCCCACTTCCTCTCAACAATGGCACATACATTTCAGTTTCAGAACATTTGTCTTTACTCTTCCCTCTGTTTCCCCTAGATGTTTGCATGGCTTGACCCCCAATTTTATTTAGGTCCCTACTCAAATGCCACCTTATTACAAAGAGACATTTCCTGACCAGTCTATGTAAAATACTTCCCTCTCTTATTCTCTGAATACTCCAACCACTTTCTCTCCCCTTGCCGTTTTACTTTTTACACTCGTCACATGACATATTTACTGTACGTTTCTTACATATTTATTTATTGTTGATCTTCCTCCATTAGAATGTAAGCTCTGTAAGAGCTAGGACTATAGTTTTGCTCACAGCTGTCTCCCCAACACCTAGAATAGTGTATGATACTAATAGGCACTTGGTAAATATTATTATTTTTTATAATTTATTTATTTTTGGCTGCGTTGGGTCTTCGTTGCTGTGCACGGGCTTTCTCTAGTTGTGGCGAGCGGTGGCTACTCTTCGTTGCAGTGCACAGGCTTCTGATTGAAGTGGCTTCTCTCGTTGCGAAGCACAGGCTCTAGGTGCGTGGGCTTCAGTAGTTGCAGCACGCGGGCTCTGTAGTTGTGGCTCGTGGGCTCTAGAGTGCAGGCTCAGTAGTCGTGGCGCACGGGCTTAGTTGCTCCGTGGCATGTGGGATCTTCTCCAGCCACACCAGTGTCCCACTTCCTCTCAACAATGGCACATACATTTCAGTTTCAGAACATTTGTCTTTACTCTTCCCTCTGTTTCCCCTAGATGTTTGCATGGCTTGACCCCCAATTTTATTTAGGTCCCTACTCAAATGCCACCTTATTACAAAGAGACATTTCCTGACCAGTCTATGTAAAATACTTCCCTCTCTTATTCTCTGAATACTCCAACCACTTTCTCTCCCCTTGCCGTTTTACTTTTTACACTCGTCACATGACATATTTACTGTACGTTTCTTACATATTTATTTATTGTTGATCTTCCTCCATTAGAATGTAAGCTCTGTAAGAGCTAGGACTATAGTTTTGCTCACAGCTGTCTCCCCAACACCTAGAATAGTGTATGATACTAATAGGCACTTGGTAAATATTATTATTTTTTATAATTTATTTATTTTTGGCTGCGTTGGGTCTTCGTTGCTGTGCACGGGCTTTCTCTAGTTGTGGCGAGCGGTGGCTACTCTTCGTTGCAGTGCACAGGCTTCTGATTGAAGTGGCTTCTCTCGTTGCGAAGCACAGGCTCTAGGTGCGTGGGCTTCAGTAGTTGCAGCACGCGGGCTCTGTAGTTGTGGCTCGTGGGCTCTAGAGTGCAGGCTCAGTAGTCGTGGCGCACGGGCTTAGTTGCTCCGTGGCATGTGGGATCTTCCCAGACAAGGAATCGAATCTGTGTCCCCTGCATTGGCAGGCGGATTCTTAACCACTGTACCACCAGGGAAGCCCCGGTAAACATTATATGAATCAATGAATCAAAAATAAGCAAACTAAAACCAGGAACCGAGTTCATGATGACATACTGACCTGTAACTCAAGGACTTTCTGGGTGTTTGTTTATAAAGTGGTTGATTCTAATACACTGGCATCCTCCACATGAGGTGTTTGTTAAATGCATCTTCAAAAGATCAAGGGCCATGTTGTCATCCTGTTCACACAGACTAACCATGAAAAGCTATGACTGAAACAATCAGATTTATATTAATTCCTGAAGAAAATTTAAATGTAAGGAAAGTAAGAGAATAATATTAGGTAGAGGCATTTAAACTGAAGGCTAAGATGGAGCCAAGCAGAGTAGCATTGATGACAAATGGCTGAGATGAAGAATGACCTGTCGTAAGGTTATGAGTAAGAAAGGAGTCTTTGCAAGGAAAAGAAAGGCCAACTTAATGCAATGATAACCAACTGCCACAATGTCACTGTTGAAGAGGCAGGCCAAGATCACATTATCTTGGGTCTTGAAGGTTACTAACGTCTGTTTGCATTGTGTACCAAGATCACCTGGAAGCCACTGAAAGGTTTAAACTTGGGACAGTGATACCAGGTGATTTACATTTTTATTTATTTTATTTTTAAAAGAATATTTATTTATTTATTTATTTTCTTTGTTTTTTTGGCTGTGTCAGGTCTTAGTTGAGGCATGTGGGATCTTTCGTTGCGGCACTCGGACTCTCCAGTTGCAGCGTGGGCTTCTCTCTAGTTGTGGCATGTGGGTTTTCTCTCTCTAGTTGTGGCACGGGGGCTCCAGAGTGCGTGGGCTCTGTAGTTTGGGGCACGCGGGCTCTCTCGTTGAGGCGCATGAGCTCAACAGTTGTGGTGCACGGGCTTAGTTGCTCCACGGCATGTGGGATCTTAGTTCCCTCACCAGGGATCGAACCCACGTCCGCTGCATTGGAAGGTGTATTCTTTACCACTGGACCACCAGGGAAGTCCCTGATTTACACTTTTAAATGATATTCTGGACATTTGGGTCCAGGCCTGTGAGAGGATGCAATTTTGTCTACTCCTTTTGCTAAGTACAGCTTAAAACCCTAGACATTATAGACAAAACACACATATGAAGACTGAATGCTGGAGAGAAGACAGACAGGCTAGGGACCTTGAGGCCTGAGAATGACACAGCAGGGAGTTCCCTGGGTTTTCTTTTTGCCTCAAACATCTCAGATTGGGCACTGGGGAAGCCAACCTGGAAACGCCAACAGGCAAAGACAGAAAAGGCTCCAGTGAAAAGTAAAGCAGGAAGATATTCTGGCAGCTGTGTGAAGAGTACATTAGTAGAGTGGTAGGACCAGTACAGAAGATACTACAGTGATTCAGGTAAGAGATGTTGGTGACTTGGATTTGAGTGATGGCTGTGGACATGGCTGTGCAGAGGTGAACACCTGTGGAATATAGTTTGGAGGCAGAACCACTTGACTTGCTTTTGGCCTACACATGGGCTGGCGGGGGAGCAGGCAAGGGAGAGCCTTCATATAAAGAACTCATGAACTGTAAGAATTCGAGTGAGAAATGATCATTTGCTGTGAAATAAGATAGGAGAGCTAAAACAAAAACTCTTTTGTTCTGAGGGCTGACAGCCTAGATTCATCAAGAGAGCATGAATGGAGTCCAGTCTAGTCACAGTGATGATAAAAATAATAACAGCCCAGACTCAACAGATGGCCTTATATTTTACAGCAAAGGAAATAGAAGCTCCATTGCAGTGTGGTTTAAAAGAAATTTGAGTTACTATGGGACTAAAAGCAGTGCCCAAGGACGGCCTCTATTGAACAATACAGAATACAAGCAAAGTCAGCAAAGAAAGCTGTGCAATTAACCAAAGAGTCATAAACATAAATACAGTAACCAGGAGAAACGAGGATAGAACATAATATAACAGGAAAACGGAAATGTTTTCTTTTAAAGGATTGCATTTTGTTTTGATTGGGTATGATACATTCAGAGCTTTATTGGCTTTTCCTGTATCTTGAAAGGAATGAAAGAAATCTCCCTGAAGAGACAACACAATGAACCTAGAGTTGGAATCATTTGATATCTTAATGAATTTTCAGTAAACATAACTAGAACAAAGCTACCTAATTTTCTTAGTCTTTTAACAATGCAATTAATTAGGGTTATATTTAAAACTTATGTAGATCTCAAGTGGCAATTCTTAGGCTTAAAGGGCACCTAAGAATTTGACTAGATAATATTGGAAAATCCATTTTAAAATGTGTTTATCCACCTGCTCTCCACCCTGACGTGACATAAATACTAAATTGATACCTGGACTCTTTTCTGATAATCCAGCATCTTTCTTCCGGTGAGCAGGAACGATCCAGTTTAGCAGTGCGTTTACATCTTCAAGCCCTAAAACCATTTAACAACCAACCAACCCCATATACCTTTTAATGGCCACAACAACACTTTTTGCTTATTAATCTCTTGGAAAGTAGTATATGGGAAATGTTGACTGCAGAATTTCTGAGAAAATTCCACCCTCACCCTACCAATTCATACAACTTTCTAATTTATGGTAACAACAAAGGCAACAAGTTCATTTTGTGAAATTTCTAAATCACCTAAGCTGGCACTCTAGGATAACAGAAAAAAGGATAAAGTGTACCACTGGAAGCTTTCTGGAGTTGTTTACACGTCTACTAGGAGAACACTTAGATTTTAAGGCAGAGAGGGTGATGTAAACCATTTCTTTAATAATGTAGCTCAGGTGCAAAAGATAACATTTGGAATCAGATAATACTCTAAGTCATTTTTTTTAATGCCCAAAGTTCATCAAGCCAAATTTATTCATTCAATTTCAAATTATGATTCAGCTGCCAAAGGTACCAGTCACCAGATCAGTTTCAAAGTTACCCTTTGGGAAGCCCCTTTTAAGAACTAACTTTCAAAGTAACTACAGTCATTATCATTAGTGAGAAAAAAAAAAAAAGCCAGTAGTCGCTAAAGATTAATAAAAGATCTTATCTAATCTGGCTCTAAAATAATGTTCAGAGAAGCAAGTAGAGAAAAATCAGCAAAAGGCAAGGAAATAATGAAAGCTAATAGGAAAAGAAATTTTAAAAAATCTGGAAATAACAGAACAGCAAGTTTATGCATAGAGTAATTCACAAATTATTAAAAACTGACAACTACTTGTTGGAGGACAGCCTAAAGATGCCTAAGGTTAATGGATGTGTAAGTCACTCAAACTAAGAAGTAAGGTACATTGTGAAAGGTTTTTGGACAGAGGGGGATGCTGGGTACTGAAGAGTACAAAGAAGTGGCCTCTCACTCACCTTGGGGTCAGGGAAAGATTTATGTTCTAGAGAGAGCCCCTCTGGCACTAGTGTGGACCGAAAGACAGAGACTCTTGTCACTTGCAAGAGAGAAGTGACCAGACTCTCATGACTATACCCACGGTGGGAGCAGAGAGAGGAGGAGTCTGAAGAAATCATTGGGAGGCATGTCTACAAGGCGGGGGGCTCTGGATAACTTTTGTTCTTGGCTTGGAAAGGATCTGACAGCAGGTGGTACCCCTTACTGAGGTGGGCATGAGGGGAAGAAACACCATAGTGATGAGACTGCTGAGGACTCATCATTAGCATCATTGTCACAATCATTCTAGAGACTGGATAGGAATCATGAGTTCAAATATAAAAATCGAAATGGTCGGGGCTTCCCTGGTGGCGCAGTGGTTGAGAGTCCGCCTGCCGATGCAGGGGACGCAGGTTCGTGCCCCGGTCCGGGAGGATCCCACATGCCGCGGAGCGGCTGGGCCCGTGAGCCATGGCCGCTGAGCCTGCGCGTCCGGAGCCTGTGCTCCGCAACGGGAGGGGCCACAACACTGAGAGGCCCGCGTAACGCAAAAAAAAAAAAAAAAAAACCGAAATGGTCCAGAACACTTTCAAACTTGTTTTCTGTTTCTCTTCCAAGGCAAAATGGTTTTGACTGGCCAGGCATTAGGAAGAACAAAGGCACAATTACAAAGCCACTGGGTAGTTCCTCCCTATTAACAAGTTAAATGCCTCTGTTAACATCTGAAGGCATTTTTGCTCAGGGGCCAGTTTAAGCTCTCAAAGAAACAGGAGGTAGAGCCAGGTATTAGGAGTTTTGACTCCTGGCCTGGGACACTTAGGAGACTAACCCAGGCCTAGTAAGTACCTCGGTGTCAGGAAGGGGTGCGCACAGATATGATCAAATTGTTAGGGCAAGCTCGAGTCCCCGACACACAGTGAGGCCAAACAAACCGAAACGTCGGAGTTTGGAGCAGAGAAAGGTTTATTGCAGGGCCATGCAAGGAGACCAGTGGTTCATGCCCTAAAAGCCCTGAGCTCCCCGAAGGGTTTCACCAAAGCATTTTTAAAAGCCAGGCGAGGGAGGCAGGTCGCAGGGTATGTGATCAGGTCAAGCACAATTCTCTGATTGGCTGATGGTGAGGGAACAGGGTGGTGTCACAGGTGTTAACATTATCAGTCCTTAGGCTCCAAGAGGCCTGAGGGCTATGTGCTCAAGGCCATCAGGTAGTTAACATCTTCCATTTGGTGGGGGTTTGTCACATCTGTAAAACAGCTCAGGAAATGTGCATGAAATACTGTTATCTAGGTACTTCAGAGAGGAGCTAAAGCACAGGATATGGGGGGAAGACCTGTGCTGGGAAGGCCCCATAGGATCTTGCCCGATTACAAAATGACAAATATTTCCTTAAAATCCCTAAAATCAAAGCACATGGTTAGATTTCCTTTTTAATGACTTGATACTTTCAATACTTTAAACACTGAAAGAAATGCTTCAATTGTAAAATGCTCTACATAATGTTAATTATCATTGTCTTCTTCACCTTAGATTGTTTCTACTGAAGAAAGAAAAAAGAAAAAGAATTCAGCCCAAGAGAGTCAGAGTCTCCCTCTTTGGACTGCCTGGTGACCCTTTCCCCTCTTGGCTCTGGTTCCCTCTCTGGGGAACCCCTCTAACCTGCGTGAATGACCACAGTGCATGAACCCAGGCCGACTGCAGGAAGAGGGGCTCAGTCTTGTCTGTTCAGGCAGGGTTAGCCACGCGTTTCTCAGTTACACATCCGTCCAATCACCAAATTCATAGCAGAGAAATACATTGAAGGCAGCATGGAAGAGGTCATTCTTTAAAGGAGGAAAATCAAGGTCTCCACCGAATTGCAACTCAAGGATAAATCCCTCAAGCCTCAAGAAAACAGAAGGTAAAAGGCTGCAACAACGTCCCCAAATCTTCAATCTTTAAAATTTAGCTATATTGATAAAATGTTCTTTTAATCTTTCATTAAATCTTTAGTTACATTTCTTTTAGATTCATCTCAAAACCATCCAAGAAAGGTTCTGGCTGGGTTCACATTTAGTTTGGTTGCTGTAATGACAATTTGGTTGATATATGGAGACACATATTGTACCTGGAATATATTAAAATTCATATTCAAAAGTCTTCTTCTAAACAATCTATTCCAACTTTTGTCATCTGAGATCAGTCCTATGTCTCTTTAGAAGTGATTTTCAAATGCTGAGTTTGTTCTATGAAGAAAGAACACAATTTACATAAGCAGCAATGTTTTGTTTCCCGATGAAGAAAAAGTAAAAACAACTTATTCAAAGGAAGCAATAAGGTACATTTCTAAGAACGCAATGTTGTTTGAAAAATAATAATAGATGTCTTTCATAAACTCATCCACATCAAGGCAGCCTGTAATTTTCATTGCATCAGGCCTTATGCATAACAGGTCACTGCACAGAGTAATTCTCGCCTGGTAGGACTTCTCCCAGGACGTCTCGCAGTGACACGTACAATAGAGTAATTCCTTGGCTGGTTGCAGCTCAGAGCAAAATCCATAGCAAGATCAATTTCTGCTGGTGTAACTCTTTTTTTGATGGAGGTAGAGGAAAAGTAAAGGCAAGAAGATGACAGGTTGACTGAGGCTCCCTGGCATAAAGAGTTAGAAATTTAATAATTAAAAAATTGTCATTATGAGAAAAATAGATCCTCTATGCTTTTGAAATATATATATATGTGTATATATATATATTTTTTTTTCTTTTGCTGATGAGTGACAGGGCATGATGATCAAATTTACCAAAGGCAGAAAACAATTTCTCTCAAAATATTATTATAAAAATCTCCAATCTTTATGAAAATTGTCCATATCTATAACAAATCATCAACATAATTCATGTTATGATTATTCCTCTGTATCATTTTAGACAATATCATAGTAACCGATTTATAATCATATGAAAGCTATAAGAAAATGAGAGCAGGTAATTACTGGGTTACTTCTCACCCCCTTGGCCCTTCCCTAAAGGACACACATTTTACCCACAAAAAAAAGTCACTTCAGCTTTCTTTAAAGGTTTAGTGCTGAACTTGATGTTTGTGAGATAATACTGGAGACATCGATTATGTCTTGGGTTTTGAGTTTCTTGGAGAATGGAACTGATGTGACTAATTTTTTGCTGGCATATTTATCAGCATAGAGTTAGTTTATCAGCATAGAGTTAGTCAATCAGGAAGTCATGTGTGAGCCTAGATCCTTTTGGTAATTTTTAAGACTCTTCCTTTCACCTATTAGGGAGGCATGATTAATTCAGATTTAACAAAACAATTAAATTGAACTGGTAATGTTCATTGAAATCTTAAGCTGGGTAGGAGTGACCCTTGTCTAGTAGGATGTCTAGTAGGATGTGAGATGGGTAAATAAGAGCTTGCTCACAATATCTCAGAATGTGAAAAATGGTGGATATTCCCTGATTTACTCAAATAGGTAGTTTTAGGACACTGCTTGTGGTATCACTGACTGAACCTAAATGCTGGATGGAATGAACCATGAATGGTTTTGAGTGCATATAGTTAGAGCATTGGACTAACTGGGCTCAGTTTATGGGACAGATCTCCACGTAAAGTGAATATAGGGCAAATTGCCACGTAAATTAGCTTGTTTCACTGATCCATGGCTGTAGAGTGAACCCAGGTCTTCACTTAGGATGAGCTGAAATTCATGCCTTTGGTTAGACAGAGGCCAGAGGAGGGAACAGGAGAACATGAACTGCTGTGGGGCATGGGAGACCCATGCTTTTCCTATTGTGGGTCAGTAAAATCATTTTTGAAAGCATCTGGGTATTTCTTATGCCCTTGTGACCAATTTATAGGAAGAGTGTATTTTCAACATTCTTCCTGCAGTATGTAGTACAGAGGCGAGCATCTGTAGATTTTTAATTAATGATCTCTGGATAAATGCTTGGTATGCTGTGCTCTGAGAAAGCTGTGTACACTTGGGACCTAGTGTCTTGCTGAGAAAGTGTTGGCACAGAAGAAACTGACCCCATGAACCATTAACCTTATTCCACAACCTGCCATGAGAAACCAATAAAAGTATTTCCTCTGTCTTACTATACAAAAAAGAAAGAAAAAAGAAACAGTGAATTGAACAAACTGCACTAAACTCTACCTATTGCCATGTATAATAAAAATATTTTTAAAATTTTACATTATTAAATGTAATTCAGAAAATCCTAGAGTTGGGCAGAAGATTGAGTCCAGCAGGGAGAGGGAGCACTGGTGTTCAAACCTGTGTACCTGACATTTTGCTACAGACAAGGAAGGCACACTCCCAGACACTCAGTTCACATGCTACTATGAAACGAAAATGTTAGGGCTTCCCTGGTGGCGCAGTGGTTGAGAGTCCGCATGCCAATGCAGGGGACACGGGTTCGTGGCCCGGTCCGGGAAGATCCCACATGCCGCGGAGCGGCTGGGCCCATGAGCCATGGCCACTGAGCCTGCGCGTCTGGAGCCTGTGCTCCACAACGGGAGAGGCCACAGCAGTGAGAGGCCCGTGTACCGCAAAAAAAAAAAAAAAAAAAAAAAAAAAGTTAGATCTATTTTTTTAAGTTAAATATTCTACATATCTATATAAATCAACTAATGCAACTTTTCGTTAACGATTGTGGTACCTGGCAGAGTTGATCACACGTTTAAGAAATATATTACAAAAATATAACAGAGACATTTTTAAAGGTGTAACAATTTCTATGGCGTGAATACCCTAGTAAGAAGAGAACTTTGGGTTCTCAGCATATCCTTGTCCTCCATTGCAACAGTGCACAGTGGTTCTTCCTTTCTACACCAAAGGGACTTTAAGATTAACTGGGATGTCCAGACCCCATGCGCACTGGTGAGCCAGACTGCAGAGCTTCTCAGGTCGTTACCATCACCTCTACTGCCAGTGAGATCCTCTCCTGTTCTGAATAGCTGCCCTGACTAATACTTAACTATTTCTCCTTCCCATCAGCCCTCAACAAGCTCTGTCTGGTATCCTGCCAAGGACTTATCCATCCCCTTCCCATGAAAGGGTTCTGCATGTGTGCCTCCTGCACTCACTTTGTAGGGATCCTGCTGGCCAAGGATGGCTACCCTTGAACTATACTTGCCACCTGCCATAATCACAGTCCTCAACACCATGTTTTCCTGAGGCTGCACCTGCACGTCTGGATAACCCAGTCAGTGTCAAGTCCTTCTGACACTATCCAAGCAGCTCTTTTAGGCACTGGGCACTTATTGACCATCATTGGTACCCCATGCAAGTCTTCAGCCTTCCTCCCACCATGCTGAGGACCCAGCACTCTTACGGCCTGGTGGAGTCAGAATAACTAATGTGGCCATTCATTCCCAGGCTATAAGACTCTTCCTCATGAATGCATAGATACCTGCAACTTCACCCAACTAGGTTCTAAAGATGCTACGAAAAATGGCTGTTCATTTTCCAAATAAAACACCAACCTCAATGTAATTATAAATACATATATATCCTCTAATTTAAAATTCTGATATACCAACTAAGCTTCTGAACTCTCCATAAAAGGCTCACAATTATATGGAAAATTTCACTGAGACTGAATTCCTTGACTTTCCTCTCTAGTTCTGTTTTTAGATCAAAGCAAGTGCCCAAGTATGATTTTCTTTTGTTAGTTGAACATTGTATGATCTCTTTTCAAGGGATAGTGCCCTTGGAAACAGGTCCTTCTTAATATTACTCAATTATGTCAACAGGCTTCCAGCATAGCAACAGTTTCCATGGTCATGTAAAAACTATTCTATTATTTAACCATAGACATGGACAGAATACACACACACACACACACACACACACACTCATTGTAGTATACTGTTATGTATTTTTACATTGAAACACACACAAATACACACACACACACACACACACATAATATCATTGTAGTATACTGTTATGTATTTTTACATTGAAGTAAACTGGAGTGTACCATAATTTACATGAAAAAAAAAAACCCCAGTCTTGTCCCATTTTCTGCTATGCCTTGTATCTATAAATGATGCCACTGATGATAGTTTCCATCTGGTCAGTGGTTACAAAATACTAACCTGTACAATCTCTCTAAGGAAGTACTCTCATTTCCACTTTGCACAGTTCATATTTTCCTACACTTATAAAACTAACTGGCTTTTTATGTGAAAGAATCTATCACTTTCACACTTGTCATTCTGTGCAACCACCTCTTGAAGTTAACAGCTGGCTGCAAAAATTTTGTACCAAAAAAAAAAAAAAAAACCCTTTCTTCCCAACCTTCCATCGTGATTACTATAGCTCAGGCTAATCTTTATCATCTTTCTGTTTTCCCATATGTCTGCTGGCTCTGCCACATGTTGAAAAGAACTTTTAGTGAATCAAATATTACTTTCCAAGCATTTCTCTATGCGTGTATGTGTGTGGGTGCATGGTATTTGTGTGACGTTCTCATTTTGTGAGATATTCTTTTATCCTCTATTGCCTATGCTTTCCAAGTCCAGTGCACCAATATCATGATTGAATTAATCAACATTCATTCAGGGCTTGTTAAGTTCCAGATGTTGTGCCAGGTACTTTCATATAATCTATTTTACTGTTGTGAGCAAGTAACTATAGCACGGGGCAAGAAGCAGTGTTCTGGTTCCCCTTTAGGATGATTCTGCCATGCTGTTCAACATCCATAAAAGTTAGTAACAGGTGCAGGTGTAATTCGTCTATGAAATAGATAGAGTACTTGTGTCAGGACAGCTTTCTAGCCAAGAAGAAATGTGCGGTACTAACTATGCTCTATGGATTTCCGGCTGCCTTTACAACTTCATGCTATTGTGCACATACTTGGTCTTCTGTCTGCTAAAGACAACTTCCTCAGGGATTCCTTTATTATCCTTATAATTTTTTTTGAGGGGAAAATTATTTATAGTTCATGTGTTGGTTTATGGCTTTGCATTTCTTGTGCTCTTCCTTACATATTTTTTAAAATTTAGAATGCCTGGCTCCATTGCTTGGCAGCAATATGGCCTTGGGCATACTTGACCATTCTGAGTTACATTTTTATTATCTATAACATGGGAGTAATGATAAAGTGGTCAAATATGGTCTAAGTGATATAATGCATGAAAACTACTTACAAAATAAGCAGATAATAAATGTGGTCAATGTAATCAATAACATGGATGATTATTTTTGTTATGTCAGGGATAAGTGGTCAAAAGACCACCTTGTCTCTAGGAAGCAGACCACAATCTCATAATCAGACTGAGAATTTACAAAACTTCATCAAGGAAGAGACAGAGGAGGACCAGGAAGGGCTTGCTAATAAAAAAAAATCAATGCAAACTGGCTTCATTTCTTAATGTCATGAGATGGGAAAACAAAATGGCTTAAATTCATCTGAATTTTCCAAGGCCTGACAAAGCCTTCGTAAGCTCCTCAAGGGCAGGGATAGAACTTTCTTCATCCTTATATGTGCGTACATATATAAAATCTAAATGGAAGTTATTTTTAACTATTAATATACTTAACAAAGGCATATTGGATTGAAATTTTTTGGTCTTTATATATCAAACAATTGAAAATGAAATTGATAACCAGTAGTTTTATGTAATTGTGGCATATATTTTAGGTAGAGATATGGGCCTATTATAACATTTAGTAGGATCCCATAAATCTATTCACGAATCACTCTAATAGCCCATAGCACCTAACACAATTCTTTGTATAGGTAGGTAATTACAGAAAATTTAAAAATAATACATGAGTTATGCTGACAGAAAGAAAAGAGTTTGGGGGATTTTATCTCTGTGGCACTGATGATGTAAGGTAACTGAAGTACCATTTGTGGCATGCCGCCGTTCTTTCATCTCAACCTGTCATGCTCAGCCATCCATGGCTGGATGGGACACTGAAAACAACTACTACTCCAATTAGTAAAAGGAAAAAGTCCTGAAGAGATGGAGACCCACAGAAGGGAGATCTAAAGTGTCTGTAGGTTGGAAAAAGGGTTAAATCTAACACAGTGAAATTTTAATTAAATATGTCATATAGAACATTATAAGAATAGAAAAATTGTGGAAAATATATGAAGATATTAGTTGAAATTAAGCCACAGTGTGATGTGCTTGGGAAAAAAAAGAAAGAAAATTAGATCTTAAACTGTATTATCATATACAGAATTATAAAGTGCTAATTCTACTGTATTCACTGCTGGTTAAACCATCCAGAGTATTGTGGTGAGTCAGTGTCAAACTGACAAACTGGAAGACAGTTCATGGAAAGCATACAGACTAATGAGTGGGCTTGAAAAACTTATGGGAATGGTAACCACACAAACTGAAGATACTGAGCCTGGAGAGAACCTGGGAGGAGGAATGATGTATGAGGTTGAAAAGCCATCATTCGGAAAAGTGATGAGTTTATTTATCTGGTTCAAATTCAGAAAAAAAGGATAAATTTGTGGAAATTATAGGAAGCAATGTATATGAAAAGTAAAGTTAATTTTGGAGGTGGCAGATAATAAAATGGGTTTCATGGAGAAACAGTAAATTCCCCATCACTAGACATTGTCAAGGTAAGGCTATAAAAAGAAAACTCGGGCTTCCCTGGTGGCGCAGTGGTTGAGAGTCCGCCTGCCGATGCAGGGGACACGGGTTTGTGCCCCGGTCCGGGAGGATCCCATATGCCGCGGAGCGGCTGGGCCCGTGAGCCATGGCCGCTGAGCCTGCGTGTCCGGAGCCTGCGCGTCCGGAGCCTGTGCTCCACAACGGGAGAGGCCACAACAGTGAGAGGCCCGCATACCGCAAAAAAAAAAAAAAAAAAAAGAAAACTCAAGTCTCCATATAATGGAGTTAAAATTGCTAACCTTTTATATATTTAATAGACCTGAGAGTCTATGACAGTGAATTTCCTATGCATATACTTTTTGCTAATAGGTGTGCTCATGTGTATTATGGTTACAATATGCAAAAATGTAAATCTAGTCACAAAAATAGCTCAGTAGCTCAGCTACTGAGCCCGCACGCCTAGAGCCTGTGCTCCGCAACAAGAGAAGCCACGACAATGAGAAACCCATGCACCGCAATGAAGAGTAGTCCCCACTCACTGAAACTAGAGAAAGCCTGCGCGCAGCAACAAAGACCCAACGCAGCCAAACATAAAAACAAACAAATAAATAAATAAATATTTTTTTAAATTAAAAAAAAATTTCACTTCTGCCTCAACTGGGTATGTTAAGTGAAACACTTGGGCAGATAGGACTTTGTCGGGAGCGAGTTACTATGTAGGCATTAATGAGCAGGCATAAAAGCAAAGAAGCATTCAGTTCAAAGAGTAAAAATTGTCCATGAGAGGAGAGAATGTGTCATCACAGTATAGATGCACGTCTACCCAAGTTTCATGAATTCCATGAGATTCAATTCAGGGAGCTGGAAATCTTTAACGATGTATCACTGAAGCAATTTGAAACTGAACCATTGTTTTGTACTGTGGGTTCTCAGGGGTAAAGTACAATGATAAAACTGAACTTGTCAAGTTCTAGATTGGGATGATCAGAGGAAACTTTCTAAAATATAAAGGAAAGGAATGACTGGAAATCAATGGCAGCAAAAAATGAAACAATTTACTCCATGTTCCTGCTAAGTTCTCTTCTCCTCTATATCCTCCAGTCTAAATAAGACACTGTCCACAGCTAGACTGGAGGGTGTGGTCCCCTGCGAGCACCACTCTCCTCTGCCCCCTCCCACTACCCCTGGATTCTCCCCATCCCCCAGGCCACAAACTTCCTATGACTTGCCTACTCCCAAGAAGGAGCATTAGTTAGGACTGCTTGCCCTCCATCCCTAATTGACTCCAGGACTGTATTCACCCTACCTTGTGGTCACCACCAGAAGTCCATGGCTCCCAACACATTCCTCTTCTCCGGGACAACTTTCCCCACATTTTCCTGGCTGTCTTCTAGTCTGACCTAGTCCCTTACTACTCAGTGAAACCTAGACCCTTCCTTTGTGTCCATCATCACAAAATCCTTTATATTCTCATCTCTTTTGTGAATGTTCTCATCACCCTCTTGCCCTAACCAAAACGATTATCCTTTCAGAACACATCTCTGCACTCTGGGCCCAGATTTCAGTCAGTAACTACCCACCATACTGCCTCTTTGAGGCCCTTTGTTGTTCCTCCTTAAACACAAACAACAACAACGAAAACAAACCCAGCTCCTCTGGAGCACATGCCATCAGATTATAGTACCTAACACCTTTCCTGGTACAATTATCTACTGCTCTGGTCACTTTCCTCGTTTGCTAAAGATTTTAGTCTTGGCTTGCTCTCCTATATTTATAACTATGAGTGGGCTTTCAACACCGCCTTACAATCTTGCTTCTTTTCTCTGGTCAGTTCTCACTTCCATGAATGAAGGCTATTTAACACCATCTCCTCTCTCCTCAAACCTTACACACTTTCTCCCCGTTCCTCTCTCCCAGATGGCAATTTGCTTTTTATTCCACTGAAATAATAAAAACAACAAAGAAGAACTGTCTCATTCTCCCATCACCAGCCTCACTACATCTGTAGCTATATAATTTGCTTTCTTTCCCATTATACTGGAGAAGTTGTCCAAACTACTACCTCAGGTTGGAGCCATCCACAAATCCACATATTCTCATCCCTTCTTGCCTCACAAATTTTATTCTTGGAGTTACTCTCTTTTTCATTAATTTCCTCCTTTTACTGAATCATTCCTATCAGCTTATAAAGAAACATACTATAATGTCACTACCTTAAAAAAATGAAAACAGAAAACATCCTTTAATCCTATATCCCCCTCCAGCAACTGTCACATTTCTATGTTCCATTTTATAGCAGTACCCCAAATTTGCTGTTTCCTTTTCATTTCCCATTTTCCCATTAACTCACTGTACTCATACTTCCATCCCTACCACTATTGAAACAGCTCCTACCAGTGTCAGTAAATGTCATAATCCCAAATCCAGGGGTCAAGTTTCAGTTTTCATCGCACCCAGCCTTTCAGTAGAACTTGCCACACTTCCTTATGGCCGAAACACATGCTTCAGTTGAGTATCCTCCAACCTGGGCTTCTCAGACTCTCCTGCTGGCCAGAGCTCCTGATCATGACATCTTAGTGTCGGGGTGCCCAAGAACTCTGCATTCAGCTTCCTTCTCATCTCTAAGCACACTCACTCAGTAGATTATCTCACCAAGTGTCCAACCTCTAGCATCTAAAGGCAGACATTTCTCAAATTTATAACTCAAGACATATACCTCCCAAGAAATCCAGGTTTGTGTCTACAACTGCCCAGGCAATATCAGCTTGGGATGTCTAATAGGATATTCTGATTTAAGACGTTCAAAACTGAACTCTCGATTCCCCACTCCCCTGCTATCCAGCTTTTCCCACAGTTTTTGTTTTGTTTAGTTTTCAGTAAATCGTTATTGAATGTGCTTTCTGTTGGTTAATCCCATATTTATCTAAATTTTTTTTTAAGACTTTGTTTTTTTAAGGGCACTTTTAGTTTCACAGCAAAATTAAAAGGAAGGTACAGAGATTTCCCAATTGTTCCCTGCCCCTACATATGCATAGCCTCCTCCATTATCAAAATCCCCTACCAGAGTGGTACATTTGTTACAATGATGAATCTACACTGCCATATCATAATCACTCGAAGTCTATAAGAAGTCTATAATTTACTTTATGGTTCACCCTTGGTGTTATACATTCTATGGGTTTGGACAAATGTATAATGACATATGCTTATCATTATAATATCATACAGAGTATTTTCACTGCCCTAAAAATCGTCTGTGCTCTGCCTACTCATCGTCCCCCACCCCAATCCCCAGACCACCTATATTTTTACTGTCTCCATACTTTTGCCTTTTCCTAAATGTCATATAGTTGGAATCATACAGTATGTAGCTTTTCAGATTGACTTCTTTTACTCAGTAATAGCATTTACGTTTCCTCCATCCCACAGTTTTTTCATCTCAGAAAATCATCTAGTTATTCAGGCCCTGAAGAAATATTTGACTTTTTCTTAAAGACCTTATGTCCAGTCTGTAACAACCAGCGTTCTTGGCCTTCCCCAATCAATGAAATTGATAAAACGCCAGTCAAGAAACTCAGGCAAGGCTTTATTGGGGCTCCTGAGGCTGCAGGAGGGAGCGAAAACAAGTAACAGATTCCCTTGCTCACTGCTCAAGGCAGGGTGAGCTGGTACCTTATATGGGATGAGGGTAGGACTGTCACCAGGGGTCGGGCCAGAGGGGCGGCTTAGGTGTTTCACCCACCCTTTTGCTGGTGTTGAGTGCAGGGGGCATGCACAGTACCCTGCTTTTGCTCCCGACACCCAGTTTTTGCTCCCGGCTCTTCAGAAGTGGCAGTTGGGTTTTTTTTTTGGTCTTTTTGTATTTTTTTGTCCATAATTTGCCCCAACTTCACATGCACGCAGTTGTTTTTAGTCCCTTATAGTTGTTTTGTATTTTGTTGCTCGAGGAGATGTTTGTCCAGGTGCAAGCACTGCAGCAAAGGGTCCCAGGTCCCAGCCTGTCTCATATCCATCAGCAAATCATGTTGTCTTATATTCAAAATGTATTTGGAATTTAACCACTTTTCACTAGCTCCATTACTCAAACTCTAGACCAAGCCACTATCATTTTTCACTTGAAACTTAAAATAGCCTTTTTTTTTTTTTTTTTTTTTTTTTTGCGGTACGCGGGCCTCTCACTGTTGTGGACTCTCCCGTTGCGGAGCACAGGCTCCGGACGCGCAGGCCCAGCGGCCATGGCTCACGGGCCCAGCCGCTCCACGGCATGTGGGATCTTCCCAGACCAGGGCACGAACCCACGTCCCCTGCATTAGCAGGCGGACCCTCAACCACTGCACCACCAGGGAAGCCCTAAAATAGCCTTTTAAATGGTCTCTTTGCCTCCGCTTTTGCCTTCTTTCTCCAATTCCCACCCCGCATCCCTAACCTAAAATCCATTCTCACACAATAGCCTGAGTGAGCCTTTAAAAATATAAATCACATCATATCAATCATCTGCTCCAAATTCTTCAATGGTTTCCTATCACCTGAGAAAAATATCCAAATGCCTCACCATGGCTGTGAGGTCATACCTGAACTTGCTCTTGGTCCTTGTTTCTCACTTATTTCCTTTTACTCTTTTATTCCTGTTCATTCTGCCCTGTTCACACAGGCTGTCTTTTGGTTTCTTGCAAAATTCAAGCATTTTCTTGTCTCAAGAACTCTTTCAAATATAGATCCCTAATAAATACTCTTTCCCCACAAATTAGATAATTTTGTTCCCATTTTTTACTCAAGTCCCTACTGTGCAAGGCTTTTCTTAACTCCTTTATTTGAATAGTGCCTGCAGTTACTCTCCATCAAATTACTTACCCTTTAAAAAAAATTATCTAGGGCTGCCCTGGTGGCGAGGTGGTTGGGAGTCCGCCTGCCGATGCAGGGGACGTGGGTTCATGCCCCGGTCCAGGAAGATACCACATGCCACGGAGCGGCTGGGCCCGTGAGCCATGGCCGCTGGGCCTGAGCATCCGGAGCCTGTGCTCCGCAACTGGAGAGGCCACAACAGTGAGAGGCCCGCATACCACAAAAAAAAAAATTAACTATAAGTACCTGCGTGTGTGTGTGTGTGCATGCGTGCATGTATTTTTACAGTTTTGTTTACTTGTCTGATTTGGTGTCCTCCACTAGAACAAAATTTCCATGACTCTAATAGGACATAGTGAGATCAACTATATCTATTTTCTTTACTGAGGAATCATAGGGTAGTTACTCAGAAGATATTTGATGAATGAATAAGTGAATGGATTATCAAAGATATTTTTCAATATTTGTATTTTAAATGCTGACATCATTATACTCTATGAAATCTTGCTAGTTAATATATTATATTTTGTAATACATGTAATATATAAATGTTTATTTCCTTCTTTATAAGATTGAAATCCTAGTAGCATGATAAAAAGTGATGAAGTGAAAGAGCTTAAAACAAAATCAAATTAATATTTACCACATTAGTATCACTACTTGACTTGTAAAACTGTGTTATGTTTGACATCTGTAAAAATTTGTTTTCAAAACTAAACATTTTTTTTTTTTTTTTTTTTTTTGTGGTATGCGGGCCTCCCCCTGCCGTGGCCTCTCCCGTTGCGGAGCACAGGCTCCGGACGCGCAGGCCCAGCGGCCATGGCTCACGGGCCCAGCCGCTCCGCGGCACACGGGATCCTCCCAGACCAGGGCGCGAACCCGGTTCCCCTGCATCGGCAGGCAGACGCGCAACCACTGCGCCACCAGGGAAGCCCCAAAACTAAACTTTTTATGGAGGTAACTTTATGATGTTCTGGGCCAGAAAAAGGATTAACATCTCACAAAACTTTCAAAGTCTCATTTGGTTTTCAACACAGGAGAATATTATGTCTTGCTGTATAATCTATTTTCACAACACACAAGAAGGTTAATTTCAGGGAATTGGGCCACCATTCTCCAGTTGGCTTAGTAGGTACTCAGGTCTGTCCTGGATGCAGACAAGCTTCCATGAAAGAGGAAGACCCTGTCTTCAAGAAGCAACTGGCTAATGAAACCATTTAATATTTCAAATGGGTACAATGACCATAATAAAACCTCAAACTCTTGGCTGTCCAATGCATCATAAGTCTGGTTTAGAGAAGTAGTATTTATGGAGTGAATTTGAAGGATATGAATTCCATTTTTTTTTCTGAGAGTTTAGATTTTGCCTAAATGATCTATATTTTTTCCTGTGGATTAAACTGGACTATCAAAAGGGGTATCCTTGGGCCATATCATCTTGGCTTCCCACAGACCTTCTTTTATTTAGTTATATGCTTTGGTGCCACATCCTTAAATATTATTGAAAGGTAATACTACATATTATTTTGTGGAATCTGATAATGCATATGTTGTAGGGATGTTAATAAGGTGACTGTCCATGCACTGGATCTGAGTGTCCAAAGCCCCCAATAAGATTATGTTCCAGGAAAAAAATTTTTTCCCATGGAGATTCAGTCTATTTTCTATGTCTGTACAATGAGTATCATATAAATGATAATGATTCTTTTTTCACTGTGGCCAACAGGAAGCTCAGAGACAAATGTTAATTTCAACCATTAGGAGCCATGTAGAACCTTATGGCTTGCATGTTTGTCCTCTGTTCTCTCCTTTTCTCAATGTTTCTGTTTTTCTGTTCATGATTTTTTAAAATCCTTTTTATTATATGAACTCTGCCAAATGACTTGTATAGTAAAGGGAGAAATAAGTAAAAAAAAAAATTGTACTTAGATATTCCACATTTTCTTGGCTAGTCTCAATTTTAGATTTTATTATTATTTTCAATAAAGGTGATTCATTAAGTGTAAAGTCTAAAGCAACTTAATATATTAATACATAAGATTTTCATAATAACTAATTATTCAAAAATCAGAGCTATAGCTATCAGATTTGTCATTTGATTTAGGATTAATAAAATATAGTGACTATATCGATAAAAGGTTCTGAAAACATGTAGCAACAATTAGTTTTACCAGTCAAAAAAAGGAATTTAAATAGGAAAAAAATTCTTTTTGAAGAAGATATAAAGTAGATGCAACTTTTGGTTTTGGTTTATGTATTGTAACTTAATTAATATTAAGATGACACATTTCAACTCATGGCATTCTTAATTCTCTGTAGTCAGAGGTTTATAGCTTTAAAAGCCCTGACCTAAAAGAAAGAGATATGTACTTATGGAGAATGTTACAACTATTGCTAGCAACTAACAAGTCAAGATTGATGCAGCAAACAATGTGACTGTCTCCATGGGCCAAAAGCAATAGTAGCTATGTTAACAGAAATGAAATTGCAAGCAGGCTGATAGTGGTAATCACACTGAATTGGACTGTCTGGAACCTCTTATTAGATTAGGCGTTTCATTAGATTACTTGAAAGGAACTTGTAAATGTAGACTGCCTCCAATTTTTCTAAATTAAAAGGTCAGTGAACCACCATTGCTTTAACATTTCCAGTGGGCATCTAAGAGTAGGCCTTTTTTTCCCAGTTTAACTTTAGGGAACTAGAATCAAATTTTGAAGTCAATCCAGAGTAAGAGGCAATAACGGTATAATTAATTAAGGCAAAAATCAATATCAGTTTTAAGTAATTAACCAAGTCATCAAGTCATAAAATAGAATCCATGTTAGACATTATTTCATAGGAATTTTAGTGATTTGATGGTATGAGGATATTGAAAATAACTCTACATCAACTTATATTTGGCTTCTATTTCATGAACTTATGGATATCCCCACAACACCCTATTTGAAAGTGCAATTAACTGCTTGCTAGTTGTTGCCCAATATCTTTTATCCTTTCTTTCACAATAATAAAATTTATGTGGATGCATGGGTGCTCAACAGAAAATTCAGCTTTCCTTAGAGTCAAGTGTGATCAACTGAGTCCTACTAATGTGATGTGGGCAGAAGTGATATGTGCCACTCTGAATCTTGTCCTTAAAATAACTGTGTTTCTCCAGTCCACTTCTTCCTCCTCCAATTTGGGAGATGGCCAGAACAACTTTAGCCCACAGGTGGACACCACATGTAGAGGAAGGCAGAATTGCTTACAAGCCCAATACAGCTTAGCTACCACTAGACTGTTACATGAGGAAGAGAAGTAAACTTCCTACTTGGTTCAAACTCTGTACTGTGGGGTCTCTTTGTTATAGTGCCTAAGTCTATTCTCTAATCTGGAAAGTTTGGTATAAATACTTAACATAGAAAGAATACAGAGCATTAGAATATATTACTAGAATATGCTATATTCACACAAGGTAAAATAAATGTTAATTTCAAATTACACTTACACATTTTAATAGAATGGAAAAACTAGTTACATAATAGGTGAAAATATTTAGGACATAGAAATATGTAAAAATGCTTTGAAAAAATGTCCAGAAGGAAATATGCCAAAACAATACCTGATTTATCTCAGGGTAAGATAGGCTTTAGATGCTTTCACCTCTACATCTTTACCACTTTTAAAAATCTGCTTTCGGAAAAACGGAGCTGGAGGAATCAGGCTCACAGATTTCAAACTATACTGCAAAGCTACAGTAATCAAGACAGTATGGTACTGGCACAAAAACAGAAATACAGATCAATGGAACAGGATAGAAAGCTCAGAGATAAACCCACGCACATATGGTCACCTTATTTTTGATAAAGGAGGCAAGCACCTCCTAGAGAAATGGAAAGAAAAACATAAATAAACCAATGGGACCAAATGAACCTTAAAAGCTTTTGCACCGCAAAGGAAACCATAAGCAAGACGAAAAGACAACCCTCAGAATGGGAGAAA
>NC_041232.1:47308526-47325034 GCF_002837175.3 Physeter macrocephalus | reverse complement strand
GCCAGACACTATAAAACTCTTAGAGGAAAACATAGGCAGAACACTCTATGACATAAATCACAGCAAGATCCTTTTTGACCCACCTCCTAGAGAAATGGAAAGAAAAACATAAATAAACCAATGGGACCAAATGAACCTTAAAAGTTTTTGCACCGCAAAGGAAACCATAAGCAAGACGAAAAGACAACCCTCAGAATGGGAGAAAATATTTGCAAATGAAGTAACTGACAAAGGATTAATCTCCAAAATTTACAAGCAGTTCATGCAGCTCAAGATCAAAAAAACAAACGACCCAATCCAAAAATGGGCAGAAGACCTAAATAGACATTTCTCCAAAGAAGATATACAGACTGCCAACAAACACATGAAAGAATGCTCAACATCACTAATCATTAGAGAAATGCAAATCAAAACTACAATGAGATATCACCTCACATCAGTCAGAATGGCCATTATCAAACAATCTACAAACAATAAATGCTGGAGAGGGTGTGGAGAAAAGGGAACCCTCTTGCACTGTCGGTGTGAATGTAAATTGATACAGTCACTATGGAGAACAGTATGGAGGTTCCTTAAAAAACTAAAAATAGAACTACCATATGACCCAGCAATCCCACTACCATGCATATACCCTGAGAAAACCATAATTCAAAAAGAGTTGTGTACCACAATGTTCACTGCAGCTCTATTTACACTAGCCAAGACATGGAAGCAACCTAAGTGTCCATCGACAGGTTCTGATGAATCTAGGGCAGTACAGGAATAAAGACGCAGACATAGGGAATCGACCTGAGGACATGGGGAGTGGGAAGGGTAAGCTGGGACGAAGTGAGAGAGTGGCATGGACATATATACACTACCAAATGTAAAACAGCTAGTGGGAAGCAGGGAGGGAAGGAGAAGAGGGAAGAAATATGGGGATATATGTATAACTGATTCACTTTGTTATAAAGCAGAAACTAACACACCATTGTAAAGCAATTATACTCCAATAAAGATGCTAAAACAAAAACAAAACAAAACCAAAAAAAAAAAGAAAAAAAAATCTGCTTTCCAAATTACAAAAAAGAATATTTATCATTTGGTATAATATTATTTGGTAAGAATTTCTAAGACTTTTGCATTTCAATGACTCCTACACACAAACGTTTCTTTTATCAACTCTGTATGAGTAGAAGAAAAAGCACTTGCAGTGAAACTCCTACCCACATCTCAGTGGTATGAACTTGTTAAGTTTCTAAGTTAAATCAACCAAAGCAGCTACTTCTAAACTTTTACTTATATCTTAGGATGTTTCCGTAAATTAAAAAATCTACACTGTGATCAGGAACAATCCCATAGTAACCCACACATAACTAAGGTTTCGTGCAGTTCAGATAACTTGTAGATTTCTATCTAAATAAAGTCTGGCCATCAAGGAGGTAACTGAGAATAATTCCTTTCAGTGTCTTAAGGAAAGAATGCCATATAACATTATGTTTTAATTGGCTTAAACCCCATGTAATATAGTATAGCTGCCATTCTCATGGAGGGCAATTACTTCTCCAGATCACCCAAACACCCTTTCCCTCTGTACCCCAGCCAAAACTCTCCTTGAAACACCAAACCCATAGCTCTCCTCTTTCATTCACTTCTTCTTTCCACTTGTGTTCTTGCTTCTCATTCTTAAGTAAAAACTGGATGTTTTTAACACAAGTTGCTCATCTTCTGCATCATAAGTCCTATCTATCTCATCTCTTTCCCTTACTTCTACATCACAAAATCCCAAGAAACGAGCTTGCAGTGATAGAAAATTCTTTCCAGGTATTAATGCTGTGAGTGATTTTTATTTTTTCTCTCGTCCTAACCTCATTCAATCTCAGGTATTAAGTACCTTCATCATTCAGTCTTAGCCCTACCAAATTCTCTTTTCCTGGTGCTATGCATTGACTAATCAACATAAATTCATAGAAAAAGCCCTTCGCCCTCTATAACAGCTGTTCAGTTGAAAGCAGTTACAGCATGTGTTGAGAATGATTCTGGAGTTGCATCCTTTGGCACTACAGGGTCATGAGACGGTGAGAGTGCTGTCTGTCATGGTCAAAGGCAAGGACACTAGTCAAATAGTTCCCATTACTGATCCAGAGGTAACTTTTATTGTGGTTATAAATATTACCAAATAAAAATATTCCCGTGTAATAATGAGTTTTAGGTACATATCTTCTTCAAACGTACTTTTGCTTCGTGAAAATCAACAAATTTCTCTCAAATCCAAGTCTTTACTATAAGCATATCCTCTGTATGTATTCTTATACATACAGCTTATAGTTAGAAAACAGTTTCCTATATAAGTTCCTACTGTATAATAAAGCATATCTATTACCAAATTTGGGGTTCTTTTTCAATTGCACATGAGAAATATGTACTACCCATTTACTGAACTAAATAATTAAAAACCCATATGCCAATTTATCCTCTTCTCTGTGTTATAACAATATTTCTAATGCTTGTATAACAGCGTTCAAATACATCTGAGCTAAAGTGTTCTCTTTGGTTGTAAAATGATATGGGAGGAGGAAAAAAGAAAGAGGATATAGGTGCCTTTGTTGCATTTCAGTTACAGAGACAATGTAAGTCAGCCAGCTGCTTTTATAATAGGAGAGTGACATGAATAAATGAGAAAAATGCAGGGACAATAAAAGAAAGATATTCTCTCCTTTGCTCCCTTGAAGTTAAACTCTGTTCTATGAACTATCAGAACAACTTGCTAATCTCCAACTACACCTGCCTAAATCCATACGACTATTAGGGCAAAACAACATCCTTTTAAATTTTTGCAATGCTGGTTTTTAAACTCCTTCAGGTAAGAGGCTTAGAGAAATTCATACATCATACTAATATGACTCAACTAAAAATACGAATATCTGATGTATTCTTAAAGTAATGGTGCCTATTTGTAATTTTCCATTAACTAACTTACTTTTTCTTGCTAACATGACAATCTACAGAGAGAAAATTTGTAATGCTGAAAATAAAAATCTGAATATCATATCACAAGAAAAGACAGTATTTATGAATATCACATAAAACCACTCAAAATCATTTTTAAGAAAAAGGAGAACTCTATGAAAACTTTATTATATTGACATATTGGAATGTAGTGTTTATTGAAAATGTAAGACATCATGTGAAAAAAACCTAAGAAGTACATATACAATATCATACCCCTTACAAAGCAAGTTATAATTCTCAGAAATTTACCTCAGTGCATTTAAATTCCGAAATTTTAGGCATTTCAAACGTGATTAATGTATTAAAATAAGAAAGAATGGGAATAATACAACACACAGAGGAAAGGCCTGCAGTAAAATCAATGATAACCTGGAACTATAGTTCCAGATGACTTCAGTACATAGTTGAGATCCAGTAAAGGGGGTGGCATTGGAAATGAAGAAAAAGTGTGCTAAAGTGTTTTATGTAGAGGGAGAGAGGAAGGTAGATTAATTCTAGACTTTGATGAAAGATTAGAATTTTTAAAAAGTATGTTGTAAAATTTTGAGTAATTATTAGAAGATTATAAATAGATACATATCTCCAGAATCATTAAAGGGAAAAATAAGAATAAAGATAAATTGTTGAATTTTTCTAAAGTAGGAGAGAGGCAAAAAGAAGCAACAAGAAAGTATGATAAATACAAAAAATAATTTCAAGGAATGGATCCAAATTATTAACCATCATGATAAGTACAAAAAACAAAACAAGTTATCTGCACTTCTCAGTCTGGGTAAGTACCTCTAAGTTGTCTACAAGAGCTATACTCAGCAAAATAGCAAATAGTTGAAAACAAAGGCTAGTCAAAGGTTAACCAAGTGAGTGCTAACAAAAGGAAAACAGTTTTGGTGATCTAAATATAAAATCAGATAAAATTAAAGGGAAAGAGAATTAGAGTAAACAGATGCTCTTTCCATCTAATTTTGTTTCATTGAAAAGCAAGGAGAAATGGCAGAACCATAAATGGGATGGTTGATCTTAATACAAATACTCTTCTTTCAACAACTGACAGGTCAAGTAGAAGGAAAAATAATTAAGAGGGTGTCCATATATTCTGGTTTGTCTGATGGTCCCAGTTTATGACTATTCTTCCTAAGTAATTATTAATAGCATTCCCTCTACCCCTCACATGTGTTCCGATTTTCATATAAATTATTATTAATTAAGGATCGAGTGAACTTTAATAATACAACTAATAAACCTATTCCTGTCATCCTCTCTCTTTTTCTTGATTATGTCACCACCCTGTTGTTCCTTCTATGTATATCCCATTTCTCTTAGATTCTTGTATGAAGGACTCCCGTTCCTCATTCAGTTCATAGCTTCACTAGTCGCTCCTCAGAGCATTTATCTAAAGTAGCCACTGCCATTACTTGCCCCCATCACATTTCCCTATTGCATTTCCCTTATAGCACTAATCATCATCTGATATTATGCAGTTGTGTATGTGATTACTTCTTCAGCCTCACCTCCTCCTTCTAGAATGTGAGCTCCAGCAGAGTGGGAGCCTGGATCCCTTTGTTTTACGCTCTATTTTAAGTGGCTGGTGCCCAAAGGTTCTCAGTTTAAAAAAAAGTAAACATTTTTGCTGTTGAGATTAACTGTCATGGGAACAGAATATACTCAAACTTATGGAACATGATTAAAGAAGTATCCAAGGGGAAAACTTCAGTGATGAAGTTGAAAACCAGACAAAAATCTATACGTAGAAATTTATAAATACAGACAGTTTTCAACGTGAGGTTCATATAGGGACAAATACTCCCAAATGAAATAAATTGTTTCAAGTCACTGAAAAAGATAGTCTAGCATGACAGTTGTTTCAAGCACAGATGAAGAACAGTAAGGAAAATAACCACATAATATAAATTATGCACATAACTATAAGAATCTTAAATATAAAGTGCATGAAGGTCAATTATGTATTAGGAGAGCAAACATACTGGTAAAGCAAGCTTTTGCCAGAAATACCAAAATAGTACAGTTAACAACAGTATATACATTAGTAGATTGGAGTAGCATTAATAAATTAAAAGGAAACCTCTCTGTGGTAATAATGGTAATAATTTTTCAGCTGTTGAGAAAGTATTTAATAAGAAAATATACCAATTCTTGATATAAACTCTCTGTAACCTGTGAATAGAAGAAATTTCCTGTGAAAAGGTCTATCTATGAGAAATCAATAGTAAACATTGTATTTGAAACTGAGTCCCCCAAGATTGAGTTCCTCTGCAGAGTTTATTATTTACCTCTCTATCCAAAATGTTATTCTCTTTCTTATTCCTCATCTGTTCCCCTCAGGATGAGGAGTAACAAAGAAAAGGGGAGAACTGTAACTGAGCAGGACCCTACAGGGCCATCTCCTGACTGACCCCCCCCATTTCCTCCACCTGCCTCTTGTTTGTAGAAAAACTTTAGCCTCTGGACCTTCCCCAAGTTCCAAAGTAAATTTAATCAGAGAAGTGACAAAATGCAGAAACAAAGGAAAACAGTTGAAGAAGACAAAATAATAATAGTTTAGCCATTAAACAAAGTCAAGGACCTTTAGCTCCTCCTCAAGGGCTATAGATAATATTCCTTTGAGCTGTTTCGTAGATACTAAAATTCCCACCAGGTGGAGGAAGTTAACTGTATGCTGACCACAAGCATGTAGACCCCAGACTGGTTGGAACCAGAAGGTTGATGATGTTGACTCTCAATTACCTCACCACCAACCAATCAGAAGAATGTCCATGAGCTAATCACATACCCCACAACTATCTCCCTCACTCTGTCTCTAAAAACCTTTTTCTGAAAGCCATAAGGGAGGTTGGTTCTTTTGAGCATTAGCCACCCAGACTCCTTGTTTGGCACCTTCAATAAATACTGCTGCACTTTTCTTCACCACAATCCAGTTTCAGTAGATTTGGCTTTACTGGGCACAGGTGAGCAGATCCAAGTTTGGTTTGGTAACATATTTACTTAATGAAACATTAGAAACATTCCAAGGTAATCAAGGTAATGTAAAAGATGCCCATTACTATCACTACTATTCAACATTAAAGTGGAAATTCTGTCCAAGACAATTAGAAAAGCATAGGAAATATTTAAAAATATGCTTCTTTGCAGATAATATGGTTGACAAAAAAATCCAAGATAATCTACCATAAAACAATTAGAACTAATAAGAAAGTAATATCAGTATTTAAAACATCAATAGCTTTACACCAGAAATAACCAGTCAAGATGAAAAGTAAATTAATCCCTTCAGTAGTACAAGGCATATATAAAATACTTATAAACAAACCAAACATGAAAAGTTAAGAACTTCTATGAAGTAGACCCTCAAAGTCTTTTGACAGAAATAAAAGAAGACCAGAATAGTATATGGAGATGGACATACAATTTTTCTAGTTATCATACTGGTAAGATATCAGTACATCCACCTTTATTTGTGAATTTGATACATTATGAATTAAAAACCCATCATGGAATTTGAGAAGATAATTTTCTAGATTATCTGAAGGATAAAATAGCCTAGAATAACTTCAATTGTTTTGAAAAAGCACTTCCTATTTACAGAGAGGAATTACCCCACCAGATATCAGTACTGATGTACTGTAAAGATACAGTGATTAAGGTAGTGTAGTCCCGGTTAAAAACAGACAAATACATTCATGGAATGGAAGAGAGTTGAAAAAGAAATCCATATACATGTAGAAATTTAGTTTCTAGAAAAATAGTAGCATTTCAGATCAGCTAAAGGATGGACTGTTCTTAGCTCTCTGTTGGGACAACTCATATTCATTAAGACACTACAACATAATGGTTTATCATGTGTCAGCAGCCTCAGCATCTCCTGGCAACTTATTAGATATGCAAATTCTCAAGCCCCTCCCCAGACCTACTGAATCAGACACTCTGGGGTGGGGGCCCCCAGTGTGTGTTTTAATAAAGTGTCCAAGGGATTTTGATGCTTGCTCAAGTTTGGGAACAACTATTTTTCATATATGCTGGGTCCCAAGTTCCATCTCTCTAAATTGATGTGGAATTAGAACAAAGATCATGCAATCATGGGAAGTTATTAAGATAATCCTTCATCCTAACAAAACACAGTGAGAATTAAGAGCAACTTGTAGAATCCTTAAATATCCACTGTGGAGTGAATTCTGACTACTTGAATCT
Source organism: Physeter macrocephalus (assembly GCF_002837175.3). Lineage (NCBI taxonomy): Eukaryota > Metazoa > Chordata > Mammalia > Artiodactyla > Physeteridae > Physeter > Physeter macrocephalus. The sequence continues at coordinate 47,317,840 of NC_041232.1, read as the reverse complement.
CTATGCAGTCAGCCTGCTTGAGTTCAAATTTGTTTCTCACTGACTTTCATGACCCTAAATAGCAAATTAATAAGCTGTGTTTCAATTTCCTCCTATGTTGTTGATAAGAAAATAGCAGTATCTTGCATAAATGTTGGGAGGATTAAATTTGGTAATTCATTTAAAATACTTAGCCCAATGCCTGATGTGTGGTAAATATCCTATACATGTTTACTAGTATTATTTAGACAATATTTACCTCACACATAAATGAATCCATATAGTCTAAAGACCTAAACTTAAATCTACATAAGCATCATAAAATAATACATAATTGTATGATTACAGTCTTAGGTAGGGAGGACCTTCCTTAAAGACATCAAACCCAGAATCCATAAGGGAAAAGACAGAAAAATTTGCTCATTTATAATTTAAATTTCTCTACCATGAGAGACACTAAAGAAAAGAAATAAAACGCTACACTGAGAGAAAAATAATTCAATAGAATAAGAGGAATACCCATAAAAAGGAAATACAAACAGCTAAAAAAAAATGAAAAGATGTTAATATCACTAGTAGTGAATGCAATTTAAAATGAGTTACCACTTTTTTACAGATAAGATTGGTAAAACGTTTTTAAAAATCAATTATGTGCACTCATGGCCCAGAAGCAGAACATGGCACACTCAACTCTTAATGTATGTTTACTTGGGAAAACCATTTTATTTTTTTAACATCCTTATTGGAGCATAATTGCTTTACAATGGTGTGTTAGTTTCTGCTTTATAACAAAGTGAATCAGCTATACATATACATACATCTCCATATCTCCTCACTCTTGCGTCTCCCTCCCACCCTCCCTATCCCACCCCTCTAGGTGGTCACAAAACACCGAGCTGATCTCCCTGTGCTATGTGGCTGCTTCCCACTAGCTATCTATTTTACATTTGGTAGTATATATAAGTCCATGCCACTCTCTCACTTTGTCCCAGCTTACCCTTCCCCCTCCCCGTGTCCTCAAGTCCATTCTCCACTTCTGCGTCTTTATTCCTGTCCTGCCCCTAGGTTCATCAGAACCATTTTTTTTTTCAGATGATACTGAGTTATTTGTAGTGAGGTGGATGGACCTAGAGTCTTTCATACAGAGTGAAGTTAGAAAGATCCATGTATTTGGGTATGAAAAAAAATGACAATAAATGAAACAAAGAAATGAAAAATATGTATGTATTTCACAGCCTTTTTATGTTAGAAAACTGTGTGTGTATTCATAAATTCTTAGAAGCAGAAAGAAATATCCCAAACTGTTATTTTAATGAAAAATAGAAGAATTGTTAGAAGAGTGAAGGAAGATGATTTCACTCTATAAACTTCTGAATTTTAAAGTTTTATCATGAGAATGCATTCATGTGCTATTTGTGTAATTAAAATACAGAATTCTGGTATTTAGTGGGCAGGAGTCAAGGATGCTTGATATCCTGCCCATGTGCGTGGGAGATTGTCTCACAACTGAGCACTGTCCTGACCTTTCCTTCTCTCAATCACATTACTTTAAACCTTTCATGGCTTTATAATAGTAAAACTAATTTACTCAGCAAAAATATTGTTTTAAAGTATTATTTTGAGCGACCAGCACATAGGCCTCAACAATATAAAACAGTAGTTTAAGACACAGGTAGGGTATCAAACTAGCTGTGTTCAAACCCCAACTCCAACCCTCTAGTTGTATGACCTATGTACTAAACATCCTTGTATCTCAGTTTTCTCACCTGTGAAATGGGTATCACTGTGAAGATGAAATGATTTAACATGTGTAAAGCACTTAAAACAGTATCTGGCACACAGTAAACACTACGTAAATGTTAGTACTTATTGTTAATGCTGAAGGCATACATCTGCAGAAACTTCTACTTTATTCTTCCATTAAGAAATAAATTTTTTTCCTTTTCCACAAAATGTCTATCTTGGCCCAACCATTCTCAGTATGCCTTCCTCAATCCTATATTACTATACAGTTTCCTTTCCCTATTCTCTTTTTTTTTTTTTTTTTTTTTTTTTTTTGTGGTACGCGGGCCTCTCACTGCTGTGGCCTCTCCCACTGTGGAGCACAGGCTCCGGACGCGCAGGCTCAGCGGCCACGGCTCACCGGCCCAGCCGCTCCGCGGCACGTGGGATCCTCCCAGACCAGGGCACAAACCCGTGTCCCCTGCATTGGCAGGCGGACTCTCAACCACTGCGCCACCAGGGAAGCCCTCCCTATTCTTTTTGATTATAAATGATAGTATTTTAGTCCATTCAGTTGTAGTTCAAAAACTTTTCATTGTTTACCTTGGTTTTCAAAGGGAACCTATGTAAAGGCTGGAAGATACATTCCCTCCCTTTTTTCTTTTCTTTTAATCATCAAATATTTTTGATCTTCTAACATGTTAGACATGGAGGACACAAGAGCTCAAAAGACTAATCAGATTCCTGTCTGCTTAGATGGCCCAAATGCCAAAACACAACTAAAATAAACATGCAGCTCATGAAAAGTTCTTCAAACCAAATAAAAATTTCGTGCTAATCTGAAGAAAAGTAGCAAGTCTCTTCACTCCTCCAGTGGTCCTCAGAGCAGGGGGTGCTCCTCTTAACTGTGTGGTAAGCAAAGGTCAAGGACGCTTGATGTCCTGCAATATACTTGACTCACTTCTTCGCAAGAAGAGTTGCTCCGAATCTTGTAAGACCTTTAGGTGTCCCTTGGGAAAGTCACATAAGTGAAACCCTGTTTACTATTTTCTGAGCCTATAACCTAACACACACACACACACACACACACGCACACATAAAGTAGCTTTCATATAGTTACCATAGAAATTAGAGAAGGCTGTACTTTTTTGGGAAACTGACCAAATCTTGTTTACCGTTCTGAAAGATCACATCACCAACAGCAATGCTACTAGCACTACTTGAGTCATCAATACAATCTGTATCAACACAGGTGAATCACAATTGTACTTGTTGTCACATCTACAGTGAGCCTTTGACCAAGTGGAAGCATCTTAATATTTCATTGTTTTTTATGCAGTGAGGTCTGAGTACTTACATGTTGAAATGCATATCATTTTATTCTAAATTATTTTCCTTTAATTTCTCGCTTATTTAACTTAGAGAATATATTGATATTTTTAGTTGTGTGTAAATAAGGTTGTATTATCTATGAATTTTATTTCAGAAGAGTATCAGGCATGACCAAATACTTGTTTTAAAGAGGAGTGTAGCGTTTGATAGGCTTAGGAATTAGAGTTGCTCAAATCAGAGGTCAGACCAGCCACTTAACTGAAAAAATATGAGGAATGGGGTTCAGTGGGGTTAGTTTTGCCTGACTCCAGAGAAACAAAGAATGAGTAATTTAAAGTTAGAAGCAAATTCAGTTACCTAAATGCAACCTCTTCATTTAAAACATGAAGAAACTAAGAACCAAGGGATATGACAAATATCAACTGCTAGTTAATGGTTGGACATGGGTCAAAACCAGTGACAAGTCTTTGAGTAATCTTTTTAGAATACCACACTGTCCTCAGTAACAGAGAAAGGGAATCAGGGTAGGTGATATGGTAAAAACAGAAATGGATGGGTAAGCAATTAATTCCAAAGCTGGCAGTTCTTTTGGTGATTGATTTGGTAACCAGTAATATTTAATCCTTAGTCCTTGTTTGCCTGTAGCCAAGAGGAAAGTGATGAAATAAGTTTTGGAATAAAAGGATATAGGAATAAAATGGAAGAGTCAATTCTGTAAACGCTGACATATAAAAGCATACAAATTATTTTGCTGCAGTTGACATGAGAGTCAATTGCCATTATTTTCACTTTCCATTTTAATTATGGATTGTTAATTACTGAAATATGTCTTAGGAGAGTCTTCGCCTATTGGATCCTTTAGATGACAATAAAGGCCAGCTTTTTGCATAATGCCTAACGTGAAACATTTGTTGCTTATAAAGGTTAAAATCTGAAGGGTATTAAGGAAAACCTCGGTCAAAGCACCTCTCATTGGACAAAGCTGAAATTCCACTTCCTCAAACGTGACAGCAAGAATGCAAATTTTGGTAGGCTGTGGGGGAAGGAGAAAAGGGAGTTTCGACATGGCTGATTTGATCATTGTATCCCCAATGCCAATACCAATATCTCAACCTGAGAGGCACTCAATATTCACAAAGGCAAGGGATGGAAGGGATGTGGGAGGAAGGAAATGAATTAACCCTTTCTTGACCCTCTTCTAATATTCAAATACCTTTAGAGGGATAATGTATATTTTTCCCCAGACCTTCTGTTTGAATATATTTAACAGATCTTATTGTCTTGGCTATAATGATAAGAAAAGTAGTGAACAAATGTATCCTCCACTTAGTTTGCTTCTTTACCAAGGGCATAAATTGCTGTAACACAACAATACCTTTAATTTGAAGCCTTTCTCCAGAATAAAAATATTTTTTTCAAGCACTATTTAATTAATTCTCCAATGGAGGGTATGTTTTTGAAGTCCTTTCTGTTCCCACTCTGAGCTAAGGAAACTGAGTTTCAAATGGTTAAGTTCTTAGAAGACTGGTAACCAAGCAAATCTTTATTCTTTTTAAAATTCATTCATTTCTCACAAAGCCATTTAAATTGCTCCTGCAGAATCCAAACAAAAATGTCTCACCAAAGTTAAGAAACACAAAAAAGCTAAAGTGCTGGCTTTTTTTTTTTAGAACCATCAACAGATTTTCATGTTACCGTAAAGTGCCTCAACCAAGACCTTTTAATATCATGTCCAGAACAGAGTCAGATATTTACATATTGAACAGATATTTTGTTTCTTGTATGGTTTAGGCTTTAACCAGAAACATTTTCAGATTTCTCTTTCTCTCTCACTTTCTGTTTTTTTTTCTCTCTTGAGAAAAGGACTGAATTTTCAGAAAATATATGCCATAAATGAGTCACTAATTACAACACGTAAACTCAAGTCTTTGAAGATCTTCCTGCAGAGAGGCGTACTAAAAGGTTGTTGTAACCGTGCTTATTGATGGATGGTTGCCCTCTCATCCCAGTTACACACATTCGAGTGAGAGCTACTAACTAGACTTAGCAGAGGTTAATTGCTGATACTTAATCAGTGTGGAAGACAGCAGATATGGGGACCACTATACTTGGCAGGAATTATCATCTCCCACTGTGTGCATTTAGGGGAGAACAAAAACCTATCATTTTGCTCATCTCCCCAAATCTTCTACATTATTTCACCAACAAAAGTGACCTTCCTGGGCTTCCCTGGTGGCGCGGTGGTGGAGAGTCCGCCTGTTGATGCAGGGGACGCGGGTTCGTGCCCCGGTCCGGGAGGATCCCACATGCCGCGGAGCGGCTGGGCCCGTGAGCCATGGCCGCTGAGCCTGCGCGTCCGGAGCCTGTGCTCTGCAATGGGAGAGGCCACAGCAGTGAGAGGCCCGCGTACCACAAAAAAAAAAAAAAAAAAAGTGACCTTCCTTCCTGCATTATGGTATTATAGAGTGGTAAAGAGCTCAATCCCTTGGGTTAGTCTGTGTGGATTTTAATCTTGGCTCTAACATTTAGCCAGTGCATGAACTTGGTTAAATAATATAACCTCTGCTGGCCTCCATTTCCTCACCTGTAAAAGGTGGGTAATACTAATACTCAATTTATTGAATTATTTCAGGATTAAATGAGTTTATACATGTATAAAATACTTAGTTTAAATTCTGTTGTTTATCTTTGATTTCACTTTCTGTAAGTGACAGAGACAATACTGTAGTAGCTGTTGATGCGATAACCCTCAGATTCCCCATATCCAAAAGGAAGTCATCGTCTCCCTCTCCATGTGTGACCCCGAAACCTGCTCCTTCCATTCTCTTCCCTATCCAGCTAATGGTAGAGTCAGTTCCTTGTTACACAAGCTAGAAAACTCAAAGAAATATCTTCATTCCCTCTACACCTTCCCCTTTAGTCTTAAACTCAAGAAGTCACCAAATCTTGTCCAAACTGAATCCTCGATATCCTGCTTCAGTCCCTTCCCTTGTCCTCCCAGGAGAGCTACAAACCCTCTCCCTTATCCAGTTACTCTCCATGTCTCCGTCTTCTAATCCATCCGATGCCTGGTCCCCAAATCTGTCTACCTAAAACACGACCCTGACTACATGGTTTCTAATTTTTAAAATGTGTTCATTCCATGAATGCATATAAAGTGATAATCATTTGCCTCCTATTGTACTAGTGAGATGCTAACAATACAGAAACAGACAGATCCGACTCTCAGAGGGCTTACAGCCTAGCAGGGCAATAGATAAGTGAGTAGGCAAATCTAATTCACTATGCTACACACTCTCTTTGTTGGTATGCATAAGGTTCATTAGGGAAGGGGCAGTAACATGGACTAGGGAGAGGGGCATAAAGAAAAGGCTTCCTTTTTTTAAAAATTTTATCTTTTTTTTTTTTTTTTTTTTCTTGCCGTGCCTCGCAGCTTGTGGGATCTTGTTTCCCTGACCAGGGATAGAACCCAGGCCCCAGCCTCTGAGTCCTAACCACTGGACCTCCAGGGAATTCCCAAGGCTTCAAGGTGTTAATTGCTAAAAAATAAAAACCTTCAATTGTTTCCTATCGCATATGGTGGATTCCAAATTCCATAGTTGCAATCTGGCATTCAACTCCTCCATAAAGCCGCCTGAACTGAGCTTTCTAGCATCTTCCCATGCTCTACAATCCAGTCAACTTGTCTTTTTACAGTTCCTCAAAGGACCCCAAGCACCAGCACCTTTTTTTTCTCTGCTTATGTAGTTGTCTCAGCCTAGAATGGCCTTCTGTTCGTTTATCATTTCTCGAGAAACGGCTTAAATGATACCCCCTCATCGGGAAAGTCTACTAAAATGCCCTAGTCAGAATTAATCTATCTTTTTCCTCCCTCACATCACTCCTTGCTTCCACTGACCAGTTACCCAGTTGGCTCTGTTTGACAGTAACATCTGCATGCGTCTTTTTCTTCCACCGGCCTGTGCGCTAATAGAAGGCGGGTGCCATGTCTCATTCATCTTTGCGTTCCCCAGAGGGGCTCTTACAATAACCGACACCTAGGAGTTGCTCAGTAAATGCTTGTTGAATTAAATTAAATTAAATCGTTGAGAAGGCATTTTTATTCTTTGTGATCTTCGGGCACTTTCCCTGAAAGGCCCTCTAGTCAAAGGATTTAACCTTTTGGCTGAAGATTTTCATGTATTTTTCAACTCTAAGGGAGAGGATTTTTAACAGGAATGGGAAAAAAAACCTTCCATGTGGCTATTTAAAACTAATAAAAACAAAGTATTATCTTATTTTGTTCCAGGGCTTCTCAGATGCTTTTTAAAACCTGTCAAAACTCACAGTCAGAAATGGTTCAGAATTCTTACCTGATTGGACAGAGAACAATGAATGAATTTTAGATTAATTTAAAAATCTGAACTGAAACTGAGGTACTCAAACTGCTCTGTATTGTCTGACTACAGTCTTAATCATTAAGCGTTTTGTGTCTGCATTTGCATAGTTGAATAATTTACATAGATTATAGCCCAATGAATAAAGCGATAGCAAAAAAAAAAAAAAAAAAAGAGCAGAAAGTTATAACCTGGATAATGGGTGTGCAAATGAAAGGCAGAGGAGAGTAAAATGTTTTTGTTATCATTTACTTATAGCATAGTTGTAAATTTTCAAAGGAAAAAATAGCTTATTTAATCATGTCTTCATAACACTAATACAATAGGAAGTCCCAGCAGAGTTATGACTATTTCTGAGACAGATGAGGAAACAAAGCCTGGCTTAAAGTCACACAGACAGTTGGGGAGAGCCAGACTGGAATCCTTACCTCCTGACCATCAGTCTTCTGCTGGTTTTACTAGGGTAAGCTCCTGATGCCTCCAACAGATTATGAATTACACTCGGAGTGGAAACACACAAATTCTAGGCTGAGGTGGAGCCTTCTAGCCAAATTGTGTTTCTCATGTGTCCTTCAATTTTAATATCAATACTATGTTCCCATTCAGATTCATCTCTTGACCTAAGTGTATAATCGCCTGTACTTTATATCAGCGGCTTTCCAGAAGCTGCTATAATTTTAAAGCATTAGAAAAACAAATTGCACAAGTTCTAGCTGCTGTATGATTGTACAGAAATGTTCAATTGGACATTTGAAACACGCTGTAACTGTTTTGGGAGGGGAGGTGGGGGGAGAACAGGAAAGGAGACCAGGGGCTGCTGATATACTAAGAGGAAGCACTCCCTGCTGATTCCTTGGTAATGGTGACAAAGAACTTTTGTTCTATACTTTGACTGTCAGCTGGACTTCTAGAAGCAGATTGGTCAAGAGTGACAGTGCTGGATCAGATAGCCTGGGTTTGAATTTTGGTTCTACTATTTAGTGTGACTTCCAAAAATCTTCTATATCAGAAAAATTGGGATAAAGATAGTTAACTTCTTTATAGCATTGCTACTTAGGTTAAATGACATAATGTATGTAAAAGTGCTTAGGAAAGATGTGATACTTAATAAATCCCCAGTAATTTAGCTATTATCAGTAGTATTGGTGGTACAGAATTATTCAGGATGCTTTTCCATGTATGATAATACAATAAAAAGCAGAGATGGGGGGTTGGGTGGATATGGAGATAGGGCAACTGAAGAAAAGGAAGGGTATTGGTGGGAAGAGACTAAAGGTGATATTGGAGACAGATTTCCAAGTGATGAGCATGACACAATTTCATCAGGATTTCATTTTTCTTGAAGGAGATAGATGCCTAGATTGATGAAGCATGAATACAAGAGGACCAAGAGTAAATGTCCCATTTAAAACTTAATGTTTTTATTAAAGTGTCATCATTCTTTAAAGTTCCAAATTAGGATAAATTAGCCTTGATGATGTTCACATCCTCATTCTGAGCATTAGGCTTTGACTGGCCATGGTGGGAATTTGCTCTGCCCTGGAAGAGAGTGGGCCAGCCCACCAGGTCACTCTCCACCTTCCATGAGCAAAAGTCCCAAACGCTACGTCAGCAAGTATTTTCTCAAGGATAAAGTAGCTTAGAAGGATCTACACGTCTCTTGCCTTCATTTATAACCGCACAGAGTGAAAGGAACGTGTTATCATATCTATCTTTTCAGAGAATCCAGGAAAGCCCTCATAATTACATTTATTAAAAATATTTTGGGCTTCCCTGGTGGCGCAGTGGTTGAGAATCCGGCTGCCGATGCAGGGGACGCGGGTTCGTGCCCCGGTCCGGGAGGATCCCACATGCCGCGGAGCGGCTGGGCCCGTGAGCCATGGCCGCTGTGCCTGCGCGTCCGGA
>NC_041232.1:47262533-47308451 GCF_002837175.3 Physeter macrocephalus | reverse complement strand
GAGGCCCGCGTACCGCAAAAAAAAAAAAAAAAAAATTTGTGACTCAGCCTCTCTTAATAGCTACCAAAACTTTGGTTGCGAGAAACTACTGAAGAAGGTACTTTCTGAAGCACATTCTCACATTCCATTTTTCTAAATACTCCTGGTTATACTCCGGAATAAACCAGCCTTTCAGATAATCATGAATTGATACTGCATCATACTGGTGACTTTTAAAGTTGTTTTCATTAAAATGCAATTTGGCAAATAAGATCAGCATATATTAAGAGACAGTCCAAGAAAAAAAGAAACCTATAAAACATGTAACTGTATGAAAACAGTTGAAGGTTTTGTTCTTTACAGGACACAATGACCACTTTGTGACTGTCCATGGAGAAAATGTCTCTACCATTTCCTAGTCAGCAGCAGTCAGCCTTCTGCTAAGCAACTGATTTGTTTTTCTGTCATGGACACTGTAAATTGTATAAAGGGGTATACACCTTTGCATGGGATGCTGGAAAGTCTGAGCCAAATTTTTGTCTAATCTCTAAATAAATATATAAAACTTTTAGATATATTTTTGTGTTCTTTGGTTTTATTTCACTTTTCTACCATTATATTCTCTTTGCCCTATACTTCTCATCATTAAAAATTTATTTTACCTTGTCATATTGTACGCTGAATTCAGTCATATGCTATAATGCAACGAATAATGAATGAATAAGTGAATCAGTACTTCTGATGACGAAGTTATACCATGTTATTTAATAGGACGAAGGACAGAGGGCATATCAATCTATATACCTATACAGAGTTCAAAAATTCAGATACCAAGGATTCTAGAAGCAGGCAATCACTCGTATGAGTTTAGTTGCTCAAACATGTTGGGTGTAATCTCTCTCAGATTCTCAAAGTCTTTCTCTCATGGTGGCGTGATGGCTGCCGCAGCTCCACTCATTCTGCTGTTGATCCAAACAGGAGGAAAAGGAATGGGAGCAGAGGCAGTGCAAGTGGACAACCACCCGCATCTCAGTGGTTAGAACTTTGTCACATTGTCCCCATACTTACAAGGGAGACTAGAAAAGACAATCTATAAACTTTACAACCTATAATGTAGGGACAGGCAAGTGAGGAGGGTTCGGATTAGGTACTGGGTGTGACGACACGAATTCTGCCACAGCCATCATCAACCAAGGAAACACAGCAATTCGTTAAGCTTTCAACCATCAGTTCAAGTTGGAGCCATATTCTCTAACTTCTCAAGAAAAATACAGGCTCACGCTTAAAATACAGAAGCACTTACCCAATTGGTAGTTTGTGTAAGGGGTACAACAGATCCTGATGATGGAAAGGCATTTTTTTTCTAGACAATTTACTAGGCCCTGCACCCCAAAGACTGATCTCATTATGCAACGTGGCACCAATGCGTTAGTTCTGGGTGGTGCTTTTCTTTTAGAAAGTAGTTAACCTAAAACTCTTCAGTTACCCAGAGTGTAAATCATCATTTACTTAGCTTTATTTAAATCTGAAAAAAATATATGAATGTATTTGGTGCTTCTGAACGTGAAATTAACAAGGCACTATCTCGATGACTTTTGTTGTTACTATGACTTCCACGTTCTGCTTTGTAGCCACACCCTGTTGTATGAGCTGATAAGACTAACTCACGACTGCTCGTCTGCTCGGAGTAGGCATTACCAGCTGGACTGACAATTCTAGAATTTTTAATGGAACAAATTCCAAGCTATGAAGTTAATGCTCTTCTTTGGTTCCAAATAACTTTCATGGTTCATTCTAATAGATCTGGCAGAAGTTTCCTCGGTTCAGTCAACTGTCTAATTTCAAGGTCTTGTCTAATGCATAATAGTTGTAGAGGAAATCCAGGTTTCAAGGGCATGCTTTCATTACAACCATATATTAGAAATAAATGGGTTTCTAAGACAGAAGTATGGAGACTCTAATTCATTAAATGAGGAAATGAAAATAGAATTAAATAATAAATCAATCACAGTAGCAGGTATAGTCACATTTTTGTGTACTCCAGAGGTTGAAAACACTCATCTTGCAAATCCCCTGCTTAAAGGCTAGGCATAAGAGCACTTTCACTGGACAATAGGGGTCTAAGCAACTTCACTTCAAGAAGGAATTCACAAAGAATTTCCCAAAATAGGTGACAAATAGGTAATTTGTTGAGCTTGACAGAGTCTCAAGCAAAACTTGGGGTTTTGTTTAACTGCAGTATCTGGACTTATTTATCATGGTTTAGTGGTTTAAGTCACAGTTTAATAACTGAAAATTGGGTGTTCCAATCTCTGTCTTACCAATGATTTTCTCTGACCTTTGATTAGGCACTTGACTCTACAGAAATATTTTTCCAGGTTTTTATTTTTGTTCTGTAGAATAAAAGTAACTTTTAAAAATGATAGGTCAAATTTGCAAGTCACAAAACTGGAGAAACTAAACTAATAACAACGTGTCTTCACTGAAAATATAGATTTGGTTTTGCCACTTAAATGATTTCACCTTTTTATGCAGGAAGCACAGGGCCTTGAACAAAAACAAAACGAAACATTGTCTTGTTTCACTGAGGTTTCTGTCTGTATCTAGAATGTCTACTATTAAAATGCCATTCTTTATAACTGTTGGCAGCATCTGGTGAACCACTAAAAATACACTTTTAAGGGGAGATAAGAAATCTAATTCTTGATGAGTAGACAATTCCCCTTGGTTTGTGGGAAGTGCTACTTGAAATAAAAGGGTTTGACTAAATGACCTTTTGAGTTCCTGTCTAATCAGTCTTACTTGCTGCTCTCCTTCGGCAGAAAGAACTTAACTACTAGATCCAAGTATTGCAACATGCACACACACACACACACACACAAACACAACACATTTCATGTATGCATATATCTATGTGTACTTACATGGGAGGAGTCACAGAAAGGGCAGGTGTAGACAGAGAACAGAGGAAGAAAAGTTATGGCCAAATGCTTAAAAAGTGATAAGCCTGAGAAAAGTAGCGGGAAAAGCAAGCAGAGCCTGCCATTAAATCCTGCCTGAGATTTTGGTGTCTGTTCATTGTTAGTGAACGAACAGACCATCCCAGTGACCCCTGAGGATGAAAACCACATACACGTGCAAAATGATGTTCCAACTTTCAATTTAAAAAGTAGACCAAGGAACAGAAACTGCCTCTATAGAAGTGGCTTCTCTTCTCTTGCTCCTTAAGAAAAACATCAAAATTTTAAGAATGGGCAAAAATACCTATTGTGCATCCTTAAACAAGTAGAAGGTCAGCTTCTTCTGCTGGGGACAGTCAAATATTGCTTTCATGGGACTGAATCAACTCTATGAAGTATAGTTCCACAAAACTGTAATTTTGTATATTCCTACTATTAGCATTAATATATTTCTGTGATGATTTAAATCTAGAGTTATAGCAGTTTTATTTTATTGGTTAATTCTAATAATTATGGTAAATCCTTTAAAAATAAGTGCCAGGCACTGCTCTCAGTGTTTTACATTCAGCACACATATACTCACCACAACCCTATGCTGTAGGTACCATTTTTATTCCCATTTTCAGAAGGGAAAATTTCTAAGCAAAATTTCCCAAGAGCACACAACCCATTAAGGGTTAGATGCTGGGATGTGAGTTCAGTCAATGTGGGTCAAGAGTCCCTGGTAAGCGTGCTTTATATTCACTGTATTTTCAACCAATCTAAAGAGTAAGAAGACAAAAAACAAAAGCTATTAAATCACAACTGTTTCTCTTTAAGTCCCCCACTACTTTTGTGTGAAACAAAATTTTATGAAGATTTGCTAATCTCTCAAGACTCTAATAGTAAAGCCCGAGTGAATAATGGATCTTTGGTTTTTAACCAGAACATGTGGGGTCATGTTCTTTTATCATATATCACCAACCACTCCTTTCTACTAGCAAACATTCTGCTACAGAGCATGGCTCAGTGTGCCAAAGGAACGCTGAGTTCAAGGATGTACCAACCATCATAATCCTACAACTCTAGTAACCTACAAAAATGAGCACCGGGCTAGACCACAGGGACACTGAGCCTAGCTTCAACTTTGTGATGTGGACATGATATTAACCAATTCTCAGGAATGATGAATGCATGAATGAGAAAACAGATGCATTGATAACTTAAAATTCTTGGTATCACCTTGGCTAGTCCATCTATTGCTTTTTCTGTTTTCATTATGTCCAAATAGAATTCCATGGGAATTCTTAGAAATCTCATTCTTTTCTGTTTCCACTAAAACCTACTGGCTCTTCCTCAATCAATAAAACTGTGTTGAGGAATTAGTTCTTTCTAGTTCTTCCACTGTGTATCAGAGGAGTGGTTTTCTTTGAAGAGTGGAAAGGCCCACTATAGAACAATGTGATTGCTGAATAGACTCTGTTTTAACAAAAGATCTGAAGGATGAAGAACCTCTGGTCTCACAATGCTTTTTTAAAACTTATATACCAAAAGTCTAAACACTCCCTCAAACAGGGACAGATCACATTCAGAACAGTCTAAGGTAGGTACTGATAAACTCCAGGAATCAGACAGAAGGGGCTCCAAGAGGAGCAGAGGGGAAAAGGAGGACCTGAGATGGAGAAAAGACAGAAAGTGAGGGGAAGCGGACAGAGGCATGGTGGTAGAGGAATGACATCCCTGCCCTGGTGGTTCAATGTGTGTGTGTGTGTGTATATCTGTAACTATATCTATTTTTTTTTTTTCTGGAGAGGGAGAAGCAAATGCTGTGGATCTGCCTGCCCCACTGGACACCCTAATGCCTTAGGGAGTAGAGTAGTTATTCGTTCTCACTTTGCTCATTGTTCTTCAGGGATTCATGCAGACTTGGAGGGTTGAGCAACAAAGAACTCCATCTCAGTTTTCCTAGGAGTGATTGTTTCCACGTGTATTGAGTTGGCCAAAAACTTCATTCGGGATTTTCCATAAGATGTTATGGAAAAACTCTCATGAACTTTTTGGCCAACCCAATACTACAAAGCTGACATCAAATCTGATTCCTTTCAGAAATGTGTCACCTTGGGTACGTGTTGAATTTAATTATTTGCCTTTTTATAACCTCAAGACAGAATTAAGGAACTAGTGGGTTTAGGAAATGTAGCTGTCATCCAATCTACGCTAGAATTCATCTCTTATTATATGGCTCCAGGATGCCCCAAACTCACTTGCTATTGAGTGCTAGGCTCTCTGCCCAAGTGATGAAATTTAGTCCTCTAGCAGACACATATGGACGGGCTGTCACAGCTTCTTGGAATATTTTTCACTTATATTCTGAGAAATGTATGAACCTTAAAAAAAATCCTCTTGCGACTCTGCGAAGTCTTAAAAAAAAACTAATTTTTCTGCAAGCCACTGACAACAGAAAAGGCACACTATCTTTGCATACCAGAGCACCAGCCACCATAAAAAAATAATTCTGCCCTATCCAAATCCAGTAATGGATATCAATTACTTGGAAAACTGTTTGTGATTTAACTTACTGCTATCTCTTCAAACAGGCTATTTATAATAGGAGTCAGATGATATCCTACCAAGCTTCATGAGGAGAGTAGTTTTCTGGGTTTCTTTAAGTGAGCTCACTTTCAGAAGATTTTTGATTGGTTCTTAAGACTGGAAAATTGCATTATTGGCTTTAGGTCCAAGGGCAAAAATCTATAATTTTTAATGGTAAATGTAAACAGTAATTATTGCGTGTTGTTTGTTAGCAGTGTTGTTTGTTAGCATGTCAAAATAAGAACATAGTATTTTTTTTAACATCTTTATCGGAGTATGATTGCTTTACAATGTTGTGTTAGTTTCTGCTGTATGATAAAGTGAGTCAGCTATATGTATACACATATCCCCTCCCTCTTGCGTCTCCCTCCGTCCCTCCCTATCCCACCCCTCTAGGTGGTCACAAAACACCGGAGCTGATCTCCCTGTGCGAAGCAGCTGCTTCCCACTAGCTATGTATTTTACATTTGGTAGTGTATATATGTCACTGCTACTCTCTCACTTCATCCCAGCTTACCCTTCCCCCTCCCTGGGTCCTCAAGTCCATTCTTAGTTGGGAAAAAAACCCACAAGGTTAGGCACAGTGGTACAAAATGAAATTTACATTTTTTACAAGGATATTTTCATACAAAGCATCCACAGAGCACAGCAATTTACTACAGAGTTCTACTTATCGCTTATTTTGGCAGTCACGACTTGAGTTTGTAGAAAACAAAAGTACTATATGTCTCCACCCACAGTTCCCTTGAGCAGTGATATTGTTTTAATATCTCTAAATGGAATTGATAGAGAATGCAGCAAAAAAGATCAGGAACAACCATCAGCATGATTATTCAAAAATTTCACACATTCAGTAACTTACTCAAAGCCCTAAAAGTCCTGACTGCTGTCAAAAACATACATAGCAGCCCCAGAATACTGACTTTGCAGCCAGTGGCCAAGACACTTGAAACATAAGAGTTCCCCTTATGTCTCCATTGTCAGATTTCATAAGCAAAATCAAAAATAGAAAGCAAGTAGGAAATCAATTCATACATTTCTACATATTAACAGATTAATTATGGAAAAAGCCACAATCATCTCAATAGACTGAACATTCAACATTCTTTCCTGATTAATAAAATCTGATAGTAAAAGACAAATAGAAGTACACATTTTTAACATGATAAAAGTGGT
The DNA here is from genome assembly GCF_002837175.3 of Physeter macrocephalus. Lineage (NCBI taxonomy): Eukaryota > Metazoa > Chordata > Mammalia > Artiodactyla > Physeteridae > Physeter > Physeter macrocephalus. The sequence goes on along the minus strand of NC_041232.1, from coordinate 47,301,765 downwards.
TGAAACATGTATGACAAAATTTAACTCCTTAATATATAAAGTGTTTTTATAAAGCAACAACAAAAAGATACACCCTATAGAAAAATAACAGTAAGAGGCAAATCATGGAGTAAATCAATTTTCTTCAAAACATTGAAAAAATGTTCAAGCATATCTTACTTAAAGAAATGTAAGCATAAGCTACAAAATAAAAATTTAAACTATTATACTGGCAATTACTAAAATGCTAATGCTCAGTATTGGTGAGGTTGAAAGAAAAGGGCTCTCTCATCTTGCTGGAAGATTATACAGTGATAAAATAATTCAGGAAAGTAATCTGTCAATGTATTAAAAAGCATTAAAAGTATATATACCCTTTGATCTAGAAATTCCATTTCTAGGAGTTACATATAAAGAAAACACTTGAGATACATGCTCACAAAATTTAATGACAAGATTATCAAGATACTGTATGTTATAATGAAAAATATAAATAAACCAAATGTCCAACAATGGAATAATAGTTAAGTAAATTGTAAGTTCACATAATAGAATATTATTCATTCATCAAAAGTGATGTTGCACATGAATACTTGTTGATGTTGACGATGTTTATGATACATTCAGTGATAAAAACAAAGCTTTAAACAATACAACAGTATGATCTTGTTTTCATTCAAAATGATTATCTGTCTATCCCTCTATATCTCTCTCATCTACCGATTAACCTACTACCTACATGAAAAAGGCTGGAACAATATTAATCATGAGTTAATGTTAGTTACCATTGTTTGGTGTTTTTCCATTTTCTATTATTTGTATATTATTCTTTATTATTTTTTCTTTTCAAAAAAATGAACAGTATTACTTCTGCAATAATAAATCAAATGTTATTTTAAAAGTATGTACATATTTTTTTAATTAAAAACAAGAAAGCAAGATTGCAAAGACTATTAAAATTTAGAAGTCATCACTAGATAAGTTCTCATTTTATAACAGCCTCCAAACTGAAGTCCCAATGATAAAAGACAAATGATCTTGAAGTTTGAGCTTGAGTCATTCTACTTGCACAATCCTGTTTCCTCGACTGCAAAGTGAGACTAACAGGCCTGTTTTACTTGCCTCACAAGGTAATGGTGAGGCTCAAGCGAGATAATATATGTGAAAACTGTGTGGGAAATGTCAGGTGTGATGTAAAAGTGAATATTATTATAATATGCCCATGAATGATATATAGGGTCTGTGAAAGGTTTCTTTTTTCATTGCTATTCAGATGGATACAATACTTATACATCATCTAAGGTGACTATATATTTTTCAGTAATCACAATTATTCTTTTCTCTTTCAAGTTTTCCACTTGGGCAAATGGGACACTTGAACAAGTAATATTAAAATAGACTCTCAAAGTGTAAATATTTTTGCTTATGCTGCCATTTTAGTCTTATCACCATACAGTCATCTTTTGAAGTTAGCAGGAAAAGAAATGAAATTGAGTTTTTGTTCTATTAAAACAGGAAAATTAAAAAGAGAAAAATAGTTTTGGAGAATAATTCTCATAATATTTTCAAATAACAAATACATTGGTAAAATTAGTTTCACTGAATGCAGTGATTCTCCTAGATTTTTGGATTTTTTTGAAAAAGATTAGGCTACCTAGTGAGTTTGCAAGTGACAAACTGCTAGAGCAAAACAGGGCATCGCCTCCAGTGATGAGGGATTTGGGATTGAAGAGGGCCTGTAACAAAAAGTTACTCTAAGTTTTACTAAGTGAGATGAAAATGTTGATTTCTTTGCTTGAATATTTTAATGAAGGGCTGAAAGCTCATCCTTCCTGACTCTTATTTTGTAAACTTAGCCTTTCTGTGCAAGAATTTGTCTCCTGTAAATTAAAAGACTTAAACGAGAAATATGCATGTGGCCAGAATGGACATGCGTGTTCTGCTGCTGCCCCTGCTTGGGCCCATCTGCTCTGATGGCAAGATGCCCACTGGCAAGCTGGCCCATTCTACTTCAGCAGAGCGGCCAGCCTTCCAAGGTCTGTGTGTGGGTGCACTGTGGTGAGAGCTGGCTTTCCGCAAGGAGCCCTTCCACCCAACCTACACATGGGTCTGTTTGCACTTGAGCACACTTGCTGGCTCTCATGTGTCATAAAACAAATGCTCCTAGCGTGAATAAAAAGAGGACAGAGCTGCACTAGTATTTCAGCAACAGTGATCATAGACCACACGCAAAACTTCCTATAGAGAATGGCTCATTCTCTATAGGAAGCCGCTCACAGAAGAGGAAGGAAAATCATCCATCTGTACGTTTCTAGTGCAAGAAGTAAGGAGGAATATTAGTCTGAAGGTCCCAGAGTCAGCATTTTTATCATATCGTGTAAAAGTAAGTTTCCCTCCTTCCTATGGTTCTATACAGGTCTGGGAGAGACAATAAGTGTGGCTGGAGTCTCCCTGTCTATAGGGCACACATGACCTGATGTCGCATGCCATCTTTATAGCCCTCTTTCAATCTAGATCTGACAGTGCTGGAGCAAAGGCCAGGAGGCAAAGCCTAGTGGCTTCAGAATAGAGGGAAAATAGTGAAGTATTTTCATGACTAGCTGTTCTAGGAATGGTTGTGTTCTTTATAAATATTAAAGAGTAGTAACAAAAGGCAAACAAGATCATGAATAAAATGACTGACAGAGATCAAGGCTTATGTCATCTAAATTTACAGGAATTCCATGTACGTCTGAGGGGCAAAAATCAAAAGCATTGCTGCAGAGAACCCAGAAGGGTAACAACCACTGTGATTACTCATTCATTCATTCATTCATTCATTTATTCAACACATACTTAATGGGCACTGACTATGTGCCAAGTGCTAGGGTTACAAAGGTGAACAAGACACAGATGGAATCCCCTGCCCCACAGAGCTTGCATTCTAGTCCGGGAGAGAGAGACAATAAACAATCAAATAAAGGTATGCTACAGTGTTAGGTAGTCATAAAGCCTATAAAGTGAAGCAGGGAAAAGGGGTAGAGAGTGATGGGGGGCTATTTTAGACAGAATGGGCAGAGAAGGCCTTACTGAGAACGATATTTGAACAAAGACCTGTGTGAAGTAGGAGAGTGAGCCATGGGAAACTCTAGGGGAAGAGTGGTCTAGCTATGGGAAACAGCAAGTGCAAAGGCCCTGAGGTAGGCAAAAGCTTGGCTTATTTGGGGAACAGTAGTGAAGTAGAGGGAAGAAGGACAAGGAATAGAGTCATATGACATGAGTTTGGAGAGAAAGATAACCAGATCATGTGGAACTTGTGGGTAATATTTGGTAAGGACAAGAATTTTTAACTTAAATGTGATAGGAAGTGACTGAAGGTTTTAGGCTGAGGGATGACCCTCTTTGATTTGCACTTTTATCTGATTGTTCTTGCTTCATCTCTGAAAAACTAGCCATGGGCAGCAAAAGCAGAATAGGGAGTCCAGTCAGCCAGCTACCAAAATAATATAGAAAAGAAATAATAGTGACTTGGATTGAATAGCTCTTGGTGGAAGAGGTGAGAAGTGGTTAGATTGGGATATATTTTGATGGCACAGCTGACAGAATGTACTGCTGGATTGGTTATGGGGTGTCAGGGGAAACGGGGGACAAGAATAACCCCTAGATCTGGGCATGAGCAACTGCCAGGCTGCTGGGGACAGAATGAGGGAAGCAGGGAGAGGAGCATATATCAGAGAAAAGAGTAATCAAAAGTTCTGTGTGAAATATTGAGTAAGCTGTTGTAAATAAAAGTCTATGGTTCAGACTTCTGTCATCAGAAAATACAGGCGAAACACCAAGAACTCATTGGTCACATAGTAAATACTCAATAAGTAATGGTTTTACTTCGTTGTTGTTATTATTGTTATTGCCAACCTGACACTATCTTTTGCCTCTAAGATGTTACTCGTGGAAAAGGTTTGATGAATGGGAACAGGCTGACTCAGATAGGACAGAATGTGTCCTAGTTCTGAACTAGAGAGATTTGGGCAAAGTTATTAAGTGTTCAAAAGCAATAGTTATCTAGAAAGGAAACATTAGGAGAACAGCACTGGCAACCCCAGAGCAATGGTCCTCAAATTCTAGCCTCACTTGGGAAGTTTTCAAGATGAGATTCTAAAGATACACTTCAGATCTATTGCCTTAGAATCTTCAAGGATTGAGTCCCAGAGTATATAATTTAAAAGCATCCCCCAGGGCTTCCCTGGTGGCGCAGTGGTTGAGAGTCCGCCTGCCGATGCAGGGGACACAGGTTCGTGCCCCGATCCGGGAAAGATCCCACATGCTGCGGAGCGGATGGGCCCGTGAGCCATGGCCGCTGAACCTGCGTGTCCGGAGCCTGTGCTCTGCAACAGGAGAGGCCACATCAGTGAGAGGCCCACGTACCGCAAAAGAAAAAAAAACAAAAAAACCCAAACCTTATCTATCATTTTTTATTTTCACATCAATAGGATAGACAGTTCCTTGTTCATTTGTTCCCAGCAAAAAGCATCCCCTGGGTAACTCCATGTTTAAAACCACTGCCCAAGGACACGATCTTCCAAGCCCTCTAAGACATAAAATGTTTGCCAACACTGGCTGTTAGAGCGGGACAGAAAGAACATCATGGTCGTCTTTTATCTAAAGTGGGCACACAAAGCCCACTTAAGTACAACAAAGCACACCTATGAAAAAGAGGCTTGCTTTTCAGAACGGTGGTTTGGAGGCCACAAGAGACAGGAATGCTGCTGCATCTCAAAGAATATTTAAGACACCAGTTTCTTTTGGAACTGTAACTATAGCCATCCATGGAAGTCAATGTTATTTGAGTCATAGGTACTATGGGATTTCAGAATATTTCGTAACAGGGAGTTAGTAACCTGGGGGCTAGAAGAGGGTCTGTTTCCAGCAAACCATGTGACTTGAGGAAACTTTCTTTACCTCTTTTGACCAGTTTTCTCATCCTTAAATTGAGGATCTATTGATATTAGTGATTTTCGAAGAGCCCTGAGATTCCACATTGTTGCTTGGGTGGAAGTTGGGTAAAGAGGATACAGCTTTGCTTTTATCTGTTTTCTGGGTCTGAATAAGCCTTCATTTGAAAGAAGGGTTCCCCTCCTTAATGTTTTCAAACAGTGTCCTAAATGATCTCAAAAATACCTTGCAGGGAAAAAATAACTAATATGTGCTAAATCTTCATTGTAGATAAAGTACTTTAGGCTTCCGGTTCATCTCATTTGGTACTCACTGCAATCTTGTAAGCTCTAGGATTACAAATACACCCATTTCATAGATGAGAAAATTGAGGCTCAGAAGAGTTTTTTTAAAAGCCCAAAACTTCTTTAGCTAACACAATTTGTAATCAGAAACACTCTATTTCCGACTCTAGCCTAAAATGCACCAGAGCACAAAGGTTTTACATTAAACATAATGCTTCCTTCTAGAATTCTAAGCCTTTGATTTAAAAGAGTGTAACCTAAATGTATAGCATCTTGGCTATAAATGATTATTGGCAATTTTCAAAATCTGCTCACCATGAAATTCACTCAGAAATATTACTTCACATGTCAAAACTATGACTAAGCCAGCTCCACCAAAATGTTTAATCGCTACCTCAAACTCAAGAAGTTTCAAAACTTATTCATTATCTCCCACCCAAACCTGTTCCTTTTTTTTTCTTTTTGGATAAACCATCATCCATACAGTCAACCTTTGATCCCTCCTTCTCTCTAAGTCACCCCTTGCTTGGAGGCTCTGATAAACGTTCCTCATAAAATATTTCTCATACATATTCCTCCCCTTCAGTCTTTATATCCCTACTTTAATGATCTCTCATTTAAGCTACTATGATAGCTTACACTTACTCTTGTCAGCATCCCCTTGTGTCCTTCAAGTCCTTTTCCTCTATGTATTCCTCTCTCTTATAATTTAACCTAAAAATTTCCAAGTATTTGCATATGTACCTCCCCAACTATGAGATCTTTTGGGGATCATATTCTATTAATTTTCCTGTCTTTACTGCCTAATCATGTCTCACACATGGTAGCTTCTCACAATAAATGTCTGCTGACTAGAAAAAAAAGACACATCAAAATTGAAGGCATTTTCGCTGGAATAATTGGATATTCATAGGCAAAAACATGAACCTCAACCTAAATCTCTCTTGTTATACAAAATTAACTAAAAGTACACCATGGAATTAGATATACAATGTAAAATTATAAAACCTTTAGGAAAAAACACAGCAAACAATCTTCAGGATCTAAGGCTACATAAAAAGTTCTTAACCTTCACACCAAAAGCACAATCCATTAAAAAAATGAATATATCAGACCTCATAAAAATTAAAACGGTTTGCTCTGTGAAAGACCCAATAAAGAAGATGAAAAGGCATGCTTCAGACTGAAAGAAAATATTTCCAAACTACACATCTAACATATAGAATATATTAAAAACTCTCAAAACTTAATGGTAAAAAAACAAATGATACAATTGGAAAATGGGCAAAAGACATTAAAAGACATTTCACCAAAGAAGATATATAGATGGCAAAAAAGCACATGCAATAATGTTCAACATCATTAGTCATCAAGGAAATGCACATTAAAACCACAGTGAGATATCACTACAAGCCTCTCCGAATGGCTAAAATAAAGCAAAGTGATAACACCAAATGCTGGTGAGGACACAGAGAAACTAGATCTTTCATGAAATGTTGGAGGGGATGTAAAATGACACATCCACTTTGGAAAACAGTTTGTCAGTTTCTTATGAAACTAATCATCCAGAAATTGTACTCTTGGGCATTTATCTAAGAGAAATGGAAACTTACATTTATACACAAACTTATACATGAATGTTCATAGCATATTTATTTGTAATAGCCCCAAACTGGAAACAAACCAGGTGTCCTTCAATGGGTGAATGGCTAAATAAACTGTGGTTCATCTATACTATGGACTACTACTCAGCAATAAAAAAAGAATAAATTATGGATACATGCAACAATGATTAGATCTTAAGGCAACTATATACTAAGTTAAAAAAAAAACAACCTCAAAAGGTTACATATAGTACATTTCTATTAATATTACATTTTTAAAAGGACACAGTTATGGAGACAGAGAACAGATTAATGGTTACCAAGGAATATGGATGCAGGGAAGGAGGCGGGGGAGAGAAGTGAGTGTGGCTATTAAAGGGTAGCACTAGGAATCCTGTGCTGATGAAACGGTTCTCTCTTTTGACAACAGTGGTGTTTACACAAATCTACACATGTAATAAAATTGCACAGACCTAAACAGACACACACACACATACACATGGGAGTGTATGTAAAATTTGGGAAATCTGAATAAGGTTGGTGGATCATACCAATGTCACTTTCCTGGTCCTGATATTGCACTACAGTTTTGCAAGATGTTATTATTGGGGAAACTGGCTGAAATGTACATGGGACCTCTGTATTATTTCTTTCAACTGCACGTGAATCTATATCTCAAAATTTAAAGTTGTTTAAAAAATGAAGGCATTTAACAAGCTTAGGGCAGCTTCAATAGGAGAAGTTTTCACCTTTTATATAGCAGTGGCAGCTGCTTTGGTTAACCACATCCAGCAGTCATGGAGATGACCAAATTCCCTTATATCAGTTAAAATTTCAGATACAGGAGTACGGAGAGATTGCCTAAAAGCTCAAAGGTCTTGATCTTTATTCATTGCCTGTGTGACTGACATAGTGTATGGCCTTGTTAAGTTCCCATCAACTCCCCTCTTAGAGGAGAGGGTGGGGCTAGATGACTTTAACATTCTACAAGCACATCCTGGTCCTAAGCCAGAGGTAGAGGATAAGAGTTGAGGAGGAGGGGGACGGGGAGGCGGAGGGGATGGAGGGGGAGGAGGAAGATTATCACTGGGACCTGGTTAGAAGAAAAAGGTGAAGTCTTTCCCTTTGGTAAGATTACTAAGGTGGTTTTAGAACAGCATTTGTTGATGATAAGAAACTGTAATCTCTGGAAACAGGATACATCAAACAAATATACAGTGCTTGGGAACACTTTCTTAGGAAAACTGGAAACATAAATGCAATATCCTAGTAAAACACGACTAATAGAGAACAAAGGTGACACATTTAGTCCACTATGGTAAACAGGACAATATACAATATAATTGAAGACAAAGCTTATTTCACAAATATAAATAAGACACTTTCAAAAATGGTTTTGTTGTGTCTATGCACATGTGTGGAAGTATTTTAAAAATAACTGAGGAATTAATGTCCTTTTGCATCAGTTTTGTTTTTGTTTTTGTTTTTCCCCAAGGAAAGGTCTGTGTACGAGGTTGCAGCTGGAGGAGCACAGTAGCCCAGATATCCTGAACAGTTAGAAACCACAGGGATTAGCCAACCAAGAGTCCAAACACAGACTTGACGGAGTCTTTCCTTCATGGACTTTGCCATCTAACAAAATGAACCAAGCCAGTGAACCTACTGGCAACCTAAGTGGAAGAATCCATTTGGAATGGCTTAGAGCTGATCTCAGGGTAGACGCAGGTGGAGTAGGTTGAGCCAGCTGTTTGGGAGTATTCTTCTTTTTAATACATTTATTTATTTATTTATTTATGGCTGCATTGGGTCTTCGTTGCTAAGTGCGGGCTTTCTCTAGTTGCGGCGAGTGTGCGTTACTCTTCGTTGCGGTGCGCGGGCATCTCATTGCGGTGGCTTTTGTTGCGGAGCACGGGCTCTAGGCACGTGGGCTTCGGTAGTTATGGCACGCGGGCCTAGTCGCTCCGCGGCATGTGGGATCTTCCCGGACCAGGAACTGAACCTGTGCGCCCTGCATTGGCAAGTGGATTCTTAACCACTGCGCCACCAGGGAAGTCCCTGTTTGGGAGTATTTTGAGCGAGAATTTAAAAAGGCATCAAGCAAGGGGAAGGGAGTCTGCTCCAATAGTAGAACTGTTAAACGAATACTCAAAAGCTTACAATTACACATTCCAGGATAATCAACCCATGAAACCACTGCCATGCTCCCAACCCCCACACAAGAATCCTCCTGCCAATGCAGGGGACACGGGTTCAAGCCCTGGTCCTGGAAGATCCCACATGCCACGGAGCAACTAAGCCTGTGCACCACAACTACTGAAGCCCATGTGCCTAGAGCCTGTGCTCTGCAACAAGAGAAGCCATCACAATGAGAAGCCCGTGCACCACAACGAAGAGTAGCCCCTGCTAGCCACAACTAGAGAAATCCCATGTGCAGCAATGAAGACCCAACGCAGCCAAAAATAAATAAAATAAGTAAATTTTTTAAAAAAGATTCTTAAAAATAAATAAATAAATAAATAGATTAGTCTCCTTCCTCTTTCCTATTTTCTTTCGAGAAAAAGACATAAGCGCAACGCATGAAATCCTGCAGTGAGGCCCAGGACCTGATGTCTGCTCCCTTTCTACTGCTAACTGGTCTTCTCTTTCACTGCACATGAGTGTAGCGTCTAGGGAGGTTTGTTTATGTCTTCATTTCAGGGGTCTGAGGTGGGTTGCAGGCAGTAGCTGATGGGGATACCCACTTGTCCATGCTGTTGTTGATTTCTAATCCATGGAAGCACCTGAGAGATTGTCACATAACTCTGGATAGCCTTCCTACTTCTTGGAATTTCAACGCATTTTCCCAACTGTCTCGTATTTCACACAACAAAGCAATTTTACCTTTCTTTATGTCATGTTGTTTCACTAATTGTTTTTCTTCTGAATTGCATCTCCCAAGTAGAATGTAAGCTCCCTGAGGACAAGGGAGTGGTGCTTCCTCACCTGCTCTGAGTGGTCCTGCCTCCCCATACACACTGGTGAATGGATACCTTCATCTTCCTCCAGTCCTGCCCTGAGTTACCTAAGCAGAGGAAACGTTACTTTGCAATAGGCTGATGGCTTCTCTCATGAGACCTTAGAGCAAATCATTCAGTTGCCAGCTCAGCATTTGGCAGAGCCCAGGTAACATTTCAGGTACTGCTAAAGAAAATGATGTCAGCAGTAAGATACTATTTTTGCATCTGAGATCTGCTATATGTTCCTCTTAGTCTATCACTAGGTAAAGGCTGACATATTTTGACCATATAAAGGTTTTAATTTTGCAGCAATGTCAATTTCACTATTAGCGTATATTTGTGGTTAAGCTTTGTGTTTATCTCTGGGTTTGCATCCATCTTGATGAGTGTTTTCTGGGGTCATGGACATGGTGATTAGTATAATAGATCGAGCTCACAATAATACACACCTTGGCAGTTTTAAGAGATATGAGGTAAAGACATCTGGAAAATAAACTGAGCTGCAAAAGCTATGTCTGTGTAAATGCATGATAATCTAAAACAGGGTGGCTGTTACTTTTATCACCAATTTTAAGCAACTTCTAAAATTTTCTATGAACTGTTAGATCCATCAAGTGAACCTCATTCACCATAGTCATCCTGATTATAACGATCACATCTTATGGGAAAAAAGGATCATTCTTCTATGAAGCCTTGCTAGTTTGTATCCCATAATGCAGTGTTTACTTCCATCACAGTAGAAAATTTCTATTTTTTTCCATCAAATAAGCAAAAATGGATAAACCATAACCTGCAAGGTGCCAAACATGTTTATTTAAGCATTGTTCCTAGTCATCTCTCATATCGGAAAGAGTCGTTTAAGCTAAAAAGAGTTAAAATAAAAGAGTTGTTTTGTTCTTGAAAGATGTCTGTTCAACGATATATGATGTTTCCCGGACCTACAGCCCTAAGGTTTTCCACTCTTAGCAGATTATGTACTTCTCACAAGTCCTTTTCAGTGAATGGCGACACCAGCACCACTGTGGAGTTAGGGTTGTGCTCTGTTTTCAAATGGTCTCGAAGTATTAGCCCCAAGACCATACATGGCAGCTACACAATTTGTCTGTTGGATTCACCAATGGAAGATGGAACAGTCGTATGTACTGAGGGGTTTTTGAAGTCTACTGCTAGCCACCATTTGCTTCATAGATGAGAGGGCCACTGCTTTTCCTGCCTGAGAGAGTAAGGGTTACATTTCAATAGTAGCTGAGAATCTGACAGATAAACAGTTACTAGCAGATAAACTGGGGAAAACAGAAAGTCAGAAATATGATTTACTGGTGTGTATCTGCCACTTTGAGATTAATCTATACACTTAGAAATAACTCCATTTCTCACCTGGGGAGATGCTGAAGCATAAGTGAAAAACACAAAGTATAAGTTTTTTCAGAAATGATTGAGGAAGTTGTAATACTAGGGGTATCTAATATTTCTGTGCCATAATTCAACTTCATTGCCCAAATCCTACAGCAAAGTCTGCCAAACACACAGCCTGGACTGATGGTACTTTGGGGCATAAAGGCTCAAGGGTGGTAGATGGCATTCTACCACCTCGTGGTAGGGGGACCTCGTGGGCAAGGAAACAAAACAGAGTGGTGATCAGGCATTCAACAGATGCAGAAACTCAGAACAGAGACACAGGGAAACCGTAAGCTACATGAAAACCTCTCCCCCAGACAGGAAATATGTTTGAGTTGGTGCTAGTGAAAGTTCAAGCCAATTTCACTCATATTTTGTGAGACAGAGTTACCTCAGGACTTGGGGACATCCATGAGGCTGACATGTGCAACCTTGCCTATTATATTTAAATATGTCTTATTACTGTTTATTAATATGTATGATTAGCTGTTTGCATATGGCTGTGATATGTCCTTAGAAAAAGAAAATTTGAGAGCAGAGCCTGATTGTGCGGATCTTTCACTTAATTACAACTCTAGAGAGATCAGATAAACAAACCACAAGGTCTGACCAAGGCATCACTCTTCATCCACCCAGTGGCTCCTCATCCTAATTACTCATGACTCGAAAGCATCCTATTCATACAAACAGTGGTTTGCACATTCCTTTCTTCTCCACCTTCTAGAAGCTATTCTGCCCCCACTTGATCACTTACTTAGATGACAAGGCCCAGGCAACTCTAAAGTTGTCTGGTAGCTTCTTTCTTTGTTCACTAATAACTTAGTCATAGACCCTGGGAATTTCAGTTCTACCCCTTAAGCAAGTTATGTAGCCTCTCTTTTCCCATCTTTTTCTCACCTAGAAAACAGAACTGATAATACCACCACAAAGCATTGTTGAGAGGGATTAAATGAAATCATACACGTGAAATGTTTAGGAGAGTTCCTAAACTCCTCGGAATTCTTCAGTGTTTTCACTACTTTTATTCAACTCATTTCCCTTAGTCTGACTCCAGATTCCAGGAGCCAGAAAAAAATTGTCTGATGACAATTTTTCTTTCCATGGAGATTCTTGCCTATAGGGCAAGAATGCCCTGATCATGCTGGTCCTAGTGACAATGATAATTCTAAAAATGGCATCCTTATTTATAGCTCAGTCCTTATAAGCTTGCTTAATGTGACTATGCCCTTGAGAAAAAGATCTGGTTTCTGAATTCAATCTCCGGACTTTGATGAATTCACTGAAGTAATGCTTCTGTGTCAACACCAACCTCTGTCTTTCCTCCCAACTTCTACAGCTCATTTTCTGGTTGTTAACAGAGGCTGCATGTTAGAACACACCAGGCTGTTTAAATTACAACCTGGGGATGGGATCCATGCATTCTGATTTTTAAAAAGCTACCCTGGGTTGTAAGCACAGATCTGCACTAACCCCCATAATCAGCGTTAGCCTTGAAATCCTAGAGTCAGAAAGAGAGATTCTCTTTCAGTGGGTGTAGGATGGGGTTTAGGTACCTGTAGTTTTAATAAACACCCCAGACGATTCTGACGCAGGTAGTCCTTGAAACATATTTTGAGACTGATTAAAAAAATGAATGGCCAATTTCATAGACCCATTGAGGCAGAGGGGCACGTAGAAGGCATGGTGAGTATGAATTATGGCAAAGGCGAGCTCTCCCACAGAATATCATAAGATACTGAATCCAAGCAAATAATGTGGAATGACTGATGCACCAGGGAGGGAGGAAAACTAGAAAATATGGTCTTGCCACAGGCTTGGTGAGAGCTCGGAGAAGCACAAGCCAGGGACTCACATGTTTCTAGTTTCATAACTGATGAGTCTCCCTGATGACCTTTCAGCTCAGCTAGATGGGGTTGGGGTATGGAGTGGGGGAAGAGAAGAGAAAAGCAAAACAAAACAAACAAACAAACAAGATGATGGCGAGAATAAACTGGTAGGAGAAAAAGGTAATTGGCGTAGATTAGCATCTGTTCACAAGCATGCAGAAGGATGAAGGCTAAGAAAGAAATGAAGCACCGATATCTGTCACCTTCTGCCCCCTTTATCACCACCTCAACCCTAAAATCAAAACCAAAAAATATTCCACATGCTCAACCATGTGAAATCACAGGGCTATTTTTTCCCCTTAGACGATGGTGTCTGGGTGAAGTTGCATTATTTTGCCTTTGTAACTACTCCAGAGCAGATCAGTGTTTTTCTTCTTTGTCAGTAAGAGGATTCAAACTGTAGAAATATGAAGCAACTCTCAATCTCACATCTAAAATATTAGAGGTATTTAGAAAATGAGAACATTTAATTTATAGCTGTTATGGCATATGCTCCTGGAAAATAAGGCATAAGAGGAAAAAGAATTCTTAAGCCAATAAAGGAAAAAAAAAAGAAAATGAAAAAATGCACAAACAACAGACTACACTGACATTGAGGAAGACAAAAAAGAACAGTTGGATGCTTTGAAATGTTTTCCTATATTGAAAATCTGATTCATAGTTTGACCAAATATTCAAAATCAACCTGACATATATCGCTTCCTAAAAGTTGTTTAGCAGCATTAGCAGAAATATTATTTTGTATGCATTCTCATGGTAAACATTACTTTGGCAGTGTTTAGGTTAAAAGGAAGAGTCAGAATTTATCTGCACATGGAAAAAAAGATCACCTGACATTTTATGTGTATAAATAGAAACTAACACTGTAGAGGAAAATCTGGAGTACCACCTGCAGAAGACACTTACCCTCCTGAATCCCCCTTTTCTTGCCCCCATTTATTGTGGAAGAACTATTTGCCTTCCTATTTAAGCCATACCTAAGCATTCTGGTGATGATATAACCACCACATTTAAAAATGCCAACCAAGTGATTCCTCTAAGAAAGAAGACATCTGACTAGTACTGTCAGGGCTAGGGGCCTTTATTTATAAGGGATGAGTGTGTGAGAGAAAACATTTGCTCCACCATTTCAAAACACATTTTCAAAGAGGTGGTTCCTCCAACCTGCCCAAATGGTGTTATTTAACAAACACCGTATAATGAAGGTTTAGAAAAGTCTTCTCCCCAAAACATTGTCAAGGCACAGTCATTTCAACATCCAAGCAGAATGAGTAAATGAGAAATATAATCATATGGAAGGAACAAAGGGAACAGAAGGGATGAAAAGCATAATACAACTGGCAGTGGGGAATATTGAAAGGATAACATAATATTTTTCCAGACCCAGAATGTGTCATTTGAAATCAAAAGCAGATAAACTGTTTATGAGCCATTTCCCTGATTTACTCAAGAACAAGACACCTTTAAAAAAGCATGTGCAGTAAAAGGTATGTGGACCTGAAATTTGTGATTTATAGAAACTAAAAAATTCCATTAAAAAATTACATATAGTAAAATATGGTAACTGATCAAAAATCTAAAATATCTGTCACCCAAAGTGACGGATACTAAGTAAACTCAAAATTATTATATTCTCTAAGTTTAGTGAATTGCTAAGTGAAAGAGTGAAATAATTAAAAAAAATACCATCCTTAAAATAAACTAAAACTGAACCATATTTAGGACTAGAAGCCACAGACTACTTCTCAAATCTGCATCTATCTGTATTTTATTATAATCATAAAACATATTTTTTCATCTTTTAACCATTTACTTCAGAACTGATTTTGTCTTACCCCATCCTGGGGTTTGTAACTGCAGCCCAATTAGAAAATCTCTATTTAGGAATGTAGCTTCTCTTTCCTCAGGACAGCCTTGGAGCCAAGATTCCTTTAATCTCACATGACTCCAGAGAAAAATGCCAGCGTGCAATAGACAGTGAATCCCCCATGGTAGAGCTGATGTGGTAATGACAATAATGAGTCTGGACATCTGCATATGCATCTGTCTCTAACAATATTGTGAGACAAGATCTCCTAAAATGAATCTTTAAGTGATGCAAAGACGCCCCCCACCCTCGCCTCCAAATATCCTCATGCCTGGTGTTAGCCCTGGAAAACATCATGAAACCAACTAGAAAAACCCATTAATGTATGACTTGGCAGCTATGAGGAACAAAGGCAGGGAAGTGTAGGCATGGCTGAATTTTTTGGTTTCCACCACAGAATCAGACATGGAGCAGTTATGACTATTTGGGTTAAGGATACAAAACAATTGTGCAGATCATTAAGACAGCTTCAACTAAAGAAACCATTTGGGGTATAAATTTTTAATTTCTTTACTATATTTCCTTGAAAAATATTTATAATTAAAACATGCTGAATGTTAAATGTGATAAACAGATTTTCCAAAAACCTTAACTGATGAGTCAAGAATCATGAAAAGCATAAATTTAGTGTATCCTGCAATAGTTGAAGGGGCTGCTCTAGGTATTTGGTTTCCAGCTGTAGAGGCATCAGAAGCACCTGGAGGGCTTGTTGCAAGAGATTGCTGGGCTCTATCCCAAGAGTGTCTTAGAAATTTGCATTCACAAAGAGTTCCAAGGTTGTGCTGATGCTGCCTGAGGACCACACTTTGAGAACCACTTTTCTACTATGGTGAGAATTTCAGGGTTAACTACAATGTTATTAACTTGATTTGTCTTTGGGAAGAATTTCGCTAGACTGTTGTTGTTCTTTGTGATTGCCTCATTGTCAACTGTTATTCCTCAGAATACTGGTTTCAGGAAAAAAAAATTCTTAGCCCCCGTCTCTTGCACTTAATCTCCTGAGTAGGGATCAAACAAGTTGACAAAATCAATATACTTATTTTTAATGCATAATTTTACATCAAAAGAAATTAACATGAATGCTTGCTGGGAGATGCTCCTTAGAGATTAAACATAGATTTTGGGTTCACTATTTTCTTCCTAGCTTAGCTACCTTTTCTCACACGCTTTCTGGTTGAAAACTGCATTTCAGATGGATAATGTTCCTGGGAATGAAGGACACTTAGTGAGAATTCAGGAAGGGCTGGGATGGTGTAGTTCCAGCATCCTGCCAGAAAAGACAGTCTATGAGAATGGGGGAAGTTTCCAACCTTGCTGCAGCCTGCAGTCATGGTTTCCCAGTAGAGGAAAAAGCCTTGGTTCGGAGGAATAAGAGTACCGCCACGTGATCCCTGAACCTTAGCACTGATGGAATGTTCTGTAATCCTATTTGCATCCTTGTCCAAGTACTCCCTCATCCCACTGATCTGTAAAGTGCTTATTATTCAGAAACAGATCAGTAGTAATCCCCTGAGATTCATCCTCTGAGAATCAATGTTGAGTGATATTTTTAAGTTTACACTTGCATAAAAACTGTGGAGTGGACGTCTGTGAAGATGGAGCAGAAGTACTTTTCCCTCTTCCTTTTGCTACGTATAACTCAAAACCCTGGACACTGCACATAAAATAAACATACAAAGACTCTGAAAGCGAGAAGGCAAACGAAGCTAGGGGGCCTCAGGGTCCAAGGAATGACAGGGGGTCGAGTTCCCTGGATTTTTGCATTGCTTCATATATACCAGACCTGGATATAAAGAAACCGGAAACCCAGAAATGCCAAAAGGCACAGATAAAAAAATGGTAGGCCACCAGGAGTATGCTCTTTCAGCCAAAGGGCCAGGAAAGGAGCAGCATAACAAAACAAAAAAACATTTAGACAGTAACTTCTCTACTCCAGCCATATAAGACAGAAAAACTGGGGTCCCACAACCTCCATGCCAACAAACACTGAGTAGGGAGCCTAGACTTTCACCCTCACCAGGCTGTAACAAGGCACCCCAATTCCCCTCAACCCCATCAAGGTGATGTTACAAAAAGCAAAGTGGGGAGGGGGGACTTCCTTCTCACCAGGCAGTAATGGGACTCCCACCACCCACCTCCACTAAGCTGTCAATGGGGAACATATGGGGAGCCTGACTTCCACCCCCACCTGGTTGTACCAAGTCTCCCCTCATCCTCTTTACTGGGTGGTGTCATGGGAGGCCTAGAGGAGAGTAAGGACTATCATCATGGCCCAGCAGTAATCAGACCACCTCTCTGTCCTCATGTTGTCAGGCGAGGGCACATAGGCAACAGAATGAGAGGTATCAGTGAAGACCCAGCGAGGAGCCTGAATTCATACCCTACCCCGCGCGAATCCGGAGCCCCCTCAGGTGACAGGGGAGACTGGGTAAGACGCCTACACTTCTACATCCACTGGTGACGAGGTGGCACCATTCCCATTTCGCTGCGGTGATGCTATTGGAAGCTAGCTAAAACAGAAGGTTAGGGACTTCCCTGACAGTCCAGTGGTTAAGACTTTGCCTTCCAATGCAGGTGGTGTGGGTTCAATCCCTGGACAGGGAGCTAAGATCCCACATGCCTCACGGCCGTAAAACAGAAGCAATATTGTAACAAATTCACTAAAGACTTTAAACATGGTCCACATCAAAAAAAATCTTTAAAAAATAAAATAAAATAAAACAGAAGGTTAAAATAAGATCCAGAGTCTTGTAACATAATAAGAAAACGGCCAGATTTCGGTTGAAAATCATTCATCATACCAAGACCGTGGAAATCAGAAACTGAGTGAAAAAAGACAATGACAGGTGCCCATAACGAGATGACAGAAATGTTAGAATTATCTGACAAAGTTTTTAAAGCAGCTATAATAAAAAATACTTCAATGCGAAATTATGAACATGCTTGAAACAAATGAAAAAGTAGAAAGTGTCAGCTAAGAAACAGAACATATAAGAAAGAACTAAGTGGAAATTTGAAGACTGAAAGAAATCAGTAACCAAATATAAAATTTAGTGGGTGGGCTCAATAACAGAATGGAAGTGACAGAGAAAGAATCTGATAGATAGGTATGATAAGATAGAACAATTGGAATTACCCAGTCTAAACAACAGAGAAAACAGACCAAAATCAACAATGACAACAAAGCCTCAGAAACCCGTGTAAGCTACCAGAGATTTTCAGGCTGGTCCTAATCCCTGGAAGCTGTGAATGTGACCTTATACGGCAAAAGGGATTTTGTAGATGTGAAAAAATTAAAAATTTTGAGATAGGGATAATATCATGGACTATCTGGGTGGGACCTGAATGTAATCAAGTTTCCTTAAAAGAGGGAGGCAAAAAGAGATTTGACTATAGAAAGGAAGTAGGAGATGTGATTACAGAAGCCAAAGACTGGAGTGATGTGAAGAAGGGATTGTGAGTCAAAGAATACTGGTGGCCCCCAGAAACTAGAAAAGGCAAAGAAAGGTATTGTCCCCAGGAGCTATCAGAAGGAACTAGTCCTTCCAACACCTTGACTTTGGCCCAATGAAACTGATTTCTGACTTCTGGTCTCCACAACTGTAAGAGAATAAATGTGTGCTGTAAAACACCACATTTGTGGTAATTTGTTACAGCAGCCATAGGAAACATACACTGTGGTACTATAATAAAAGAGCTAACGTTCATGTCTTAGAGACCTAGAAGGAGAGGAGAAAATGGACAGGGATCAAAAAGTACTCAAAGAAATAAAGAATGAATATTTCTCCAATTTTGACAAAAGACTTAAATCTATAGATTCGTGAACCTGAATGCCAAACAGAAAGCCCAAAGAAATACATGTGTCTAGTTAAGACTTAAATGTAAGACTTGAAACTATAAAACTCTTAGAAAAAAATGTAGGGGAAAAACTTCATGACATTGGTCTTGACAATGATTTCATGGATATGACACCAAAAGCACAGATAACAAAAGCAAAAATAAACAAGTGGGACTACATCAAACTAAAAGGTTTCTGCACACCAAAGGAAACAACAGAGTGAAAAGGCAATCTAAGGAATGGGAGAAAATATTTGCAAACTATATATCTCATAAGGGATTATGCTCCCAAATATATAAAGAATTCCCACAACTCCATAGTAAAGGTAATAACTCAATTTAAAAATGGGCTAAGGGGGCTTCCCTGGTGGCACAGTGGTTGGGAATCTGCCCCCCAATTCAGGAGACACAGGTTCGAGCCCTGGTCTGGGAAGATCCCACATGCCACGGAGCAACCAAGCCCATGCGCCACAACCACTGAAGCCTGCGCGCCCAGAGCCTGTGCTCTGCGACAAGAGAAGCCACCGCAATGAGAAGCCCACGTACCGCAACAAAGAGTAGCCCCTGCTCACCGTAACTAGACACATGCATAGTCAAATTTATGAAAACTAAAAACAAACAAACAAAAATCTTGACAAGAGCAAGAGAGAAATGACGCTTCACCTATAGGAGAAAACCAGTTAGAATGACAGAATATTTCTCATCAGAAAACAGGGAGGCCATAAGGAAGTGGCACAACATATTGAAGTGCTGAAAGAAAAGAACTGTTGACCCAGAATCCTATATCCAGTTAAAACATCCTTCAGGAATGAAGGAAAAATAAAGACATTCTTAGATGAAGGAAAACAAAGATATATTGTCATGAGAAGACCTGTCTGCTCTAAAAGAATTAGAGGAAGTTCTCGAAACAAGAAGGAAGCAATAAAAGAAAGAATGTTGCAATATCAAGAAAGAAGAAAGAATACGGTAAGCAAAAATATCGATAAATACAATGAATTTTTTCTTGTTCCTCTTGAGCTTTCTGACTTATATTTGACAGTTGAAACAAAAATTATAACACTTTCTGGTGTATGTAGAAGAAATATTTAAGACAATTATACTACAAATGGAAGAGGATAAAGGTACATAAGGAAAGGTAAGGTTTCTATGCTTCACTATAATTGATAAAATGACAAAAGTGGCAGGTACTGATAAATTATATATATATGATGTATATGATGTAATACTCAGAGCAACCACTAAAAAATCTATATAAAATGACAAAAGTGGCAGGTAGTGATAAATTATATATATATGATGTATATGATGTAATACTCAGAGAAACCTCTAAAAAATCTATATGAATAGATACACTTAAAAACACTGTAGATAAATAAAAATGGAATTTTATATATGCTCAAGTAACTGACAGGAAGGCAGGGAAAAAAACTCAGAGAAACTAAAAAACAAAAACAGAGGGAAAAAAAAGCCAAACAATAAAATGGCAGACATACATAGCCTTAATATATCAATAATTACAGTAAATGTAAATGGTGAAAATATACAAATTAAAAGACAGAGAACTGCAGAGTGGATTAAAATATGTAACTCACCTATATTTTATGAACAAGGAGTTCAAATCAACTATAATAATATAGGCAGGCTGAAAGTAAAAGGACAGGAAAAGAAATATCATGCAAACATCAACCAAAGAAAAAAAGGAATGTCTATATTATTATCAGATACAGTAGACTTTGAGCAAATAAAATTACCAGATATAGAGAGGAATATTATGTAATGATAAAATAATCAATACACCAACAAGACATAGCAATCCTAAATATTTATATACACACCAAACAACAGAGCCGCAAACTACATAAAGTCAAACTGATAGAAGTGAAATGAGAAATAGACAAATCCACAATTATAATTGGAAAGTTCACAAATTATTTCAACAATTAATGAGACAGCTAGACAGAAAATTAGTAAAGACATACAAAAATTCATCAGCACCATCAACCAACAGGATCTAATGAGCATTTATAAGACACTCTACCCCAAAACATCAAAATAAACAATCTTTTCAAGATTGTTTCCATGAAACATATAACAAGATAGACAACATTTTGGGCCATAACATAAACCTCAACAAATTTTATAAAAACTGAAATCATATGGAGTGTGCTCTCTGACCAAAATGGAGAAAGATAACACAGGAAATAAAGTTCTCTGACCAAAATAAGAGAAAGATGACAGAAAAATCTCCAAACATTTGGAAATTAAATGCCACCCTTCTAAATAACTCCATGGGTCAAAGAGGAAATCTCAGGAGAAATTTTTAAAAATAGTACTTGAACTGAATTAAAATGAAAACACAACATATCAAAATGTATGGGACACAGCAATGGCAGTGCTTCAGGGAAATTTATAGCACTACAAACATGGATTGGATATATTCTAACTTTTCAGATTATGTTTGTCAATGTAAAATAATCATACAATATGATTTATATGTTTATCTGTATTACTTTTTACAATAATATATGATACCACATATGATACTTTCATTCATGTTGGTGCAGGTGACCAAAAAATATACACACATAGCTATTCAGTTTTCTGTGCCGCATTGCTACTATCAAATCTGTTCAGAAAACATAGCTGTGTTGCAGGTCTTGGCACTGTTCTTGGCTTGTGCTTGCTGTCAAATAGGCAATCTTCTTCTTACTCAAAATAAGCCAGAGCTTTATCATCATTCCAAGATCCAACCCCCACTGACAAAAAGGGATATCACCAATTTTACAAGTTTAGCCCCTACTCTCTTTGCTGGTAGTTTCATGCAGGGATTACCTTCCTAGGCTGAAGTTCTAAAACACAGTTGTTACATTAATAAGTCATTTTTATGTGATAAAACTATTGAAGGGAACTGGCTAATTTCATGTGGTAATAATTAGGTCTGTTCACTAATACTGCAGTTTACTTCCATCTGGGCATGTGATAGAACGGCACTTCTCTTTCATCTTCAAGTTAGGAGTGGCCTTATGACTTGATTTGGCCAATAAAATATGAGTAGAAGTTCCAGGTGCTGCTTCTGATAGAAGACTTTTAAGAACCTGTGGGTGGTTCACCATGTTCCCATGTGTTTGATGAATGAATTATGAGGATGCTGTAGATGACAGGGGCTTTATGAACCTGGGTCCCAGAGTGAGGAAGATGTAAAATAAGAGTCTTTTATTGACCAACTTGGGCACAAAGCATTAGCAAGAAATAAACCTGTATTCATTTCAGGACCCGAGATTTTAGAGTTGTTTGCCATGACTGCATAACCTAAACTATTATAACTCACTAATATATTTTGTATTTACATTAAACACACAAAAGTCTCTGCAATAGGACACTGCTCTATGGCATCAAACTGTAAACTATAGTTAATGAATTATTCATTGATGTACTTGATGTTATCTTCCACTCTGATAACACACACACACACACACACACACACACACACAAAGTCAAATCAAGCCTTGAGTCCCTTTCCTTATGGTATAAACTGGAACAATAGTTTACTAGTTACTCCATGATGCTTTGTATTTTGGGGAGCATACAGTGAAATAATGTATCACATTCTTCAGTGATACAAGAGCCACAGAAAATGTATGCACTGCCTAGAACATTTCCAACAGCTTCAAAGAAGACAGTCAGGTATCTGTATATGTGCAATCTATATAAATTGTGATTCATGGTTAATATTAACATTAATCATATGAACTGCATATTACCCATCATTTGCAGGGAGAAATAACATTGATTAACGTTTTCAAACACTGTGCATAGATCTTTACGTGCATCAGCACACCTAACCAATTAGTACTTCACTTTGCTAATCACATGTGCTATGTGTTCTAGGTTAACATTATTTGGATAATATTTAACATTAATACGTTTTTTTATCATAACAATTACTATGGGTCATGTCAAAAGTTTCCAGTGTAAAGATTAACAGAGACTTTTTAATTTTACCAAGATAATTCAACAGGTGTTTTTATGTTACACTTTATATCCTCTTTGCAGTATACAGTACTCTAGACAAAGATATTGGGGGTAGATGAAACAGGTGACTTTAAATTATTAAGTTTATTAATGGTCATAGAATTTCCAGCTATTAAAGATATTTCCCTAATTATTTGAAATGCTAAAGTATATATTCTTGATGTTAAAAATTTCAATAGTTTCAAATGGTGCTCAAGTTACTATTTTTGAATTCAAAAAATATATAACATATAATGAGAAATTCCCCATAATCCAGCAGTCACCAGGCTTTGTCTAGGCATTTATATACATGTTCTTGCTTTATATACTTTACATGTAAAATATGGGGCAAAAAGCATTTATATAAAGGCAGTTACAGGTTTCTCCACTGGTTTTTATTGAGGGAGAAGTAACCAAAAGATCAAATTAGGTGTTATGTTTTTTAACAATGATGGGAACTTAATGCATCAGTAAAATTATGAACCAGATACTACAGTTATTAGTCTAACTATGACTAGTATTAACTACGTCTGTAGTTAACAGTATGGATTACAGAATCAATACTCGAATCAGAATCTCTATCGAATCAGAATCTCTACCTATGTGACAGTGGTCATGATTTCTGTTATCCTTGTGCCTCAGTTTCCTCCTCCATAAAATGGGGATAATGGTAATATAAGAAGCCTTCATTTGGCTATTGTGAAGAATACCTAAGTTACTCCATATAGAGCCGTAGAATGATGTCCAGCACACAGTAAGTCAATAAACTTAGTTATTATTATTATGTTTGCTTTAAATTATTAATACACATTTCCCTAGCGTGTTCAACACTTAATTCACCTCCCTCACTCTGGTGCCTCTTCTCTTCCTACGAACATTTCAGGGAGTCTTATGGATGTGTGATGAATCGATTACATTTCTATTTTGAGACATTCTGCCACTTTAACAACAACCAAACACACACACACACACACACACACACACACACACAACTGCTTTTTAAAATTTGAAAGTAGTTGTTAAGGCAAAGAAGGAAAATGACTATATTTCATTAAATTTAAATAACTTCAAAAATCGGATAATAACCAGATACGGGTAGCACATGCTCTACATGCTATAAAAAGTATTGATAGAAGTTTTGTAATCCTCCCCATGTCCATAGGTGGATGATGAGGTGAAACAGTACATCAGCTGGTGAATAGAGAAGTGTAGAGATAACCAGAGTGAGATATAAGTCTCCGATTCAGAAAACATTGATGAAAGCATTTAAGAAGACCACCTGACTTAGTAAACACCTCCTCACACGTCATGCCTCTGTAAATATGTGACTTTTACGGCATCCTGTTCCAACTTCCATGTCTGGCCCAGAATCCTTTATTACACATTCTTACAGAAATCCTTCTTTCAGAACTCACTGCAATTTGTAAATAAACGTTTATCTGTATAATCATTGTATTGAAGTCTGGCCCCTGTGCTGGCAGGGCGCACTCATCTTTCTGCTCACCAGTGATCCCCAGTTCTTTGCCCAGCACTGGAGGCGAAGGGCCTCTCAAGAAACAGAGACAGCACAACTCTCCCAAAACTAGAGGTAGGGGACTTGAAAGGAAAAAGTCGTGTCAAATCCCCCAGGTGAGATAAAAGTAGCGAGAGAATGCTTTTTCTAAAATAAGTCACAGAAACTAGAACACTGGAACAGGTGAGTCAGTTCAGAAAGGATATATGTATGTGCCATAGGATTTATGCCTTAATAAACATGAACGTTTTATATAGACTTGGAAAATTCAAATTCACTTTCAATAACAAAAATGATTGTGCCTGATGGCACGCAACTTTCCTGACTACAGCAGTGTGCTCTAACACCCCCAAAGAAAGATGGAGCCCTAATTTGGCACGTGGAAGAGTTTAACCACTGAAGATAATTCTTTTCACATCCAAAGATCACGTTTCCATATAGTTCAGTTGGATTGTATTCTCTTTTCACATATAATGTGGAATAAGTAAGCATCTGAAGTATGTACACTGAATTTAATTAAACTGAAAGACAAGACTTAAGGAAATCTATGAATGTCAAAATAATTTTGAAACTCATTATGTGAAGCAGCGATTAAACTTACTTGAACAAATAACAGATGAAGACCTAAGAGAGACATCTGTCCAATAAAATGAATATTATAAGAGTTCCATGATAAGTTCAAATGAGAAGTAATTCTCTAAATATGTGCAGTTGGACTTTACCCCACTGAGACCTTTCTTCACATCATGGTTCATTTAAAACAAGTGGATATTTTTACAGTATTTCAGCTTAGAACTAATGAGAACATGTGATTTCAGTCTTCATTGCTACACAACTTCGCCTAAAGTACATACAATTGGTGAAAAGGCATGACATATACAAACACTCTCGCAATATAGCCTGCTTTTAATCACTGAGAGTTGAAAGAGAATTGCATAATTCTTCTTTAAAAACTGCCTAAGCTCTTGTCAGTGTGATTGAATTAAAGATGATTAAACTCGCTCAAAATTTCTGCAAGATGGTGTTTGGAAGAAAATGATGGCCCTGCTTTGAGCAAAGAACAGACTAATACCTTACGAAGTTTAAAATTAAGTGCAAATATAGAGATTCAGCTGCCTGCTTTATAATTTACTTTGCTGATAAATCTTAACTGCTGAAAATCTTAACTTTGCTGATAAATACTACTTTAATCTATAATTGTTGTAGGAAACGGTTAATTGTGGCAAAAGGAAATGACTCAAATGATACGTGCCATAATTATAGTATTAGAAATTATAGTATTAGAAAAAGTGTTAATTGTCCCAAAGGTGTAGCACATAGTTAAGAGGTTCATCTTGGTAGAGACGTGGTCAATATATCAAACATAAAAGACTTGAGGTCTTATTTTTATGAAAAAAAATATATGTTGGTTTAGGGAACATCAAAAGCTCAACTAGGCTCTAATATTTAAAACAGTACGACCTTGGGTAAATTACTTCACCTCTCTGTGCCTGGATTTCCTCATCTGTAAAAGGTGGACAGTATTATTACCTACCCCTTATGGTGGTGTTAGAATTAAGTGAGTGACTAAAGCTAAAGTTCACAGAACTGTGCCTGGAGGGCTGTTTTTTTCCTAAAGTTTCTACCTTTGGAATAAGCAAAATAAGTCCTTTTTGTAAAAGAAATTAATAATTAGGCATACTTCAACAATGTTGGTTACTGATATGTTTGAAAGGAAACACAAGACACATTAAACACCAAGCGATCATAACAGATAACAGGAAACCTGAACTGAAACATCAACTCAAAAGACCCTTTTTTAGAGCAACAATGAACCTAATGGCTGAACTTCACTGCCAGAGAACATCCAATATCCCCCACCCCGAATCAAGTTCTACACTTACCTTCTCAAAGCCATACCCCAAGCTCGCCAAAGAGGAAAGTTTTACTACCAAGTCCCGGGCATAGTACCCCTGAGCCCAGCTCCGCCATCCCTCTCTTCTCCTTGGCTTTGGTCTTCTGATAGACACCTCGCCACCTCCCACTCCGGTACCAGAACGGACCTCGCTTCCGCCCTCTGTTCTGAGGAAAACTCCAGAGTGGGCAACAGGCTATAAAAGCTGAAGACACTCACCGTTCGCGCCGACCGCCCCCCCGCTCCCCCGCAGGGCGCCCACACCCGCCCGGCCCGCCTCCCCGGCACCGCAGTGCATTGCAACACGCGCAGACGCCGCCGGCGGGAGAGGATCCCACCACGGATTTCCCGGTCAACAGTAGCCCCCCAGACCTCTCCCCACGTGAGTGTCATCCCTAATGGAGGTGGCCACGCCACCTCCCAGCAGCTCAGCCCGCGGGGAACACCAAGAGAGCAACCGTGACCACAAAAACAACTCAACCCGCGGCGCGAGCGAGCAGACTGCCCTCGCTCGCCCGGGAGCTGTGCAGCAGCGGCAGCGGCGGCGGCGGCGGCGGCGGCGGCTGCGGCGCGGCCCGGCCTCGGTGGGAGGCCGAGATTTACCTGCGCGGCCCCGCGCCCCCGGGCCGGCCATCCTGCCGCAGCCGCTCCCGCCTCCCCGCGGGCCCGAGGCGCCGCCCGCCGCCGCCCGGGGAGGCGCCGCGCCGCAGTCCCGGCTGCGGCGCCCGGCACATGTTTCGCGCTCCCGGCGGCCGGCGCCCGCGCACAGGTGGGAACCCCCGCGAGTGGGCGTTGGGGCGATTCCCTCCCTTAGCCGCGCTCGCAGCCCGCTTCCACTCGACTTTGCCGGGTGCGTGGCGCCTGCCCTTGCTCCGGCGGCCGAGCCTCCCCTGCCCGCGCCCCGGCGCCGTGGGCTGCTGCGGTCCCTGCGCAGCTACGGCTGCGCGTCACCGGCATCTCCCGCCCGGCGGCTGGCTCCGCGGCACCGGGTGGCCGGGGTCAGCGCGCGGCAGCCGGGCCCCGCGCCCACCCTCGCCCGCCACACGGACCCCGTCCACCCCCGCGCCCTCCCCCACTCCGGAGCTGTCAGGGAAGAAAACGCCTCGCACACACCTTGGAATGGACGGGCGCCTCAGTCACCGACTCGTCAAACTCTTAGAAGGTGTCCACCGGTCTGTAGGGAGGTTTGGGCATGGAGTAGGAGCCGCTTTCTTATTATTTAATAATGTTGGAAGTGCCCGGTCCGCTGCCAGAGTTGTGGGTCATGTGGGCACAGCAGAGGCTGGCTGCTGCCAGTACCAGGGTTTCCTGAGGATCCTGAAACTATGATCTCATCCTCCTCATCCGCCTCCCCCGCCCCTCTCTCCGCGGGCGCGCACGCACAGCACACACACATACACACACATGCACACACACGCACACATACGCTCCCACGGCATGCACTATCCTCCTTCCTGGACCGAAATATTCTTCCAGGGAAATACAGTGTTCACGCTCTTCATTGAAAAAAAAAAGGAAAAAGAAAAATCCTTCCGGAGAAAGATTTTCCTCTTTCACAGCTTGATTTATGTGCTTTGTTTATTTCCTACAGTTGGCCCTCACACGTGCAAGGGAGCTGAACAGAGCCTCAGAATTAAAATTAAAAATAATCGTCCTCTTATGCCGACCCAGATTTTGGTCAGAGCCCAAGACTCAAACAGTACAATTTTAATTTAAAACAGGCAATAATATACCAGGTTTGAATATGGAATAGTAATACCATCTGATATGTGTGCAGTGGGTTTCTTTCCCAAGCCGCGAACATCTCCCAAACATTACCTCATTTATTTGCAGAACATCTTTGCAGAGGAGGAGGATGAGAAGGCAACTAGTACTGTCACTTCAGAGACACAGAAGCACAGGGCAGATAACATGACTTATCCAGGTTCAAGTAAGTCAGTATGTCACTATAAACATTAATTGCACAGCTACTCACAATTTGCCAATTCACTATAATCAGTTCCTGGAAACTTCAGGTACTGAAAAATAATGAAGATATTTTTGATTATTTTTAAATGACCTTCTGCCTAAGATCGCAAATTAGTTAATTAATTTTTCTCTATGTATGGGTTTTCATAGAATGTTCTCTTGTGTATTTGTATATATCTCCAGTTTCATGTTTCCATTTATTTTCTTTCTTTCGTTTTTCCGGGGGTGTTGTATGTCTGCATGTCCCTGTGTGTATTCATATTCATTTGAGTGTTTTAAACTCCTTAGCAGTAACAAGCAGTTTCAGTCAATATTTTGGGGGGTAGTCACCAATTTCATAATGATTTCTGTATTTCATTCAATCCTCTTTTAAGTGCCTGGTGTGTATGAAGAGCTGTGCTATCTTTTGAAGGGTATAAAGGAATTTAATACATGGAACCTGTCCTCCATTAGTTTACACCTAGTTGTTGAGATGATATATATATACACATATATGTGTATATATGTATATATATGTATATGTGTATATATATATATGCACTGAATGATCTGTAGGTGAAACACTTTATTATTTTTAGTGTTATAAATTATCACAAAGAAAGTACAAGATACACTCCTTTTCTTTTTACCTACTTAGTTTCTGTTCCATGTTAAAATTACTTCATCTGTCTTTGTGTTCCAGATTTCATCTGTCTTTGACCTCCACAGTATCTCAATGGCCAAAGTAATACATTATTTTGCCCTTCACCTACACATGCACTGTACTCACATAAACACTAAATGGGAATTTTTTTTATGTTGTAAAAGTTCTCACAAAGAGCACTCTTGGATAGCATTTGTGCAGGTGTATATAGGAAAATTCAGCAGCTAACCAAAGAAGAGAGGAGAGGAAAAATGTTGTGAGAGAGAATAAGTCAAAGAGAAGCAGAGAAAGGAGGTGGGGGAAAGGGAAGAATAAAAGGGTATTAAGAATTTACAGGATGGGGCTTCCCTGGTGGCGCAGTGGTTGCGCGTCCGCCTGCCGATGCACGGGAACCGGGTTCGCGCCCCGGTCCGGGAGGATCCCACATGCCGCTGAGTGGCTGGGCCCGTGAGCCATGGCCGCTGAGCCTGCGCGTCCGGAGCCTGTGCTCCGCAAAGGGAGAGGCCGCAAAAAAAAAAAAAAAAAAAAAAAGAATTTACAGGAAAAGGGAGAGAAGAAGGGAAAAGAAGAAAAAGAGGATCAAATTTCAAGTGAAAGCTAAAATTTTCCAAATTTTGCTGCATGGAAAACAAATTTAAGAAATCATAGACTTTTGTTATCAAACATTACTTTTTGATAAGCTTATTGGAATTTAATGGTAAAGAAACCAGGTGTGAGTTCTGCAGAGGCTATCCTGAGTGATCTCAATCTTCATAATTCCATGCAGGATCCACTAGAAGAAATAAATAGACTGACCTGTCAATATAATGGAATAATAAAAATGACAATGGAATTAAATAGCCATGATATAGTTAAAATTTTTAAGAAGAAATTAACACTGAAATTCAGGGAGGTATATGGGAAACCAAAGGCAAAGGTATATTAAAATAGGCAACAGAGCTAGGCTTGCAATATTTAAAGGAAAATAATAGTAATAATATCTTATATTTTTAAAGCACTTCAGATTTTTCAAAGTGCTTTTCATAAGTCTTTATTAAGCCTAATAATAATTAGAGGTGGGCACCTCTGTGGGTTTCATTTTAAAAGAATATAATAATCCTCCATAGTTTTTTACACGTTGAATGGAGAAGTGCTGAGCACTGTCACTCATGGTTTTGGAAATATTTATATTTTGTGATCGGTCAGCGCTAAAGATGCTGCTTTGTACACCTTCCTCCAATCCTTCTCATAAACAATTCAACTAGATGGATTCCTGGGCATAGATCACAACGGTGATTTATAATCCAGGATTTTACACATGCTGTTGGAGTTAAACTAGAAGCGTTAGCATGTAGCAGAGTCTAATGGCTTTGCCGTATTTCTGGGAGATTTCTACACAAGGGGTGGAGGCCTGAATTGAGCAGCAGTGTATCAAGAGCACTTTCCTTTTGATCTGCATACTCTTGGCAGCATTTGTTTTAATTAGAGATGTATTTAGGCTTGATGATTATAACATGTGTTTCAGAAATACGTTACAACTCCAGTGGCTCAACAATCACTAGCTGTTTGTGTCAGAAAAATTCCATTTAGAAAAAAATATATGTTTAATAGGACTATGCACACATATTTGTGGTTCCTACTAATTTAGCCTATCTTTACCAAGGAAAATAATTTACTGATATTTACTATTTTGCTCTTATAACTTCTTGAGTTTTAAAATAGGTTATAGTGAAAATGAGAGTGGCCATAGGTCAAATCAGAATGTTCACTATGTTACAGAGAAACTAGGTGTGTGTGTGTATGTGCTTTATTAACATAGTGATGTATGGAGTGTATATGGGTTATAGGTCAAATCAGAATGGTTGCTGTCATCTGTGAGCTGGTCATAGTTTGGGGGAATGAAGAATTAATAATTCTGGAATATTTAAAAGACTTGAATGACAAAAGTATAAAAGAAAATGGATTTGAAAGAGTTGAAGAAGTAAAGACATCACTATTTTATCAATTAAAAACACTTATACCCCCAGTTATAGACTACTGTTTCAGAGGAAGATGATATGGGGGCTTGAACAACACAAAATTTACATAAATACTGCTCCCCCAATACACTGATTAGTTTTCAAGAATGAAAAGTCTATTAGCAGTCCAACACAGGTAGAGATGATGGATCAACTGAGCTGTGGCTTGGGGGATTCATGGTTAGATAATTTTTTTGGTGTGACAGCTACAAAATTTGGAGGCCAGGGTGAGCCCTGGGTAGAATTATGAAGTGGGTGAATGTTGTTCCTCTCTTTTTTTTTTCAATGTCCCCCCTTCCTGTAGAAGTCCTGCCTTCTCTCTGGCTCCCAAGGTTAGTCAGAACCCTTTGCTGTTCTCTGACATTCCAAGATATCACTGTTTTGGAACTCATCAGCCTCAGACAGAACATGGTCTTCTGACCTGCACTGAAATGTATGAACTGTGACCTAAGCAATCATAAAAATTGAGGGGGCATCAGTATGTGTTTGTATTCGTAAACACCAAGGGTGTTCATTCAGCCTCCTCATGCATCACTTCAAGATGCATATTTATATAGTTAAAGCAAGTGTCTGTTTGCCTGAGAAATCCTGCTTTGAGGCATGCTCCTGACACCTGTTAGGGAGTATTTGCAAGCCCAGGAGAGCAAAGTTTTTCTTCCTCTCATCCACCTGTGTTCCCTGCCCCGTTACCCAGACTGAGTGCCTCATAACTCAGCTGCTTCTGGCAGCACCTAATTTGGTGCTCTCAGCCAGTGTCTCCTCGGTTGATCTTCCTGTCTGACTAACATCCTCAGGAGAAATGCTGTTTGCATTTCCCATGCTCTCCTCAGATGGACTGAAGGGGAGAATGGAGCTTAAGAGTGGGTTTAAGCGGTCAAGTGTATTTTGTTTCCTAGGGTTCAAATAAATAAATCTGCTGCTATTTTAAATAGCTGCTGTTCCACCTTATAATGGCAATTCATGAACACAGTTTATGGTGGTTTACATCTCTCAGTGGCATCACACTAGTGCACCCTTTACTCCTGGAAGAATCTATTCTCTCAATGGAACATAAACAAATCCCAAATGTTTTTAGATAGAACTCATGTGTACTGTCACAGTGGAGACAGTGCAAAAAAAGCCAGCTGGAGAGTACAGCTTTTCAGAAAGTGCTTATCATTTACTCACTTTGCTGATGATTGACCCTATTTTTAATTGCTTTGGGGCTGACTGTTTTTGTTTTGCCCAAGAATACAGAATGTCTTGATACACATAATCCAGAATAATATTGAATAAAGTAGAAATGTCAATAACAAATTTGACCAATGTAGATGACCAATCCAAATAATTAAGGCCAAAAATTGCTGTTTATTGAAAATGAGTTATCTGAATAGCTATCCACATTATCTCAGGGAAATGTCTAATTTTTCCTTGATGACTTCTAAATAAAACCTAATGTTTTCAATGATACCAAAGAAACCTGTTACAAAGTGAAAAGCTTAGTCAAAACACTTTTATTTATGTGAAATGTTTAAATTTTCCTAATTTATTTCCCACTGAAATGGTTCTTTACATATCATATAGACACAGCCCAAATCTCCTGTAGATGGTTAGGACCATGTTAACAAGCACACATTTTAATTTAAAGTTAATCCCTACAGTAAATACCATATAATTTATTTGATGCTGTGAAGCCTTGTATTTTATAACAAAAAACTAAATGAAAAAAAGGTGGGGGCAGAGATGAAACTAAACTAATCAAATTGTAATCTTTTAAAATGTGTAACAAATATGTGAGTAGATCCATAATTAAAATTTATTTTTGGAAATAATGGTATTTTACATTTTAGGAGATGCATTTTGTGATAGTTTAAAGAGTATTCCTATGAGGTGATACTATATTTACTAATACGCAAATTTCTTTGTTAATTAAGATCTTATCTTTTACTTGTGCCACAAATATTGTGTATGATTCTCCTGTCCTTTCCTCCATTTTGTTCCTGACCTGCATCACCAGATCAGCATGAACTTTCTATAGGATGTTAATGCTTTTCATTTACATATTACTTTTACTTTCTACGTTAATGTTAATCAGCTGGTCAGAAAGGAACACGAATAGCAGAGATTTCACACTATTTTATCAAAACCAAAAGTCTTATGTTGTAGCCAGTTCCTAATCTACAGTCAGCCTTGTTTGTACTGCTCACTGGACAAACATGAAAGTTTCCTGATTTTGAGGTTGTTATTTTTTTTTATTTGCACATAACTCAAAAAACATTTTAAGATTCTCAAGGACAGGGGCCATGATGAAAACATCCTTTCTTTTTCCTCCCTAGAGAATCAAGCATATTTATTTCATATAGGAGGTGCTTGGAGAATAGTTGTAGGTATAAAATGAGAACTCTGGTGAAGAAAATAAAAAACTTTTACTTCTGGCACAATGAAGCATATGGAAATAATTCTTTTAAGCTTGTAAATACCTCTGGCAGAGCATGTTTTGATATGTTTTACGTGAGGAAGCTGAATTGGATACCCTGTGTGGCTTGCTTTTGCTATTGGGGTACCTAAACCTTTCTCTTTCTTTGTATGTTTAAAACAAACTCCCCAAATTTTGGACAATGGAGTTACGCGCATGTGAGGATATTTATTTACATCTTGCGATCAATATCAGGCCAGTTGTTTCTCTTTGTAATCATATTCTTCAATTTAACAAAGAAAAATCATTGTAATTCCACCGGTCTCTATCTGTGTCTTATATGTTTAGAGGAGGAGATTCTCAGCATTTAAAAAATTTTTACAGTTTACATTAAAGAAAATAGAGGATATTTTAAGATCTTCTGTTTATGATTTCAAAGAAGATAGAAACAATTTACTTATTTTATAGTAGAAGTGGAGCGAATACTTTAAGGATTATATGCATTGCATAAATATTATGTTCCAAATGCATTCTGTCCAGTTCTTACCATCATCAAAGTACATTCTCCAGCCTAGTGTTATCCATCCTCCTTGAACTCATATGAAACCCTGTCTTGAAACCTATTCACGTAATATGTTGTGTTATCTAATCATTTCATGTGTATTAGATATCAGAATTGTCTGCTCCTTCATCAGCTGTTGTGAACTCCTTATCCTATATATCTCTTGTACATTTCACAGCATCTTGTAGTTATTCAGTAAACACTTGCTGATTGCTTTCCTGAGTAACTGAAAATAGGTTACTATTTTGACACGATGTTGCCCCAAATGTAAGAGTAATGTCTTCTCTTTCTATTTATTATTAAGCTGTGGGCATTTCCAAGTGTTAAGATATATATTCCTAGCACAGTATTAAATTTTTTTACAATAATGATTTAAAGTTTGATAACAGAAGTCTTCCTCTATTTCTATAAACAAATAAGAAGTAAAAACTTAGTTTGTTGTTTAGTTGCAAGGAGTAATACCACCTATGATCTTGTAAATTTCTACCTTAACCAGGAAAGATTACTGTAGGATCATTAATTGGGGGCAATATAACTTTTTATTTCTTACTTTAAGAAACTTTAAAAAACAAATGTAGAGGTATTTAAGTATAAAGGATTTCTTTCTTTGGTATTTTTTTCTCAGTGTTGTAAATTTTTGATAATCTAAAAATTTAAGCTGATTAACTTTTCCAGTTATATGCTCAACATGACTACAGAATGGTTTATATCTGCTCAAAGAAAATGAAAAAATATTTCAACAACTGTAAATATTTATAAATTGCCTAATATGTATTAAATACATATGTTTAATAATAGGTCATATCAAAAAGCTGCAATCTACAATCAACAGTGTTTTTACAAAATTCAAATTTGCTACCTTGGTTTTTATTTCTAAAATTATGTTTTATTTCTCAATTATAATTTTCTTCATGTCCCAAATGGAAAAGCTAAATATACCAGGACCTGCTCTACTGCTGCCTCTGTGTCATCTGACGTGGAAAAGATTTCCGGTCCTTTCTCCTGTTAGCTGGAATGTTTCTTACTAGACAGTGACAAAGGATTTGGCTCCATCTCTTAGCTTTTATTTGCACTGCCCCTGGGGCACCTTTAACCCGTAAAACCTTCCTGAGATAAGACACTCGCTGGCAGCAATCCTCAGTCTAACCAGAGCAGGATCACCCAGTACGTGCCCTATGTGTGGGCTTTTAACATTAGCAACAGGGGCACTAAAACAGTTAGAAGATTTGCTTTAAAAGCTTCAAAGTAGTTATTCATGAAAAGCAAATAAAAACTTCACTGGCCTTAGCACACTTATTGTATGGTTACTTAGGTTTTATTTAACTTTCAAACACGTATAATGATACCCATTATCCAGCTGTGGCAATTATTAACCCATGGCCAAACTCTTCCACATCGCCATTCATCTCTCCGCCCCTGTTATTTTGAAGCACATCCTAGATATCACGTATATTCATCATAGATATTTCAGTCTGTGGTTAATGCAATTATAATTTAGAATTACACAATGGGGGTAGATAAGGCAGAATACCATAATATTGTCTGTGTTTAGGGGACGAATCTTAACTTGGTTCTTATTGCACACATACATACTTAAAGCCAGTGTGGTTATTTATAAAATAGCCATCACACACACACAAACAATTACAAGTGCAAGTGTTTAGATGCAGAGTAAATAACTTAAAGACAGGTCATCCCTGGAGGCTCCTGTCCATACTAGAGACTGCTCCTTCTTAATGTTTGCATCTGAGTTTTCCAAGTTGGTCTTGTTTTGTAAGTCTTCTCTGCTTCTGACCTGGTCCAGATTAATTTTTTCCCCCAAGATGCTGGGCAGCTGTTTTTCTTTACTTGGTTTTGTCCCTTCATAGTCTCTCTCTCTCTCAGCGTCCTGCTCTGTCTCTCTCTCTCTCTGATCATAAGTGAACAGTCTGATGATGTAGATAAATGAATACATCCTTGTAACCCACCTGCACCCATCAAGATACAGGGCACCAAGAAAACTCCCTTGTGTTCCTTTCTAATAAATCTTTGCCCACCTTCTCCACCCGGAGATAATCACTGTTTCGATATCTATGCCTATAGTTTAGATTTGTCTCTTCTAGAACTTCGTATAAATGGATTCATATAGTATATATATTTTTGTGTCTCTCTTTTAGCCCAGTGTTATGTCTGTGAGATTCACCACAACCAATGTCATTGTGTGTATCAAGAGTTAGTTCCTTTTTATTGCTGAGTTTAGTCCATGACATAAATATATCACAATATGTTTATCGACTCCCCTGTTGATAGACATTTGGGTTGTTTACAGTGTTTAAAACTTCGAATAAAGCTGCTATGAATGTTTTTATATAAACATTTTTTGAGGGTCTATACTTTCATCTCTTGAATAAATATGCCTGATTAGTTTCTTAATCTGTATTTTCATTTCTCTTTGATAAACTCTTAGTAAGCCTTACAGAGGCTATCAATTTTATTTATCCATTCAAAAAATCAGCTTTTGGCTTTATTGATTGTCTCTTTTTGGGTCATTTTGTTTCTTTTTTATTGATTTATACCTTTATTTCTTTGTTTTGCTTATTTGAGGTTTAATTTACTCTTTCTTCTAGATTCTTATGGTAGAAACTCAGATTATTAACTTGAGACCCTTCTTCTTTCCTAATATTAGAGTTCAATGTTATAATTTTCTCTCTAAGCACTGCTTTACCTGTATCTCATGGTTATATACTGTTTTTCATTTGTATTCAGTTAAAATTTGCTTCTAATTTTCCCAGTGATATCTTTTTGGATCCGTTTTATTTAGAAGTGTGATTTTAATGTCCCTATATTGAGGGTGTTTCCAGACATTGTTCTGTTGTTGATTCCTCATTTAATTCCATTGTGGACAGAAAACATACTTTGAATGATTTCAACCCTGTTAAATTTACTGATGTTTATTTTATGGTCCAGAATATGATTTATCCTAATAAATAATCTCTTCACTTGAAAATAATTCATTTTCTTCTGTTATTGACTGAAATGTTTTATAAACTACATTTAGGACAAATCGCTTGATAATATTTTATCTTCTTATATCCTGATTTTCTAATTCTATCAATTATTGAGAGAGGGGTGTTGATACCCCCACTATAATAGGTGTGTTAGTTATCTATTGCTGCACAGCAAATTATCCCCAAATTCAGTGGCTTAAAACAACAACACATATCGATTATCTCAGAGTTTCCGGTTGCCTTCAAGATTTTCTCTGAATCTTTGGTATTCATCATTTTGACTATGACATACTGATGAGTGTTTTTCTTCATATCTTTCCTGTTTGGGGTTATCTGAGAATCTGGAAACTGTAAATAGAAAGGTCTTGCCAAATTTTGGAACTAGTCAACCATTATGTCTTCAGATATTATTTCTGCCTCATTCTCGTACTCCTCTCCTTTTTTTTTTTTTTTTTTGCGGTACGTGGGCCTCTCACTGTTGTGGCCTCTCCCGTTGCGGAGCACAGGCTCCGGACACGCAGGCTCAGCGGCCATGGCTCACGGGCCCAGCCGCTCCGCGGCATGTGGGATCTTCCCGGACCGGGGCACGAACCCGTGTCCCCTGTATCGGCAGGCGGACTCTCAACCACTGCGCCACCAGGGAAGCCCTCCTCTCCTTCTTAACTTGAAATACATGCTTATTAAACCTTACTGTCTCACAGGACCCTGAGATTCTGTCCTGTTTCTTTGAGTCAGAAAGTCTGCAGATGTTCTGGAGGAATTTTATCCACTCTGTACATGGTGCCTTCTGAAACGTTCTTTTAGGCAAAGAACTGTAGAAAAGGTAAAAGCTTCTGCATTATTCCTTTTTACAAGTATTGACCTCCTCCAATATCCACCTGCTTTTCTCCACCCTTCAGATGGTTGTTTTGTTATGTAGGTAGTCCTTGCAGGCACAGGTTTGTTAACTGAAACCTGTGAATTTTGTACCCAGGCTCTTGCTTTGCACAGGAACTGCTACTACAGAACTGTGTAAAGCAAGGACACAGTTCCAATATGCACGAGTTTCATTTAACACGTATGATGCAATGTGAGGACTGCCTGGATTTTGTTCAGAGTCTGTATCGTTGTTCTCTGGAGGTTGGTTGTTCTGGTTGGATCTTTCTTGTCCACACCAGAAGAGGAAACTGTCTCCTGATAGTTGTCTATCATGGTCTCATGTTTTTATCATTCATAGCACTTTTCAAAATTTATAATTATTTGATTTATGTCTCTTTACTTATGTATTTTCACACTGTGCTGTTAAAATTGTATGAAAAACAGGATGTATCCATTGATATGCATTGAATGAAGGAATGATATCTTCCATATGGTAAAACGTAGGTTGCAAAATGGTTTCAATTATGGTCCCGGGATACTTTCAGGGACCACAATCAGATAAACAGTATAATCATAGGAACCCAGGTAAAATCTCCATGTGTGTTTAAGATCTAAGATAGGCACTATTGGATATTGTAATAACAAGATCATCTGATCTCTACTTTTATAAGATATTTCCTTAATAGTGTCTAACAGGAAATGGGAAACGCCAGGAATTGTTAACAGTTTATAATAAAGCTAAGTTTTAAACACATAGAGTTTTGGGGTTTTTTTGGTTTTTTAAAAATTTATTATTTTTTTTAACATCTTTATTGGAGTATAATTGCTTTACAATGGTGTGTTAGTTTATGCTTTGTAACAAAGTGAATCAGTTATACACATACATATGTTCCCATATCTCTTCCCTCTTGCGTCTCCCTCCCTCCCACCCTCCGTATCCCACCCCTCTAGGTGGTCACAAACCACCGAGCTGATCTCCCTGTGCTATGCGGCTGCTTCCCACAAGCTATCTATTTTACATTTGGTAGTGTATATATGTCCATGCCACTTTCTCACTTTGTCACAGCTTACCCTCCCCCTCCCCATATCCTCAAGTCCATTCTCTAGTGGGTCTGTGTCTTTATTCCTGTCTTGCCCTTAGGTTCTTCATAGCCATTTTTTTTTCTTAGATTCCATATATATGTGATAGCATACGGTATTTGTTTTTCTCTTTCTGACTTACTTCACTCTGTATGACAGACCCTAGGTCCATCCACCTCACTACAAATAACTCAATTTCGTTTCTTTTTATGGCTGAGTAATATTCCATTCTCCACACCCTCTCCAGCATTTACTGTTTGTAGATTTTTTGATGATGGCCATTCTGACCAGTGTGAGAAGATATCTCACTGTAGTTTTCATTTGCATTTCTCCACTGATTAATGATGTTGAGCATTCTTTCATGTGTTTGTTGGCAATCTGTATATCTTCTTTGGAGAATAGTCTATTTAGGTGTTCTGCCCATTTTGGGATTGGGTTGTTTGTTTTTTTAATATTGAGCTGCTTGTAAATTTTGGAGATTAATCCTATGTCAGTTGCTTCATTTGCAAATATTTTCTCCCATTCTGAGGGATGTCTTTTC
>NC_041232.1:47259535-47260293 GCF_002837175.3 Physeter macrocephalus | reverse complement strand
TTCCTTCTGCTAACTTTGGGGGTTTTTTGTTCTTCTTTCTCTAATTGCTTTAGGTGTAAGGTTAGGTTGCTTATTTGAGATGTTTCTTAAGGTAGGATTGTATTGCTATAAACTTCCCTCTTAGAACTGCTTTTGCTGCATCCCATAGGTTTTGGGTCATCGTGTAGTCATTGTTATTTGTTTAAAGGTATTTTTAAATTTCCTTTTGATTTCTTCAGTGATCCTTTGGTTATTAAGTAGTGTATTATTTAGCCTCCGTGTGTGTATATTTTACACATTTTTTTCCTGTAATTGATATCTAGTTTCATAGCGTTGTGGTCGGAAAATATACTTGATACGATTTCAGTTTCCTTAAATTTACCAAGGCTTGATTTGTGACGCAAGATATGATCTATCCTGGAGAATATTCCATGAGCAGTTTAGAAGAATGTGTATTCTGTTGTTTTTGGATGGAATGTCCTATAGATATGAATTAAGTCCATCTTGTTTAATGTATCATTGAAAGCTTGTGTTTCCTTATTTATTTTCATTTTGGATGATCTGTCCATTGGTGAAAGTGGGGTGTTAAAATCCCCTAATATGATTGTGTTACTGTCGATTTCCCCTTTTATGGCTGTTAGTATTTGCCTTATGTATTGAGGTGCTCCTATGTTGGGCGCATAATATTTACAATTATTATATCTTCTTCTTGGATTGATCCCTTGATCATTATGTAGTGTCCTTCTCTGTCTCTTGTAATAGTCTTTATTTTAAAATCT
>NC_041232.1:47257661-47258697 GCF_002837175.3 Physeter macrocephalus | reverse complement strand
TTCCTTCTAGAGAATTTTAAATTTCATTTATTGTGTTATTCATCACTGTTTGTTTGCTCTTTAGTTCTTCTAGGTCCTTGTTAAATGCTTCTTGTATTTTCTCCATTGTTTTTCCAAAATTTTGGATCATCTTTACTATCATTACTATGAATTCTTTTTAAGATAGACTGACTATTTCCTCTTCATTTGTTAGGTCTGGTGGGTTTCTGCATTGCTCCTTCATCTGCTGTGTGTTTCTCTGTCTTCTCATTTTGCTTAACTTGCTGTGTTTGGGGTCTCCTTTACGCAGGCTGCAGGTTCATAGTTCCCATTGTTTTTGGTGACTGTCCCCAGTGGTTAAGGTTGATTCAGTGGGTTGTTGTAGGCTTCCTGGTGGAGGGGACTAGTTCCTGTGTTCTGATGAATGAGGCTGGATCTTGTCTTTCTGGTGGGCAGGTCCACGTCTGGTGGTGTGTTTTTTGGTGTCTGTGGCCTTACTATGATATTAGGCAGCCTCTCTGCTAATGGATGGGGTTGTGTTCCTGTCTTACTAGTTGTTTGGCATAGGATGTCCAGCACTGTAGCTTGCTCGTTGTTGAGTGAAGCTGGGTCTTGGTGTTGAGATGGAGATCTCTGGGAGATTTTCGCCATTTTATATTACATGGAGCTGGGAGGTCTCTTGTGGACCAGTGTCCTGAACTTGGCTCTCCCACCTCAGAGGCACAGTCCTGACGCCTGTCTCGAGCACCAAGAGCCTTTCATCCACACGGCTCAGAATAAAAGGGAGAAAAAAAAGAAAGAAGGAAAGAAGATAAAATAAAATAATATAACGTTATTAAAATAAAAAATAATTATTAAGAAAAAATTTTTTTAAAGTAATAAAAACAAAACAATGGACAGACAGATCCCTGGGACAAATGGTAAAAGCAAAGCTGTACAGACAAAATCACACACAGAAGCATACACATAGACACTCACAAAAAGCGAAAAAGGGAAAAAATATATATATATCTTTGCTCTCAAAGTCCACCTCCTCAATTTGGGATGATTCGTTGTT
>NC_041232.1:47236223-47257597 GCF_002837175.3 Physeter macrocephalus | reverse complement strand
CGGGGTTAAAGGAGCAGCTGATTCGGGGGCTCTGGCTCAGGCCGGGGGGAGGGAGGGGTACGGATATGGGGCGAGCCTGCGGCGGCAGAGGCCAGTGTGACGTTGTATCAGCCTGAGGCGTGCCGTGTGTTCTCCCAGGGAAGTTGTCCCTGGATCCTGGGACCCTGGCAGCTGCACAGGCTCCTGGGAGGGGAGGTGTGGAGAGTGACCTGTGCTCACGCACAGGCTTCTTGGTGGCGGCAGCAGCGGCCTTAGCGTCTCATGCCCGTCTCTGGGGTCCGCGCTGATAGCCGCGGCTCACGCCCATTTCTGGAGCTCCTGTAAGTGGCGCTCTTAATCCCCTCTCCTCGCGCCCCAGGAAACAAAGAGGCAAGAAAAAGTCTCTTGCCTCTTCGGCAGCTCCAGACTTCTCCCGGACTCCCTCCCGGCTAGCCGTGGTGCACTAACCCCTTCAGGCTGTGTTCGCGCCGCCAGACCTCTCCCTGGCATCCGACCGAAGCCCGAGCCTCAGCTCCCAGCCCCCCGCCCGTCCCGGCAGGTGAGCAGACAAGCCTGTCGGGCTGGTGAGTGCTGGTCGGCACCGATCCTCTGCGGGAATCTCTCCGCTTTGCCCTCCGCACCCTCTTACTGCACTCTCCTCCGTGGCTATGAAGCTTCCCCCTCTGCCACACGCAGTCTCTGCCCGCGAAGGGGCTTCTAGTGTATGGAAACCTTTCCTCCTTCACATCTGCCTCCCACTGGTGCAGGTCCCGTCCCTATTCCTTTGTCTCTGTTTATTCTTTTTTTCTTTTGCCCTATCCAGGTACGTGGGGAGTTTCTTGCCTTTTGGAAGGTCTGAGGTCTTCTGCCAGCGTTCAGTGGGTGTTCTATAGGAGCAGTTCCACATATAGATGTATTTCTGATGTATTTGTGGAGAGGAAGGTGATCTCCGCGTCTTACTCTTCAGCCATCTTGAAACTCCTCGTAAACACATAGAGATTTATAAGTTATTGAATGATCGAAAAGCTACGTATTTATAGTTTTTAGAGCTGTGACAGATCACAATAACACCATGTTTATATGGTTAGAGAACAGGTCTCAAACTTGGCATTTTAGAGACACTGGTTCTTTATATAAAACATCTTGTGTAGTACTTAGCACAGAGTAGATGCTCAAGAAATGGTTTCATTCTTTTTGCCTCCCCTTTCTCTTCCCCCTAGTGAACCAAAGCAGTACTCTTTTCAGTCAGTTCAGTTTACTTGTTTCCAAGCATCGTTGCAACCCTATATTTTAAGAAAGCTTAGTGAAGCTGAGGCAAGAAATAGTCCTTTGTGTATAACTTAAAGCAATTTTTGCATCAAAATTGTAAAAGAGTGGAACATTTATTGCAAAATGAGGAAGAACATGTGTATCTTCCATCT
Organism: Physeter macrocephalus; assembly: GCF_002837175.3. Classification (NCBI taxonomy): domain Eukaryota; kingdom Metazoa; phylum Chordata; class Mammalia; order Artiodactyla; family Physeteridae; genus Physeter; species Physeter macrocephalus. The sequence continues at coordinate 47,256,197 of NC_041232.1, read as the reverse complement.
TGCTCTCCAGATAACCTTTGGTTGTGCCCTGGTGAATGAAGAAACTTGGTTGAGATTTTGAACTGAATTTCTCCGGGCGCTCCTTGGCTAGAGTGGAGGAGGTTCCCATGAATGGGGTATACCACTCTTATATGAAGTCTAATTCCAGCTACTTCCTTCATGAAGAATCTCTTCAGGGTCACATATCTTCTTTCACCAAGCATATGACATTAGGGCAAGTGACATCATAAAATGTGATTAACTAAAGAGAAGACAGATATGGGATCTCCATAGGTGGATGATATGAATTTCCTCACTCATTGGATGTAGATCCAGTAGGATTGTGCATCAGTCCTTTTCAAACTTTAATATGCACAGGAGTCACCTGTAGATCCTGTTAAAATGAAGATTCTAATTCAGTAGGTTTGGAGTAGAGACTGAGATTCTGCATTTCTAATGAGATCCCAGGTGATGCCTAGGCTGCTGATATGAGGACACCACTTATACTGCTGATTTGCTGTGTCAGCTGAAATGGGGCTTAGAATATTTGCTCTTATTCCCTCCCTTTTAAGACTGTGATTACTACAATTAGAACTCTTTAAGCTTCCTGGATAATATGGCTTAGTGTAAAATACATTCCAGACAGTATCAATCACAATGTCCCATTATTTTAGATTTTCGTCACAATTGTTCTTTCTGACACATGGTTTAGTACAACTGACATGTTCAATCATAAGCTCTTTTTGTTTTCTGTTTGCTTAGGTATCATTCCAACTTCCTACTTCACAGATGAGACGGAAGCTAGATTAATTACTTACATGTTTTGAGCCTCTTTAACATGCAAAGAAATTAACATATGTTGATTTTGAAGCAGATCACATTATGGTTTTACCTACCAAAAAATTATTAAATAACTGCTTTGATTTTGATTTAACCAATAAGTTTATAAAATAGAATTATTTTCTCACTGCCTTGAACCACTGAGTTCCTTCGATAATATGTAGATGTAGTATATCCAGAGACCTCTTTTGCCAGAAACACTAACACTTCACATTTTATTGGCAGTATTAAATGGGAACAATCACTTAAATGGTAAAAATTTCCCTTTGATCATAAACATTCAGTTTACTAATCTCTGCCAGATCAGAAGACATTGCTTATAGTGTTCTAGCAAAGCACATACTTAAGAGACATGATTAAATGCAGAATCTAACCAGTATGTTTGAATATAAACTTAAAAAATGAGAAATAATAGGAATGACCAGGTCTCTTAAGTTTTCAAATGTGATGTTCAAGTTGAAACTTTAATATTTCATCTGCTTATTTTTGTTCAGTGAGGTTTTATTTAAAATTAAAATGAATTCACCCCTCACCTCTCATCCACTCCTGCAGTTTCCATGGCACAAAACACATTTCCTCTCATATACCTACTTGTGCTTCAAATGAAAAGTTCTCTAAAACTGAACTGATTTTCTCTTTCTCTAAATGCTATCCATGTTGAACTAAGTGGAAATATAATTCTCTTAACATTAAATTGGAATTGTCTTTGACTCTTTCTTCTCATTAGCTCTATATATCATATCAGCCAGTTTCACTGATTCTTTTTTTCCAGATGCTTTTGTTACTCTGTGATTCTTACTGACATCACCCTTGCTCAAGCCATCATTAGCTCACACCTATTTTAGAAAACATCCTCTCTGTTGATTTTTCCTCTTTTAGCCTCACTCCCCTTTAATCCATCCCTAATTGTTAACACAGGATCATTCCTTTTAAAGCCATTATTAGGCTCACCATCACCTGAATCCCTACAATCGCTCTTCATTATCTGTAGAATAAAATACAAATTCTTTAGTCCAGTATTCAAGGCTCTTTGTAATCTGGGCTGCAATCTACACTTCAAGCTTTACTTTAACAAATCCCAACATAAACCCTCTACTATAGTCAAGTTGCTTGACTTTCTTTCTCCCAAACGTGCCATATACTCTCCAGCCATTATGTCTTTTGCCATTTCCCTGGCCTTGTAGGCATTCCCTTCTCTTCTGTGCCCATGGAGAGAAATTTAAGTGAAAACTACAGAATTTTTGACTGGTAAGAAGCTTTAGAGTTAATGGAGTTCAACCCGTCACCTCTTCCACCATTTTAAGAAACTGAGAACCACAAAAATGTAGGTTCATATTTACTAATATCTACTGAACACTATAGTAGTCATTTGCATAAGTTGTTTATTTTGAAAATTTTGTGGTTCATTTCATATCTACCATAAAACCTAAGTTTTTGTTAAATAATTTTTTGTAAAGACCAAAAATCTACTAAATTTGACCATCATAAACTATCTCAAGGAAGTTCAAATGAAGCCCAATTTCCCACATGTTCTATGGACCAGCTAATGACAAGTTCTGAACTGACTTTTCGTCGAATCTAAGATTTTTTCTGGTCCCAATAAAGAGATGCTCACACTTTATGCCTTACTAATATCAGGATGAGTCTAGTAAAAATTCAGAAGCTCGGCTTTCAGTAGCATTTAAAAATTTCTCAAACTTCATTAGTGTGTATGTATTGGGAGGGGGGGAGCGGAGGCAGAAATTGGTTGATTATAAAAAGCAAATCAACTAATATTTAGTAAGAATAGCCCTTAATAGGGGATGATAGTGAGAGAGAAGAATTATTCTCTATACTGAGGATAAATGGACTCCACCACATACAAGTTAACATTCTTAAGATTAAGAATTAAAACATATTCTGTAGTGACCTTGAAATAATCTCTTCCAAATGACTTTATTGGTCATACAATATTTTGTTAGGTGTGTGGCACTATGATAAAGTGAATTGGCTACAGGTATTCATGATAATTTGCTATAACCTAAGGTTAGAAGGGATATGATTTTCCAGACACCCTGTGTACTGTGATTTGAATTTCAAATACAAAATAATTGCAGCTATTTGATAATAACCCGTTCTAGTTTATGGAGGTAATATTTTCAGTTGACAAAGTTTAATAAAACAGTGTGTAAATTTTCAAAAAAGAAAGTACACCAATCCAAAGGCATCTTTAGGAAACTATCTATCTCAGCAAGTGCCAGCACAGGGTGGAACAAGATATCACCTCCTCACCAATGTAATGGCACGATATCCACCTCAGAGCTTAGAATCAGGAAGGGAAATTGGGGACAGGGGATGAGTAAGAATATGAAATCTTTATTGACTGGGTGAGTTTACTTGGCAATGACTAAGATTGCATATGCTGTCACCAAGTCAAACAGTGTCTCAACAGAAATGTAGTTTTAGGAAAAGAAAGATACTTTTATGCCCACTTGAGTTCATGGATGGTGTTACAAGAAGTGATAGTTCTTAGGCTGAAGTCTACAAAAAGTAAGTTAGATGCTACTCAGGTCTGTTTTCTGCAGAGAATGCTTAGTCAGCCACTGCCAAGTGAGTTACAAAGTCAGTTGCGCTGTGAGTGATTCACTTGCTATATAGGTGCATTGTTGTGATCTATTGTTTAGTTTGGATACAGAATTCTAGAATTAATGATGACTAAGGCCACCAAAAGTCAGTTAAAAGAATGTTCACAGATGCTGTATTCATAATGGACAAAAATTCAAAACAACCCCAAAATTTATGAAGAGGAGAATGAATAAACAAACTCTGGTAAATTTATTCAATGAAATACTACTCAGCAATAAGAAAGAGTAAACTGACCACTTCCTGTTTCAGATCCAACATATAAAGAGCTTGGAAATTACCACCACTTCTGTTTTATATCAAAACAAAACAAAAAACTGAACAAATCGAAAAGCAATGCCTTTTCTTGGAGCCCATCAGAGAGCTGAGGTTGCAGGGCAAATCATCACCCTGAAATCTGATGGACAGACAAATATAGAGGGTCACAGCAAAGATGTACTCCAGCAGCCACTGGAACTATGAACTGAGAGGAAGATTTAAATGGTAAATTTGATGAATTGTTTAGAGGCCAAATGTAGATTTACATGAGAGTAAGAAATTCTTGGGATTTGCATTTTGGGGGAGAACCCCACACTTTTAGAGGCATTACTTCCAGGAACCCCTCCAGGTTCTCATGCTGAAGATCCAAGAAAGATCTTCTTGTAGAGATGCACTTGTGAAGGTCATAGCCCAGAGACATATGCCTACAAATTTAATAACTTAGATGAAATGGACCAATTCCTTGAAAGACACGAACTACTAATAAAACTCACATAAGAAAAATTTGATAATTTGAATAGGCTTATATCTGTTCAAGAAATTGAATCAATAATTAATAACTTTCCAGAAAAAGAAGTACCTAGCTCAGATGGTTTCACTAGTGAATTCTACTGAACATTTAAAGAAATGATACCCAATCAAATTGTGGCTCCTTTGAAGAAATAGTTTCCTAGGATGGGGTTTGATTTTTGTTCTGACCTCAGAAGATCTCCTCCCAGGTGTCCTATTTCCTGTTTTCTCCGGGAAATGGTTTAGCCTATATCTTGAATATCCTCCCAATATCCTTTCATCACAACCTCCACTTTTCTTCAGAGTGCCTTTAGGCTTGAACTTCTTCACTCTCTGTTGCAAATGAAGTCCGTTTCTTTGGGAAGAGTTTAAGGGCTGTTTAATGGCCTATTTCTCCCCCCAGGAAGTCTTTGAGCCAGGGCTCTGGAACTGAGGCTAGGAATAATGCAAGCAGCCTTCTCACTGACTGACACACCAACTCTAGAAGCTGAGCACTCAGTGGCTGGGGGCCAGCAGCCTGGGGACCTGTCAGCTTTGCTTTCCTGGCATGGAATGTCCATGTCACAAGCAGGGGAAAGGCAACTGTGCTCCAGTATTCTCAGCATGCTACTTTCAAGACAGAACTTTTGTTACCCTAGTGGGGGCTGGACAGGAAGAAAGCCCTACCTCTCAACTATCCTCAACAGGGACTTAGCCTCAGTATCCCTGAGTCTCCCATTGGGAATCTATGTGCACACGCCTGACAGAAACTCACTTTCTGATCTTCTTCTAGTCACGTGAACTTCTCTTGAAACCGATGGTGTTGGGCTGCACCCCGCAGGCCTGCAAGCCCTGTAAATTGCCCAGCTGCAAGACTAAAGAAAGAGCCCAGAGTCAGGGGATGCGACATCAGTTGACAGGGGATTGGATAGGGGATCCTATACATCTGAAGCAAGGGTGTCCTGGAGTGACAGACACCCCACCGTGGATGGCAGACAGCAGGACGGGCAGGACAAGGCAGCAGTCTTCCCAAGGAGTGGGTAGAGGGAGGTTACCAGCTATGGGGGGGAATTGATGTCATGGGTTACTAGGGAAACCAGCAGAGGAGTGTGCCCCTCACAGTTCCTTTGATAGCCTTTTATAAACTATCCTAGTGGAGAGTTCTGATCTAAAGATTAGAACAATCACTAGCTGGGCCGGGGCAAGTCTGTAGGCATTTATTGATTAGGCTCTATGATTAAGAGGGAAGGTCAGTCGTGTGGGTAGGGTGTAGGTGAAGCAGAGACTGGTCCAGCCAGAGATGTACAGAAAGCAAGGGAACAGCCATCTTGGGTGGCCTGATCATACAGATGGTAATCAGAATTTTGACTATATGGGAGCCAAACATATATACCTAAATAATAAAATGTTATCTCTGTTTATGGCTGTCTAATCTATGTTATTCTACCCTATTTATTTTTTAACTAGAAATGAACTGAATTGGAAAGAAGATTAGTCGTATATTAACATGTCTAAGGGAGAGTCTCTGAGGAGAGCAGAAGAATATAAGCAGGCAGAGTATTTTTAATTAATGTTAAGGGCTATAAAATACTGGATTAATAGATTAACATGTCTCATATCTCCCTCATTACTTTGTCAGAAGGAAATACATCCTGTTAAATGTAGTTTTAATATGCCACTGCTTCAATGGTGTCAGCATTCAAGCTGCTCCTGCAATGTTTACTGTAGCAGAGTTTACATTGGCAACCTTTTTAACAGTTTATGAAATGCTGGCACATGCATGATGGTTTTTCATTTCTTTTCTCATGATAGTCCTGTAAAGTAGATAAAACTGAGGGTCCACTCAACTGAGGTGAATGACAGAAGCAGGACTTAAATCCTCCCCACTTCTGGGCACTTCCTTTTTTGACAATCTCTCAGACACTATATATCATGTTTGTTGTAGATGCAACAAACATGCATCTACATTTTAATAGGACTTCCTTATTCTGCTGCTGGATCATTTCTATACTGACTGTATTTGGAGTTCAAAACCTATGGATCTGAAACATCAGTAAGAAATCCTGTAGTTTCTAACTCCTGTTAAAGGACGAACTGAGGCATATTAAAATTTTTAAGTTTATCTGAGCAAAATCTGATTAGAGTGGGGCGGCAAACCGGAAATGGTTAGAGCACTCCCCTGGCAGAAGCTCAGGGAAAGATTTTTATAGGGAAAGGGGAGAAGCAAAGAAAGGGAATTACTGATTGGCTACAGCCTAGAGCCTAGTTGATTGTTTGTGATTGGTTGTCCTTAGGTTTCGATTTCCTAACCTTGAGGCATTTACAGGCTTAGAGTTTGGTTTGCTTACATCGGCTCTATGGCCTTAGAGTCACCTCAGTCTATTGACCTCCTTGTTTAATTAACTTAACACTCCAAATGCCTAATCTCTCTTCTTATTTGGAACTCTCCTTCTCTGACCACCACTTCCTACCTCCATTATGGGACGGTGCCTTTATAGTAGGTACTTTGAGTTTACCTCTGTCATGGTACTTGTCACCTAGCCGTAAACGTGTCTTCTCACTAGAGTTAGCACAGTTCCTGGCACTTACCAGACACTCAAGGATGTTGGTTGGGTGAAGAAATGGCTGACTACATAAATGTGTATTTTTCTACCTCCTCTTAATCCGTTTCTGTTTTCTAGCCGGTTGATTATTTTCACCCTTGTTTAGCCTGTTGGTCATTATTACTGTGCTTTTCTAAACGTTTCTCTAAATCACAATCAATTATATGGCTTCTAGGCTTACTACGGTATTCCCAGAGGTAAAGTGTAATACCAACCGATTTTCAACAATGTGATGTCAACACTATTTTAGGGGATCAGTAAGTATTGGTATTTGCTGAATAAATGAACAAAGGGGAAAAACACTAAATTTTCTCAATGATGAAGGTACTTTGGCAGGGACAGATTCTAAGTAAATTTTGTTCCCCAACTCTAACAGAAGCAGGAGAAGGTAGCTACTACCAGAGGCTACGAACTCTGTGAAGGCCTGTTTGCAGATCTGAGTAAATAGGGGATCTTAAGTAAAACTTAACCAGCCCTCTAATAGCTAACATTAAGGTTGGGAAACATTTTTTTAAATTAAAGTTTTATGTATAAAATTTAAAATTTATATATATATATTAAAATTTCATATGTATGTGTATATTACATATTATATATTATGCAACATGTTACATATGACATATAATGCAATACTATGATACCATTAAAATGTGCTTGTAAATCAATATTTATTTACATGTAAATAAAATTGTAATACATTAAGTGAGTAAGTTACACACAAAAAGTGCTTCTGTGTTTGTCAAAAAAAAGTAAATATCTATATAATCATATATGTATAAGACACTCTGGAAAGATCTACACCAAAATGTTAATTGTGGACGCCTCTAGGCAATGATATTAAATGTGTGCTTTACTTTTCTTTTTGTATTTTTTTTGTTATCTGAATAATTAAAAAGAAAATAGTAATCTATTTGAAATTTGAAAAACAAAATAAAGCAGTATATACGTTCTGAATAATTTGTGGTGGGTTTTCAGTATTACCTGTTGCTAATATCTGGTGATACTAAATGATATCTGGGACTTGGAAAGGAAAGAGGGAAACAGAAAACGAGAATGGGTTGATTGAAAACAAAATCCTTCCAGAAAGTCATAATTAGGTACCCAGAGAAGGCTTTCTTACCTCCCTAAAAATTCTCCTTTATCAACATTACCTGTAGGATGTGGGGTCCTTGAGGTGGTGGCAGTAATGAGAAAATGCTGGATTCCAGTGGTAGACTAGAAGAAAGGAAAATGAGAAGATGATCAATCAGTCTAGAATGGTACTCCTTGATTTATATCAAGGAAAGTATCACATAATCTACTTTATGTTTTTTAAGTTTTAGAACAAAGTGGAATCAATTACTTTGATATTTGCTTACATCAGCTGCTTGGAATTTGTTCAGTGTCTTTCAGATTAAACATGTTAAACTAAGTCAAATATCTATTTTTAATATATTTCATCCTGAATGAAATCAGTTGTTTTGCAGAGTATGGTGATTATGAACTGCTAAAATTCCCTAATTACATTTTTAAAATATATTTAATAATATCATTTTTTTAAGTAAATTCAGTTTGAAATTATTAACCTTAACACTAGTGCTTTTATTGTGGAGGAAAATTATTTGGGGGTGGAGGGATAATCCAAGGGAGAACTGTAATTTTTATGGTATTATTGTTGCCAAATATAAAAGAACTATAATGAATGAAAAAACATAGAATCAAGAAGTTACATAGAGCTTGAAGTCTTACTCTATATCATTATTAATTCTACAATATAATAGTATTACTATATTGTGTAAAAATAACCAATCAATTTAATAGTAAAATGAAAGTGATGTCAAGGTCAATGAATAATAAATGATATGATTTATAGTTTTCAAATGGTTATATTAATAATATATAACCAAGGAGGACATCAACATCCAAGGGGTGAGTTGAGCTGGCTGCAAATTGTGATATCCAATTTAATGATTTATTACTTTATTGTGTATGAGGCAATTTCCTTGTAAAGCCCAGGACCGCAGTTTGGGAAGTTGCCCCCAGATGAACCTTAAGCTTATAGGTGTTTACAAAACACATTCTTTCCCTGACTTGGAGATACCAAAGGGAAAAAGACGATACACATACAATTAAATCCTTTTCCTCTTTCCTATAGCATAAAATATCATTATTAAAATAATGATTAATAATAACAGTCTACTTTCGAACATTTCATACTTTTTAAAATAATCATACTATTCAGAAAGCTTGTTAAACAAATTCAGACATCTAACGACAATTTTATATTTTCTTCACCAAATTTCATCTGCTGTCCATCTTGCTCTTTTTTTTTGTTGTCCTTAAGGACTTCATCTGAAAGTTTGGATAATCACTCATTCTGAACTTTGAATTGGTCAAAATTATTCTATTTCCATCTCTGATTTTTGACTCCATATCTCACATTGTAAATTTTATTTACAACTCTTTAGGTAAAAATTAAGCTGCGTTTTTAAAACCCCTATTTTTTATGTGAAAATGTTAGGTAACTATAAACTGTAACTGTACGTTACTGTTAGCTATTGTCACTCTTTTCTTTTTTCAAGGAGAAAATAATGTTTGGCACCAACAGAGAGAAGTAATACAGACCATCAGAAATGACATAGATCATTGCTATCATTCATGCATCTCGATATGACTCACATTTAATTGGCAATAAATGATTAACATAAAAACTCCAGCAAGGCAGCTAGTGAAAACAATTTTAAACTATGATTTTTATGAATAAAGAAGTAGCCATAGAGGAAAGGCTTTCCCGGTAAATGAAAAGGGTTTTCTGTTACGTAGTGACTACACGCATTGGTTTTGGAATCAGGTGGACCTGAATTATTTTTCAACACTGTATTAATTTTTCATCACACAAGTGCCTCATGAATAAATTTTCCTGATAAGAATTCAGACACAACAGATAAATATAAAGCTCCTTTGACTATCTTTCCTCACCCCTAATCCCAGTCCCTTTGCAGAAATAAGTATGTTGTCAGATTGGATATATTCCCCAAGAGTTTTTCTAAAACTTTTATATAGATATAGATACAAATATATTATAGCTGTTAGCAGCTATAATTGAGCTCAAAAGTAGAGCTCCATGGAAAGCATGTATTTTTCATTGATATTTTATTCACTCAACATTATGTGCCAGGAATTTTTCCATAGCTAGCAATAAACACAAATGTTTGTATCCATTTATCTGCCATAACAAACAGTACAAATAATGATGAAATAAATATCCATGTGTCAGCTTCTTTATGCAAATAGAGGAGGAGTGAAATGGCTGACTCATGGTATATGGTCATTTTTCATGTTTGCTGAGCATTTATGCACCTGACACTTAAAAGTGTGAGCTAAATGCTGCTATTTACCCATTTTCCAGGTAGAGAAACTGAGGCATAGGGAGGTTAAGTATTTTTAATAAGAAGTATAAGAGACTAAGTAATTCACAGAAGATTATATGGAGATTAAGTGGTAGATCAGGGATCTGAACCCACAGCAGGTCTGAGCTCTTCACCTTGTTGCCGTACTGTCTCAGTTTGGTGACACCACCATATTGAACAAGGAACTAAACAAATTTGCATTCTCCCTGGTTGTGTGTGTGAGTTCCCATCCCACTCCCTACACCAATACTTGATATTTTTAAATGTTTCATTACTTGCCAATCTGATGGGTAAAAAATAGTATCTTATTTTATTTTGCATCTCCCAGATTTCTTGTAATGTTGAACATCTTTTTATAGTTTATCTGACATTTGTATTTTCTTTTCTGTGGATTATTTTTAAAATCTTAAAACTAAAGGATTAGATGTAAAGGTCAAATAAATCCATACTCTGGATCGATCTCTCTCTCTGCACACACACACACACACACACACACACACACACACGATAAGGAGTTTATATGTGTTTCCAGCTATTACATATATATTATATATATGCATATATTACATCTATATGTAATACACAGAACACATATATATAATATATGAAACTATGTAGTCAATATGTGTGCACATATATAATAGAACAAGACATTCTGCACTGGTTGTCAGCTGGTCCCCATCTAGCTCCCTTGTCTATCTTTCTATGTCCTGCCCTGGGAGAATGACCTCTAAGGACTGCATCACGCTGGCTCCTTTTGCCCATTGGCTTCTAGCCACAGCCCCTGTTGGGCAGACCACCTGCAGAGCTCCAGCTCTTTGGGGATTCAGGTTCTACAGTTTTCTCCCCTTGCACATTGAGACCCAGGGCTTGCCACTGCTTCCCACTCTTCTACCTCCTGGGTGTTTCGACCCCTTGTTGATCCCTGTCACTCTACCCACTCTTCTGCAAGTAGTCCTTTTATTAACGTCTCCTCAGCTAAATGATTTTGAGTATCTCATGTGTTTCTTGCCAGGACACTGCCAGGCACAACTTCTAATTAGAGTACTAATGACATTCTAATCTAAGAGTAGCTAGAAAAATGTCTTTCCTAATTTTGGTCCAAATCCTCTTCTTTAGAAAATCAGATTCCACCTAATCTACTTATTTTATTCCACATGGAGTAGATCAATGTCAATCAGCGCTGGCATATCTCACAGCTAGGATTCCTTCTAGCGAGAGTACAATGCGAAGTTCAAGCCAATGTTTAGTAATTTTGCCAGTTGTTTTGTGCAGGCTAAACTCTTACCCCAAATAACGTGTATATTTTTTACTTTGGAAAATTTCAATGTATACAAAAGTAGATAAAATAATAAAATGAACCCACATATACCCATGATTCAGCTTCAATAATTATCAACCCATAGCCAATCTTATTTCATCTATACCTCCACCCACTTGCTCTCTTCCCATATTCATGAAATCTTAGAGATTCTATCACTTCCTCCAAAAAATATCTGGCTACATACCTACCATTGTTATAAATTAAAAAATAGTAATGATTCCTTAATATCATCAAATGTATAGTGTTCAAATTTCCAATTGCCTTATATTACATTTTTAGTAGTTTGATAGTCTGCACATTTCAATTGATGATCATGTCTTTTAATTTTCTTCCAATTGGTTCCTCATTCATTTCTCTTTTTTCTCTTGCAGTTTGTTTGTTGAGGGCACAGAGTCGTTTGTTTGTTGAGGGCACAGGGTCAGTTGTTTGAAAAATTTCCCACAATGTGAAATTTGCTGTTTGCATCTCCATAGTGTTTTATAACATATCTCCCTAAACTCTGTATTTTCTGTAAATTAGCAGTTGGAAAGTGGTAAGGTTTTTATCAGATTCAGGTTAGTTGTGTTTTATTTTTAAAGGCCATTTCACAAGTGGTAGTGTACCATGAAGACACATTTATCTTCGCCCACAGGTGAAGGTGGTCAAAAAGGTACAAGCTTCCAGTTATTATTAAAAACAAAAAAAGAAACATCTAATCTCTAGTTCACTCTCTTGTAGTTATATTGGTAACCATTGATTCTCAAAGCCTAGATCCATTTGGAGCTGCAAAATAGTAATACCTATATTCTATTATTTCTTCTTCATTTATTGTCTAGAATACTTCTGTTAAAAAAAAATCCAAAAGCAAAAATTTCTTTCATCTACTCTTTGGTTATCCAGTGGCACATTCATATAGGGATGGCAATAGAAATGCTCAATTCTGTTGATTTCTTCACTATTTTCAAAATATTGAGTTGACTTGCTGTATCCTGCAGTGGTGACCAATTAGTTTATTTTAATATCATTATGAATTCATGAATTTAAATTATTGATATGTTTCAGTTATTACCTTTATTGACAGCCAAATTGTCTCATTTTTGGCCAGTGGCAGCTTCTTCAAGTTGGCTGTAAGTCTTATTGACATGACCCTAGTAGTCTTCAATAGCTTTCTTACTATCTGGTATTTCAGACTCATCTTGTGCATATCTGGTACCAGAGCTAGAATCAGCCCCATTTTCAAGGACCCCTGTTTCTTTTCTTTTCCTTTTTTTAAAATTGGAAAATGATTTTTGAAAATCAAAATCTGAGCATTTGGGTTATTTGTTGCCATTGGTTTGCTCATTGTTTCTAGGCCTTTCCACTGACAGAACTCAGAAAAAAAAACCAAAATATCATGAGTTCTTGTTTATACTTCCAATTCATATTTAGATGTACATTTGAGTCACTTTTCTCCTGCACAAAATGTAGGTTTCAAATTCACTGGGAATAAGAATTAGAGCATTACGTAATTTTGTTTTGTAGTCCAAAAATACATATATAACAATTTCAGAATACCAACAGAAGCATTACCACCAGCAATATGATTGCTTAAAATGGGTGAATTATTATTATTTTTGCAGTTCCTTTTGTCTTAGGTTATAGCTGGGACAAATTATTATGCTTTGAAGTGACTTGGAATTGTGCCTCTTTGTATTATTATGCCACAAACTGTTTCCATTTAGGTTCAGTTATTTCATTTTATGTTCATTTTTTTGGTTTCTTCGTTAAAAATTAATTTTTCATAATTATGCAAAATATTTACATGATTCCAAATTCAAATCACCAATCCTTGTGTTGACATCTCTTCATTGCTCTTGACTATCTGAAGCTTACTCTCTAGTAGATTTCTCAGGATGGGCCCTTATTCCTTAAATACCTATATATTTATTAAAATGTATGGCTTTTATAATAAAAAAAGATTATCTGACATTTTATCTTAATTTTCAGAGTACTGAACAGTACCCCTTACCGAATAGAACTGAAAAGGACCTCTTTCTGTGTGCAAATGGCACACCCCTGATACATCTAACAAGACTGTACTTTTTTTTTTTAAACTTATTTATTTATTATTTATTTTTGCTTGTGTTGAGTCTTTGTTGCTGTGCACGGGCTTTCTCTAGTTGCAACAAGCAGGGTCTACTCTTCATTGCAGTGCAAGGGGTTCTCATTGCGGTGGCTTCTCTTATTGCAGAGCATAGGCTCTAGGTGCACGGGCTTCAGTAGTTGTGGCTCGCGGGCTCTAGAGCGCAGGCCCAGTAGCTGTGGTGCACGGGCTTAGTGCTCTGCCGTATGTGAGATCTTACCACACCAGTGATCAAACCCGTGTCCCCTGCATCGGCAGGCGGATTCTTAACCGCCGCGCTACCAGGGAAGCCCAAGACTGTACTTTTCTAATCAAGGACTTCCCTGATAGGAGACTTAGCACATCTTTCTAATTCTCACATCTTTCTTATATTTGCGTTGAACCTGAATATATATGTCCTTAATTCTGCACATGTCCTTGAAATTTTAAAATATTAAAATCTAGTGAATTTTTACATAAACTTGATACTCTCTTATAAGTGTATTTTAAAGGACCATATTTTAATTTATACAGAGTATAAATGTATATATAAACATATTCATGTATGTACATATTCATATACATTAATTACACCCTAGAGTATGTGTGTGTGTGTGTGTGTGTGTGTGTGTGTATATAAATATAAAAATCAGGAATATAAAGTCAAATTATATATAGCAGAGTATATACCATATGTGTGTGGGGGGGGTTGCTGGTGGGAGAAGGAAGAGGGAATTCAGACTCAATTTGGGGCATAATTAGTTTAAGGGAAAATATTCTGTAAGCAATTATAAATGCTCACTTACACACATACATATAGTATATAATCTGTTATATGTATAATTTGATTGTATATCCCTAAAAGTATATCACCTAAAGACAGCACACATACAAAAACATATCTATAGCAATTTTCTCATAGTCTAGATCATAAAAATGGCCACAGTTGTTTTAATTTCTTCCAGTCAAGATTCTGTGTTAATAAATAGAATCAAGTTAAAATGTGCTTCGAAATATATATCTCCTCTTAAACGTTGTTAGTTACAAATACCTCTAAAATGTTTTCACTTAAATTAGTTATACTCAAAGCCACTTCCTTCTTTCATCAGCAATCCATACACACACCACAAAAAATAATTTCCCTCAATGTTTCTCATTTCTGTATCTCCAATCTTATAATCTAGCAGGCCAAAAGCTGTTGCATCATCTGTGATTCCTCCTTCTCTTCCCTTGCATCTTCTTCCATATTTAATTGGTCCTGTCTCCTTTGGGCAGACTTTTTGGATTCACTCTTTAATCTCCCGTGGCACTGCATCCAAGAGAGTGTGTAGTATTTTTCACACCAAAGCCACATTGTATCTACTGCTGGAATGAGACTGGGTTTTGAAACCACAGTGGGGGGGGCCCTTGGTTCAATTTCTGGCTCTGCCAGTTTACTATTTGTGTGAACTTATTAATGAATTAATCTTTCTGCTGTTGAGTTGCCTCATCAGAAAGTCTAGGTAGCATTAATTCCTTACAAGGCTTATATGAGTACTAAAGATAATAAAGGTTTTGACAGTAGCACTGTGCCTGGCATATAGTAGATGTTTATTAAAGTGAAGCTATTTCTGGGCTCTTATTATCAGGCCCTAACTGATTCCAAATATTCTGTTTTTTTCCTCTTTTTAACAATTCTTAACATTTAACCAGTAGGCATGACCTGGCTCTAAGAAGTCTATGTCTCCATTTTAACTTTAACCGGGTGAATATAAAGAAATTCAGCCACCAAATAGTCTAGTCCATACTATTTTCTCTTTCCTGTGCCCCGAATCTGAACTGACCTTTATATCTTTCCCTAACCCGATTTTCACATTATCCCTCATTACAGTGAGTGGATCTTAGTTTTACTGTCTGTCCTCATGTCCCCACATTAATAATCTGCCTAGTGATCCCAGTTTCTCTGACAGTATCTCTTCTAAAGGCTGTGTCTTTCTTCTCAACCTTGCTTGTTAATTGGAGCTTGAGCAACTGTTGGCAGATTTTCTTGATATGAACCACCGGTGCTGCTTATCTGCATCCTCAGGTCTCTAAATATTATATGAACCTGGATTCCTCACTAACTCATTTGCAGACCTCATTTTGTCCATGTTGGGATGCCTTGATGCTATGTGCCTCGTGGAACTTCTGTCTGCTATACCAAGAACTGCCCCCGCCCCGCTAATATGCTTCTAGGTTTATCTGCTCAGCGTCTAGTCCTTCCAAATGTGTAGTCCTGGTTCAAAGATCTCACTGTATTCATCAGTTCTTCCTTCCTAGTTAATTGACAAAGAGATGTGCCCTGATATATGACATCATCACATTGTCCTTGGAGTTTTGAAACAACTTATTTGCTCTTTCCTGCATTCAGATATCCCTTTCTGTGCTCAAAGTATCCAGTCGACTGAAACTAGGCTAACCTGCAAAACACACAGCTCTTGCTTCGTTTCTTCTTACTTACTGGTGTCCTGCGCTCCAAAGCCTGCCTTTGCAGTTCCTCTGTAACCTGACCCTACTTAGAGAGATGATCTTTACTCCTACAGCCACCTTGAGCATCCTCAGTTCTGTCTTTTCTGGCCTCTTATCAGTCATGTTTCTTATTCTGCCATTGCTTGGGTTGTTCCACTCAGAGAAAGCAGCTTCCTTTTACCCCTCTTACAACCAGATGCCATCCTGAAGTCCCAACCAAGCTCCATCTTTCTCAGAAGCCTTCTCTAACATTGCTCCTGTCCAAATTCCTCTTTTCTTCTCAACTCCCACAGTTCTTAGTACCACTTACTTTGATATCATACTTGATTATAGAGCTAATTAAAATGTATCAGACACAGTTCAGTTAATAACATCCAGATCAGAAATCTGACAGATGTGGAACCTTCTGCAATCCCTCCGTAGCACATTCCTATCAATTTCCCTGCAACTTTGTCCAGAATCCCTCCCTTTCTATTGGTATTGCCCCTGCCAAAGCACTCCCCATCTCTCCTTTGGTTAGCAGGACCTCCCTCTTAAATGGATTCCCTCTCTCCAGTCTTGACTCATAAGCATATACTCCATGTGACAGCCAGAACAATTTTCCTAAAAGGCAAATTTTCCTAAAAGGCAAAGTCCTCCATTTAAATGCTTCAGTGGTTTTATTTTACTCTTCGGGAAAAATCCAAACTCATTCACACGGCTCAAAAGACCTGGATATTCTGGCCACAGCCCACTTTCCCAGGCTATTTTAAGCATTTCCCTGCTTCTCCCCATCCCATCCTTTGTAGCGCATGCTCCAGACACTCTGAACTCTTCATAGTTCCTCTTGGGAGCCTATTCTATCCCTGTTCGGGGCCTTTGAACCTGATAGGTTCCTCTCTGTCAGTAAACCACTGCCTGCCACCTGGCCCCATTCTCCTGGAAAACACTCTTCTTTGAGGTCTCAGCCTAGATACTACTTGCTTAGAGAAACCATTCTGAGTCACCAAATCTGGACTAGCCCTCCCTCCTTTGTTCTTCTGTGCCATAGTTTATTTTTCTTCCCCTACAACTTACCAAATTGCTTGTGACTGCCCCTTTACTGTCTCCTGGGAGTAAACTCCCTGAGGGCAACAGTGGTGTTTGTCTCATTCAGTGTTATATTTCCACTGTCTATTACACTTCCAGGCACAAAATAGGCATATAATAAATTCTTATTGAAAGAAGAATGGAAGGAGGGAAGGAAAGGAGGATAAAACATTGGAAGAAAGAAATGAAGGAAGGAGAGTTAAGAAGGAGGGAAGGAAAGAAAGAAGGGAGAGAGGGAGGCAGGGATTGCTCTCTCTTCTAAACTATGAATTCTAAAGCAGGCAGGACCTATGCCTCATACTTCATTTAAACCACCCACAGATTATGGTAATTGGTTGGTAACACCCCAGGCAAACTTCAGCCTTAGGGCCTTTGTAGAGGTTCTCACTGCTGCAAACTTCTCCCTCTGGATATCCGCAAGGCTGGATCCTCACCTTATTCTATTTTACTCAAATTTGGCTAACTATTACTTTATTTTATTTTTTTTTAAGTAAAAGATTGAAATATTTAATTACATGAATATAAACACTTTGTGAAAAAAATCACATAAAAGAAGATAATTGAAAGCTACCAACAGAGAAGATATATTTACGAATAATCCATATAAAATGGATTGGAACTATTACTTTTAGACTTTCATTTCCACCCATTCCACTCCCATTTCCCTCATGTCCTGCCACATCTTTCCTCTGTTTCTTACATACATTGATTAGCTCCTAAAATACTGTATTAGTTTTCTTTTTCTTTTTTTTCTATGTATTATATGCATTTGAGGTATACTAAATTATAATTCAACATCTGTATACACTACAAGTGATCACCCCCAAAACCCTAGTTACCATCTATCACCACACAATTGACCCCCTTCACCATGTCTGCCGACCCCCATGGCAAACCCATCTATGAGTTTGTTTTTTGTTTAATTGTTCTTTTTTTTTTTATTCCCCATCAGTGAAATCATACGTATTTGTCTTTTTCCTTCTGACTTATTTCACTTAGCGTAATATCCTCAAGGCCCATCCATGGTGTTGCAAATGGCAGGATTTCATTCTTTTTTACCACTGAGTAGTATTCCATTGTATGTATGTATGTATGAATGTATGTATGTATATACACACCACACATTCCTTATCCATTCATCCGTCAATAGACACTTAGGTGGTTTTCATATCTTGGCTACTGTAAATAATGCTGCAATGAACATAGGGATGCATATATCTTTTCAAATTAGTGTTTTTGTATTCTTCAGATAAACAGCCAGTAGTGGAATAGCTGGGTCATATGGTAGTGTGATTCTTATTTTTTTGAGGACTCTCCATAGTGTTTTTCATAGTGGCTGCACCAATTTACAATCCCATTGACAGTATACAAGGGTTCTCTTTTCTCCACATCTCTGCAACACTTGTTATTTCTTACCTTTTTGGTAATAGCCATCCTAATAGGTGTAAGGCAATATCTCATGGTTATGATTTTCATTTCCCTAGTGATTAGTGACGGTGAAAATCTTTTCATGTGCCTGTTGGTCATCTTTGTGTCTTCTAAGGAAAAATGTCTATTCAGATCCTCTGCCCATTTTTAAAATTGGATTGTTTGCTTTTTTTGTTGTTGAGTTGTATGAGTCCTTTATATATTGTGGATATTAACCACATATCTGATATATGATTTGCAGATATCCTTTTTCGTTTATTAGGTAGGCTTTTTGTTTTGTTGATGGCTTCTTTAAATGTGCAGAAGCTTTTACATTTGAGGTAGTCCAATTTGCTTACTTTTGCTTTTTTGTTTCTCTTGCCTTTGGAGTCAGATCCACAAAACGTCACTAAGACCAATGTCAATGAGTTTACCATCTATGTTTCTCCTAGGAATTTTATGGTTTCAGGTCTTACATTCAAGTCTTTAATCCAATTTGAGCAGATTATTGTGTATGGTGTAAGATAGTGGTCTACTTTCATTCTTTTGCATGTGGCTGTCCAGGATTTCCCAAAAGCATTTATTGAAGAGAGTGTCCTTTCTTTGTGTGCTCTTTACTTCTTTGTTGTAAATTAATTGTCCGTATATGTGGGGGTTTATTTGTGGGCTGTCAATTTTGTTCTGTTGATCTGTGTGTCTGTTTTTGTGCCAGTACTGTATTGTTTTGATTAACATAGATTTGTAGTAGAGTTTCAAATCAGGGAGTGTGATACCTCCAGCTTTGTTCTTCTTTCTCAAGATTGTTTTGGCTATTCAGGATCTTTTATTGTTCCAAATAAGTTGTAGAATTATTTGTACCAGTGCTGTGAAATATGCCATTTGCATTTTGGTAGAAATTGCATCGAATCTGTAGATTGCTTTGGGTAGTATGGATATTTTAACAATATTAATCCCTCCAACCCATTAGTATGGAATATCTTTGCATTTATTTGTGTGTTCTATAATTACTTTCATCAGTTTCCTTCAGTTTTCTTTTTTTTTTAAACATCTTTATTGGAGTAAAATTGCTTTACAATGGTGTGTTAGTTTCTGCTTTAAAACAAAGTGAATCCGTTATACATATACATATGTTCCCATATCTCTTCCCTCTTGCATCTCCCTCCCTCCCAACCTCCCTATCGCACCCCTCTAGGTGGTCACAAACCACCTAGCTAATCTCCCTGTGCCATGCGGCTGCTTCCCACTAGCTATCCACTCTACGTTTGGTAGTGTATATATGTCCATGCAACTCTCTCACTTCATCACAGCTTACCCTTCTCCCTCCCCATATCCTCAAGTCCATGCTCTAGTAGGTCTGTGTTTTATTCCTGTCCTACCCCTAGTCTCTTCATGACATTTTTTTTGTTAGATTCCATATATATGTGTTAG
>NC_041232.1:47234228-47234755 GCF_002837175.3 Physeter macrocephalus | reverse complement strand
GTGATATTGACCTGTAGTTTTCTTTCTTTGTGACGTCTTTGTCTGGTTTTGGTATCAGGGTGATGGTGGCCTCATAGAAAGAGTTTGGGAGTGTTCCTCCCTCTGCTATCTTTTGGAAGAGTTTGAGAAGGATAGGTGTTAGCTCTTCTCTAAATGTTTGATAGAATTCACCTGTGAAGCCATCTGGTCCTGGGCTGTTGTTTGTTGGAAGATTTTTAATGACAGTTTCAGTGCTTGTGATTGGTCCATTCGTATTTTCTATTTCTCCGGGTTCAGTCTCGGCAGTTGTGCGTTTCTAAGAATTTGTCCATTTCTTCCAGGTTGTCCATTTTATTGGCATACAGTTGCTTGTAGTAATCTCTAATAATCTTTTGTATTTCTGCAGTGTCCGTTGTTACGTCTCCTTTTTCAATTCTAATTCTATTGATTTGAGTCTTCTCCCTTTTTTTCTTGATGAGTCTGGCTAATGGTTTATCAATTTTATTTATCTTCTCAAAGAACCAGCTTTTAGTTCTATTGATCTTTGC
>NC_041232.1:47231376-47232037 GCF_002837175.3 Physeter macrocephalus | reverse complement strand
GCTGGATCTTGTCTTTCTGGTGGGCAGGTCCACGTCTGGTGGTGTGTTTTGGGATGTTGGTAGCCTTATTATGATTTTCGGCAGCCTCTCTGCTAATGGATGGGGATGTAGTCCTTTGTCGCTAGTTGTTGGGCATAGGGTGTCCAGCAGTGTAGCTTGATGGTCGTTGAGTGAAGCTGGGTCTTGGTGTTGAGATGGAGATCTCTGGGAGATTTTAGCCATTTGCTATTGCATGGAGCTGCGAAGTCTCTTGTGGGCCGGTGTCCTGAGGTTGGTTCTCCCACCTCAGAGACACAGCCCTGATGCTTGGCTGGAGCCCCAAGAGCCTTTAATCCACACGGCTCAGAATAAAAGGGAGAAAAAATAGAAAGGAAAGAATGAAAGGAAGGAAGGGAGGAAGGAAGAAAGGAAGGAAGAAATGAAGTAAGAAAGCAAGAAAGGAAGGAAGGAAAGAAGGAAGAGAGGAAGAAAGGGAGGATGGAAGAGAGGAAGGAAGGGAGGAAGAAAGGAAGGAAGGAAGGGAGGAAGGAAGGGAGGAAGGAAGGGAGGGAGGACGGGAGGGAGGAAGAAGGAAGGAAGAAAGGAAGGAAGGAGGGAAGAAAGGAAGGAAGAAAGAAAGGAAGAAAGGAAGAAAGAAAGAAGACAAAATAAAGTAGGATAA
>NC_041232.1:47230746-47231298 GCF_002837175.3 Physeter macrocephalus | reverse complement strand
TGGGAGAGACCTCCCCCTCTCCTCTTTGTTCGCACAGCTCCTGGTGTTCAGCTTTGGACTTGGCCCCGCCTCTGCACGTAGGTCGTCCGAGGGCGTCTGCCCTTCGCTCAGACAGGACGGGGTTAAAGGAGCAGCTGATTCGGGGGCTCTGGCACAGGCCGGGGGAGAGGGAGGGGCACAGATGCGGGGCGATCCTGTGGCGGCAGAGGCCGGCGTGACGCTGCACCGGCCCGAGGCGCGCCACACATTCTCCCGGGGAAGTTGTCCCTGGATCCCGGGACCCCGGCAGTGGCGGGCTGCACAGGCTGCCGGGAGGGGCGGTGTGAAGAGTGACCTGTACTCGCACACAGGCCTCTTGGTGGCGGCAGCAGCAACCCTAGCATCCCACACCTGTCTCTGGTGTCCGCGCCGACAGCCGTGACTCGCGCCCGTTTCTGGAGCTCCTTTAAGCGGCGCGCTTAAACCCCTCTCCTTGCGCACCAGGAAGCAAAGAGGGAAGAAAAGGTCTCTTGCCTCTTCGGCAGCTCCAGACTTTTCCCGGACTCCCTCCCG
>NC_041232.1:47184909-47230505 GCF_002837175.3 Physeter macrocephalus | reverse complement strand
TTCTTTTGTCTCTGTTTATTCTTTTTTCTTTTGCCCTACCCAGGTACGGTGGGGTGTTTCTTGCCTTTTGGGAGGTCTGAGGTCTTCTGCCAGCGTTCAGTGGGTGTTCTATAGGAGCAGTTCCACGTGTAGATGTATTTCTGATGTATCTGTGAGGAGGAAGGTGATCTCTGCGTCTTACTCTTCTGCCATCTTCTCTCTCTATACCAGCTTTCTTTTCATCTCCATTTGCATGGAATAATTTTTTCCATCTCTTCACATTCAGTATATGTGTGTCCTTAGTTCTGAAATGAGTCTCTTGTAGGCATCATATAAATGGGTTTCTTTTCTTTCTTTCTTTTTTTGTTAATCCATTCAGCCACTCTATGTAGCTGACAGATTTAGTCCATTTACATTTAAAGTAATTACCAAAAGGTATATACTTACTGCCATTTAGTTCATTGTTTTTCTAGCTGTTTTTATGGTTCCTCTCTGTTCCTTCCTTCTTCTCTTTCTCTTTTCCCTTGTTGTTTTCTGGCTTTTTTTAGTGTAATGTTTAGCTTCCTTTCTCATTTTCTTTTGTATGTATACAGTAAGTTTTTTCTTTGCGGTTACTCTGAGGTTCACATATAACATCCTACTTATATAGCCGTCCTTTTAAATTGACAGCAACTTAAGTTTAAACACATTTCAAAGCTTTACATTTTTACTCCTCTCCACGTTTTATATTTTCAATGACACCTTTTACATCTTTTCATTTTATCCTTCCCTTAACAAATTATTGTAGTTTTAGTTAATTTTACTACTTTTGTCTTTTAGTCTTCATACTCGATTTATAAGTGATTAATCCACTACTTTTACTATATATTTACGTTTTCCAGTGAACTTTTTTACTTTCATGTTTTCTTATTATTAATTAGTGCCCTTTTTTTTGGCTTAGAGAACTCTTTTTAACATTTCTTGTAAGGCTTGTTTAGTGAATTCCTTTAACTTTTGCTTATCTGTACAACTCTTAATCTCCTTAATTCTGAATGATAATTTTACCAAGTACAGAATTCTTGTTTGGAAATTTTTTCCTTTCAGCACTTTGAATATGTCATGCCACTCCCTCTGGCCTGTAAAATTTCTGATGAAAAATCTGCTGATAGTCTTATGGGTTCCCTCATACATAACAAGTTCTCTTGCTGCTTTTAAGATTCTCTCTTTATCCTTACTTTTTACCATTTTAATTAAAATGTGTCATAGTGTAGTACTCTTTGGGTTCATTTTATTTGGAACTCTCTGGGCTTCCTGGACCTGGATATCTGTTTCCTTCCCCAGATTAGAGAAGTTTTCAGCATTATTTTTTCAAATAATTTTTCTGGCCCTTTCTCTGTCTCTAACCCTTCCAGGACCCCATAATGCCAATGTCATTCTGCTTGATGTTGTCCCAGGGGTCCCTTAAAGTATCTTCACTTTTTAAAATTTCCTTGTTTATTTTTCTGCTCTGTCTGGGTCATTGCTTTGTCTTTCAGCTTGCAGATTCATTCTACTTTATGCAGTGTGATGTTGAACCCCTCAAGTGTATTTTTCAGTTCAGTTATAGCTTTTGATTGGTACTTTCTTATATTTTCTACATCTTTGTTGATGTTCTCACTGTGTTTACCCACTCTTCTCTTGAGTTTGGTGAGCATTTTTATGGCAATTACTTTTAACTCTTTATTGGGTGGGTTGTTTGTCCTCATTCTATTAAGATCTTTTTCTGGGGATTTGTCTTGTTTCTTGATTTGCAACACATTCTTCTGTCTCCTCACATTGCCTGACTCTCTGTAGTTGTCTGTATACATTAAGCAAAAGAGCTACCTCTCCCAGTCTTGAGGAAGTGGTCTTTTATAGGAGATGATCTGTGGGACCCAGAAGCAAATATCCCCTGACCACCAGAGCTAGGTGCTCAAGGGTTGTCCCTTGCGTGAGCTGTGAGTGTCTGCTGCCTGTGGCTGGGCTGTGGCTGCTGTGCGGGGAGGGCATGGCACAGTTTGCTTGCCCAGCTCAGTTGTGTTACAGCTGCTGTGGCATGGAGTTGGTGGGGCACAAGGTGCTTACCAGGTCTGGTTGCGACCTGGCTGCTGTGCAGCATGGGGCATGGGACACTCACTGGTTGAGTTGTAGTGTGTAGTGCAAGGAGCATGCCCACTGGTGCTAGCGGGCTAGGGGGAGGGCACCAAAAATGACACCTGCCAGTTCTGTAATCAGAAAGTTAGAAAGAGATTGTAAAGATGACACCTGCCAGCTCTTTTGACCCCAGAGAAAGTCCCAGCAGGTTCCTGCCTCTCTGGCAGCTTCTTTAAGATCGCTTATGATCTAGGTGCTTTTCAAACTGTAGCTTATGATCTGGATCTCAGGGCAAGTGGGTCTGTGCCCCAGCCTTTATGAGTAAATTCTCTGTTCTCTGCAGTTCTGTAGTTCTCCTGGACTTAATCCCTTTGATTTTCAAAATCAGATGCTTTGGGGGCTCATCTCCCTGGTGGGCCCTATTTTGGAGATCCCTCCTGATCATGGGTCACTGCTCCTGGGGTGGAGTCCTGAGCAAGACAGTGTCTCTGCCTTTCCTACCCATGCTGGTTCATCTCTTTTATCTTTTGTTGTGGAGGCCTGTTCATCTAGGTCTCAGGTCTTTTACAGAGGAAAATTATTCCATATGTAACAGTAAATGTGTTGTCTCTATAGGAGGAAGTGAGTTCAGGCTGTTTCTATATCGCTACTTTGAACCCAGTTTCACTGTATTAGTTTTCTATCGTTGCATAACAATATACCATAATTTAGCAACGTAAAACAATACTAACTTATCTGCAAAACTTCTAACCCAAATTCAGCATGGTGTGGTTGATGTGCTAGTTAGTGTCTCACAGGGCAGAAATCAAGGTATCAGCAAGCCTGAACTATTGGCTGGAGGCTCTGGGGAAAATCTGTTTGGGGGCTCATTCAGGTTGTTGGCAGATTCCGTTCCCTGCAGTTGTAGAAATGAGTCCAAGTTTTCTTGCTGGCTATCAGCCAGTGGCTGCTCTGTGTTCTTAAAGGATGCTCTCAGGTCCTTGCCACATGGCTCCCTTCATTAGCAGCATCAGAGAATTCTTCTTGTGTTGAATCCTACTTGACTTTGAATCTTTGACTTTCCTCTTTCTGACCTCAAGGTACAAATTTAAAGAGATCACATGATTAAGTCAGGCCCATCTAGACAATCTCCCTATTATAAATTAAACTGATCTAGGATCTTAATTACATCTACAAAATCTCTTTTGCCATATAACATAATCACAGGAGTGATTTCCATCATATTCACAGGTTCAACCCCACCCCAACTCAAGGCCAGAGGATCACACAAGGGCAAGTGTCACCAGGTGATAGCTTAGGATTCTGTCTACCAGAGACACCAGGCAATATTTTTGTTAATTTTTCTGTGTGTGTGTGTGTGTGTGTGTGTGTGTGTGTGTGTGTGTGTGTCTGTGTGTGTCTGTCTCCCTCCATTAGAATGAAAACTTAATGAGAACTGGGATTTTTATGTTTTGTTCACTGCTGTATCCTATTGGTTCTTAGAATAGTATCTGGATTATCATAGATGCTCAATAAATATTTCTTGAATGAATGTCTTAGACGCACAAATATAAATTCTTGTCATAAGTTTTGGAGGTATTTTGAAAAATCTTTGAGACACAGAAGTGAAGTTCTAATATCTAAGGGGATATTAAACTCATTTTTTTGTTAATTACTTCATAATCAATTCTTTGTGTCAGAAGAGATAATTGCGGTGGTGGTTTTCTATGGATGCTCCCCTTTTGTCACTTTGAGCAATTTACAATGAGACAATTCATAGTAGCTTTAATAAAATACCAGTGTTATAGTTCATCTTCTTTGATCTTTCTTCCAGACCTTGAAAAGCCAGGAGAAGTTGGCATACTTCCTTTCTTTCTCTCTCTCTCTCTTTTTCTCTGTACATACTACCAGGACACTAGTAAGAACTGATTTAACATGGCTTTAGTTCAGCTCAGTCTTCAAGTCTTAAACTCCAGTTGGCCTAATGAAGGAATTAGTTATGCATGTAGGGTGAGAGATCAGGTTTATATATAGTGCTCTAAGATAAAATAAAAAGTGAAGCTATTTTTTAATAGCACGAGGTACTATTAAAATGAAAGAAATATATTAAGGTACACTGTTCTGGTAAAATAACACATTCTACAAAAGGAAAGGAATATGTTAAGAAACATATACCTAAATTTAAAGCAATGACATACTGTTAAAGTAACAAGGTTTTCAAGAATGTGAATGAATTTCACCTTTATCACGTGCTTGAATTTCTTCTATTCATAATTAGTTGAATTTTTTTTTTTTTGGATAGCACATGTGGAGTGACTTTCTAAAGTGGACCATGTTGAATCAGTGGTCCTATATATATGCAAACCTATGTATGTTATATTATTGAAACATAGGTGATGGCTATAAAACTATAGGGAACTAATGTCTAGACTACAACATTTAAATTGATTTTGTTTTGTTCAACAGAGCACATGAAGAGCAGTGAGGAACTGCTTTAAAACCCTATAACCCTGTTCTGCCATTCAGATGAAGCATAACTACATTAGCAAGAGGATTTGAAGGTTGCAATATTTATTAAATTCTTAAATTCACATAGTCTTTGACGCAGCAATTCTAAGAATTTTTCTTAGAATTCATGTACGTGTGACAAGAAGTATATAATAAGGCAAGAATATATACTGCGCCACTATTTTTAATAGAGAAAAAATGGAAACAATTAAAATATTTATTAAGTAAATTAAGGAAAAGACATACCATTGAATATAATTTGATAGTCTAAAATCTGACAGCACAGCTGTATATACTGAAATAAAATTTTATCCGTGTTCATTGATAAGAAAAATAACTATATTTCAAAAGAAAATCTTGTATAATTCCCATCTTTGTAAAATAAAAAATATCTAAATGTGTAATTATTTTTTGTAGGAACGAAATTTCAAAAAATGATTACTAAAATTGCCACTGGGCACAAAGAAATGAGGAAGAACATTTCTGCTTTTTATTTTTGTATATGTCTGTATTGTTGAATGTATTTTCAGTTAGCAAGATTTCTATTTCAAACATCAAAGAATTAACGGCATGGGAATTCCCCTCCTAGAAACAGCAAGAAAAATGAACAGAATATTGAAACAATGGTTTTCAGACACTGGAAAAGAAAGAACAAGGGACTGTGATTCTTGAAATAAAGGAAACAAAAGAACTTACCCCTATAATTGCCCTTAACATACTGCCTGGTTATGGTTTCCAGGCTATATTTTAAAAAGAGAAATCCAGATCAAGTTCAGGAGACTTGCTGAGTGTAGGAAACAGAGGTTCGGTGAGACAGAGGTTGCTGTGCCAGACACCATAGACGATGGCAATGCATAGAGAGACAGACCAGCATATCTTCAGAGAATAAACTGGAGGGAACCATATGATAATCAAAGTTACCTCATAATCAAATTACAAATAAACCCATGGTATGCAGAGGAAATAAATTATAAAAAAGCAAAAATTAATGAAATAGGAAACATAAAAACAATAAAAGAAAATCATAGAAACTGAAAGCTTTGAAAAGATCAATAAATTGATAAACTTCTAGTCAAATTAGTCAAGAAAAAAGAGAAGACACAATTATCAGTATCAAGAATGAAGGAGGAGACATTGCTGCAGCCCCTACAAGCATTCAAAAGATAATAAGGAAATATTCTGAACAATGCATGCCAATAAAGTCAACAAGTCAGATATAATGGGACAATTCTTGAAATATACACACTACCAGAGTGTAATTGTGGAGAAATATTTAACCTGAGTAAATGTATATCTGTTTAAGAGACTTAATTACTTATCCAAATATTTCCCACAAAGTAACTCCAGGCCCAGATGGCTTTACTTGTGAATTTTACCAAACTTTACCTAGTTTGCTGTCAATAAGTGGGATGAAAATATTTCATTTTCTTGAAAGACAAACTGCGGTTCAGAGAGAACAAATTTCACTGGAGAGAATAATACAAATGTTTAGCCCATATTCAGTTTAATTTAAACAGCATCAAAATATCAGATAGGTATAAAGCACATTATCCTGCAGAGTCAAACAGTCAGGAAAGTACTACAGCTAATCCTTGAAAATAGCCTGAACAATGAATCATGAAGGAAATTACATGAGGAATGAAAAAGTATGCTGCTTATTTTCTTCCCTCAGAGTTATCCATATAATTTGAGCATTCGTTTTAGGAGATAAGTGATTCAAAAATCTGGAAGATAGAATGTAACTGCCATATTCTTTATATTTTATTCATTTTATAAAGAAGGAAAGGAAATATAAAAGTAATCATGGCTGTTTGGTTTATAATTCAGCTTTGAAACATGACTGTGTAAAATCACAGTGAAACAATAAGTAAATATAGGTAATAATCAATCACAAAGGTGATTTCTGGCTTTTTAACTTCTATTCTCAGATTGTTTCATAATTATTGTGGCTTATAAATTCTGTTCTAAAGAAGTTCTGATAGAAATAATTCAATTGTTATGATCTTTGATGCAAAATTACATATTTTGACACCAAGTACTTCTGATCTTGGAATTTTATTATGAACAGTCAAGAAAAATGTTGTCTTAAGAAAGTGGTAAGTAAAATTGCTCTGAAAATACTTTATACCTTTAACATTGTAAAGAAACTTTGTCCTAATTCTTACTTTACAACTAGTAGATAGCCTGCAGTTTTCTGCTATGATTTTTCATATTCAGAGATGGACTGTACATGTTCTAAAGAGTGTATTAATTTGCGTCTATGCATTGCTTTCTTATTATTTTGGGAAAGTAAATGTAAAGAAAGCACTGTCTCTTTCACCATTTTTTTAGTCCTGACAACCACCATCTGAGTATCTGCTCATATGCATCCATCCAATAACCCCCACTGTTATGAGTAATTTTGTGAAGTAGAGAAGGCATGCAAATAAGGATATATAGGCTGTAGTTTTGCATGTGTTATTAATTTATTTTGTGCCTATGGACATTTCAATTTTGTAAGCTCAGAAATCCTATCAGTAAAGTAATAATTCTCCCATATATTTCAGATATTAAATATGTAAAAATTATTTAATCTATGTATGTATATCATTAAGTGGGCCATTTAAGCTTAATTGACAAAATCTTTAGCCTCTATATCCTGTCATGAGTTTGTATCTGTTTTTTAATTTTTAAATTTTTGTTACTGATGTAACATTAGTTTATAACATTATGTATGTTTCATGTATACAGCATTATATTTTGACTCTGTGTACACTACAGCATGCTCACCACCAAAAGTTTAGGTTCTATCTGTCACCCTACATTTGACCCCCTTTACCCATTTCACCCTTCCCCAACCTCCCTACCCTTCTGGTAACCTCTACTCTGTTCTCTGTATCTATGTGTTTGTTTTATGTTTTGTTTGTTTGTTTATTTATATTTCACATATGACTGAAATCATACAGTATTTGTCTTCATCTGCATTACTTCACATAGCATAATACCCTCAATGTCTATCGGTGTTGTCACAAGTGGCAAGATTTCATATTTTTTATGGCTATTATTCCACTGTATATAAATACCATATCTTCTTTATGCATCCAACAATGAGCATTTAGGTTGTTTCCATAATGCTGCAATGAACATAGGCATGAATATATCTTTTCAAATTAGTGTTTTTATGTTCTTTGCATGAATACCCAGAAGTGGGATATCTGTATCCTATGACAGTTCTATTCTTCATTTTTTGAGGAATCTTACAGAAAACAGTAAGAAATTGTATTTTAGTGAGAAGGAGTATGGAGTAGTGGGAAGAGCACAATTCTTGGAATCAAACAGAACTACATTTGAATCCTGGCATCATCCTTTACTAGCTGTAAAACCTCAGACAAGTTACTCAACCTTTTTGAACCTGTAAAAGAAAATCAATAACTCCTTTTGAAGTTTTGGGTATTAGAGATAATATATAATGTACCTGGTGCATAGTATATAGACTTAATATAGGTACATTTATTATTAGATGCATAATCTTTCCTCTGTGCTTCAGGAGAACATTTCAGAGCTGGAAACAGAATGATGAACATCTAGTTCATCACTTTATATACTCTGAGCTTCAGGTGGAGTTTAGAGGCAGCATCTGGAGGAATATCACCTCTTCAGGGTAGCATAGTAATATATAAAAGACCTTGAGCAACATCTTTTTTTTTTTTTTTTTTTAGAGAAAGTCTTATAAATATGTTTTTTATTTGCACTTTGCAAAAAAATCATCTGGAAATACAGATAGTAGTAAAAAAGAAACAAGTACTCATATATAATTACCTTCAGTGTTTCTTTTGATTTGATATATGTATATATTGTGAAATGATTACCACAGTAAGTCTAGTTGACATCCATCACCACACATATATACTTTTTTTTTCTTATAATGAGAACTTTTAAAATCTACTCTCTTAGAAACTTTCAAATATACAATATGGTTAACTGTAGTCACTATGATGTACATTACATCCCCAGGACTTTTATCTTATAACTGGAAGTTTAAGCCTTTTGACCATCTTCACTCATTTTGTCCACCCACACCCCCAACCTCTGGTAACTACCAATCTCTATGATATCAATTTATCTATGAGTTTTTTTTTTTCAGATTCCACATATAAGTGATATCATATAGTATTTGTCTTTCTCTGTCTGACTTAACTTCACTTAGCAGAATGTCCTTCTTTTTCATGGCTAAATAATATTCCACTGTATACCTATACCACATTTTCTTTATCCATTCATCCACTGATGGACGCTGAGGTGGTTTCCATGTCTTGGCTATTGTGAATAATGCTACATTGAACGTGGGAGTGCAGATATCTTTTTGAGACAGTGATTTCATTTCCTACTCTTACTATTTTGATGTCTACCTTCCCAAGCATTTTTCTATTAGAACATTTTTCATTGTAATATTATTTTTAATATCAACTGTAGCTTAAAAGATAATTAACACGTGATTTCAATTCTGAAAGCAGAAACGTAGTAATAATCCACTAGTAATAATCCATAGTAATAAGACCACTAGACTCACATCCCTAAAATTATGACTTGTACATGATCAAACTTACTCTATAGGTCCCATTTTCTCTTGTTAGAAGAGTTTATATAGAAAAACAAACAGGTATAAACATGTACCTTTCTCTCTAAATTTTAAGCACAATCATTATTAATCTGATTTTTTTTTTTTTTTTTTTTTTTTTTTTTGGTATGCAGGCCTCCCTCTGTTGTGGCCTCTCCCATTGCGGAGCACAGGCTCCGGACGCGCAGGCTCATTGGCCATGGCCCACGGGCCCAGCCGCTCCGCGGCACGTGGGATCCTCCCAGACCGGGGCGCGAACCCGGTTCCCCTGCATCGTCAGGCGGACGCGCAACCACTGCGCCACCAGGGAAGCTGAGACAGTGATTTCATTTCCTACTCTTACTATTTTGATGTCTACCTTCCCAAGCATTTTTCTATTAGAACATTTTTCATTGTAATATTATTTTTAATATCAACTGTAGCTTAAAAGATAATTAACACGTGATTTCAATTCTGAAAGCAGAAACGTAGTAATAATCCACTAGTAATAATCCATAGTAATAAGACCACTAGACTCACATCCCTAAAATTATGACTTGTACATGATCAAACTTACTCTATAGGTCCCATTTTCTCTTGTTAGAAGAGTTTATATAGAAAAACAAACAGGTATAAACATGTACCTTTCTCTCTAAATTTTAAGCACAATCATTATTAATCTCAGGCGGACGCGCAACCACTGCGCCACCAGGGAAGCCCCTATTAATCTGATTTTATTCAGGTTTATTTAGAAAACTTTTGAACCCTACTCAGGTATTTTATTCCTATCAGAGTTGTATTTGAAGACTCAGTACCTCTTGGTTTCAGATGCTCCTGCAGGTAGCTTTTCTCTAGCCTTTTAGGACATGTCTTTAATTGCCAGCTCGTAACATGCCACAGAGGAGTTACTGTCTCAGCATTTAAAGTTAGTTATCCAAGCCCTCCCTCTGGATGTCTTGCATATTCCCTTGTGAAAGATTGAAGGAAAGAAAAATAATATATATTTTTAAGTCTCTCTAGATCTTGTGATAATCTTGATCCAATCCAAGGTTTGCTTGGCTGGTAGCTTAATAAAGTCTGCTATTGATGTCCTTAGTATTCTTTCAGCAGACTTTCAGCTCACTCCCAAACCTTCTCCTTTTTAAAGAATCCTCTTTAAAGAGTACATATATTAGGGAATTTCCTGGCGGTCCAGTGGTTGGGACTCCACGCTTTCACTGCCGAGGGCCTGGGCTCAATCCCTGGTCAGGAAGCTGGGATCCCACAAGCTGCTGACGGCCGGGGATGCACAACTCTCCACAGACCTTTCGTGCTTCTTTCCGGGGTTGTCTGCATCTTTCGCTCTGGCGACACTCTCCCCACCACACCAAGCAGCGACGGGTTCCAAGAGAAACATCTTGACCAACATCTTTAACTCCTACCATCTTCCAATGGGTTGATGGTATTTAGCACTTAGCACTGTGCCTGGTACATAGTAAGTGATTGATTAACATGTAATTGTTTTACTGAACTTGATAAGGATAGAGAGCATACATTTTGTTTTTTTAGCTTCGCCTTAAACTTGCTCACTAAATTCATTCCTTTTCTTTCCTGCATCAGATCTCCAACATGCCCCATAAATTTTCTCATCCTTTTTAGTCAAAGAACAAAGCTCATCTAAGCAAATGTAAATGTCTCTCTGTTGAAGTATAATAAGCAAAATTTTAGTCATGCAAGCTCAAGTTTCTTCTCAGCTCAGACCGGGAGCCTACAGTGCAGGAAAGGAGCAGAACTGACTTCTCTTGGTTCTTTTTCTTCCTCCCCAACCTAGTTTCATGGCTTCCTCTATCTAGTAGCCAGTGTTTCTGATCCCAGCAGAAGTGAGCTCAGGGAAAGAAGGATTTAAGGGGAAAAGCACTATCTTGCATGGCTGATTCTTCGGGGACTGATGCACAGGTGCTGTCTCTCTCAGGAATGCCCTTTTTGTATTTTTTAGAGATTTCACCACAACATCCTTTGTCTAGGGAAATGCCTCTCTTACAGCTGGCCAATTTTCCCTCTCCCTTCACCTGCTGGTGTTCTGGTTTCTCCTTTACACAGATCACCTCTCTTGGGATCCCGTTATTCTCCAGAAAAGTAATCCTCTTGAGGAAAGTCCGTTTAACAGGATCTCAGGCTTGTGTTTTCCCAAAGATTAGCAAAGATTGCTTGGCCCAAGGGAAGATTTATGCTTCCTTGCTGCATAGTTTGTCAAAATACAGTTCCCTAGCAATACGGCCTTTTTTGTTTGTTTGTTTGTTTTTGCTTGCTGCTTGGGGCCAAAATTCCCAAGGACACTCATCGCACTCTCAGAGTGATCCTCTTGAAGTCCCTGTGGTTTTTTTTTTGTTTTTTTTTTATAATTGCTTTACATCTTTATTGGAGTATAATTGCTTTACAATGATGTGTTAGTTTCTGCTTTACAACAAAGTGAATCAGTTATACATATACATATATCCCCATATCTCTTCCCTCTTGTGTCTCCCTCCCTCCCATCCTCCCTATCCCACCCCTCTAGGTGGTCACAAAGCACCGGGCTGATCTCCCTGTGCTATGCAGCAGCTTCCCACTAGCCATCCATTTTACGTTTGGTAGTGCATATATGTCCATGCCACTCTCTCACTTCGTCACAGCTTACCCTTCCCCTCCCCATGTCCTCAAGGCCATGCTCTAGTAGGTCTGTGTGCTTATCCTCCCCTGCAGGGAATGGATGGGGGTGGAGGATACACGTGGCCCGTCATCAGCTACCCCCACTGACTTTCTTTTCGCCTCCTTACTTTGCTGTCTCTTTTTCCCTTAGCTTGCAGTGAGACGGAAGCCTTTAGCACTCCAAGGACTGTCTCCAAAGCAGTTCTTTTCTCCCCTCTTCCACAAGCTTTTGGTGTGTGGTGGGTAATCTAAAGTTAGCATGGCCAGTTTCACAATCTAGTAGCATGTTTTTCATATAACCTCTCACTTTAAGATCTGGAAACTATTTAGGAACTATTGTAGTCTTAGACTTTGAGGCTCAGTGTAAGGCAGAGTAATTCCATTTAAATATTTTGCTAATGATAGTGAATACTGTAACTCAGATTAAAGTTGGTTGCCTCATGCCCAGACATAGCACCCTTCTTTATTTTTAAAAAATGCAATGCCAACATCCAGAAAAGAGGAAAAGTATTAAACAGTAATTTTAAACTTTTGGTCTCACCAAAAAAATGCCAAACTTGGTATTACATTGCATTAACTGTCCTATCACATTATCATTAACTAGCATATTAACAGTTATGAAAGAGTATATTTAGTCGATCGGTGAATTTTTAAAAAGTGTTTATGAAAGAATAGCACATGAGAGATCAAATTAGAAGGGATGAATAAACATGGCTTTATTCAATGAAAGTGGCATCAATAAAAGTTATATGATCAGTCCCTAGATTTTTTTAATGACATAGTTTCTCTTTGATTACATAGGATTATTTTAAAAACCAATCCTTTGTAAAAACATTCAAAAGCCTTTTTTGTTTGCTGTGATGGCTATGCTATGAAGAGACATTGTAAACTTTTCCCTGATGTAGACACAGTCACAGAGGCATTGCACTTACTTATAGAAAATCTTTTCCTCAATAAATGAATTCATTATAAGACAAACCAACCAAACACCCAGCCTACCAACAGTCAGACAACAAAGGCATATTGTCTATTTTTGCATGTCCATAAACAGTTGAGCGTATTCTGTGTCCTAAATACTATCAAGGTGGAACTCACAGATTAATCAAAGATGATAGAAGAAAACCTGCTCAAATGATTGCCAGAGGTGGCAGAGATATTGGTGAGGGTAGAAATAGGGGTTCAGGAGCTTGAATTTCAGGATGGCTGTATATTTAAATTTGGGGAAGGGTGGGGAAAAGAGGATCATCCCTGGCAAAAACTAAAGGTAAAGCGTTGAGGTGAAACTAGGTCATGCAGTCTTGTTAATGAGTTTAGACCTTACCTTAGAAACAATAGTCAATTAAGAATTCTAAGATAATAATCTTCTATATCTTGTCTTTCATTGTAGATTGTAAATCCCTTCATGGCGGGGTTCATTATTCCACGTTTCAATGACAGCATTTTGTCCAGTGTCGTGCACATAGTAGGTGCTAGAAAATGTGCTCATTAACGGTGATGAGGAAGACTTGCTCCTAGGGCATTAGTTTTATGAGAGCACATAACTAAGAGTAGTGCCCTATGAGCTATTGGATTTCAGATTAAAAGAGAAGGTAAGACATACTTTTTAAAATATGTGTTATTTTCTCTGTATAGGAGACTTTGGGAAAGAATGAGTGGCATTAATGGACAAAACACAAACTTTAAAGTTAGACAAACCTAGGTTTTTTGTTCTCTATTTGAACATACCTACTTGCTATGTGACCTTGGGTCTCACCTGTCTCCATCCATGAAGCGGAGGTAATAATATTGTATTCATAAAGTTGTTTTGAAAATAAGACTGCAAAATGAGTGCAGTAAAATACCTGATTCAATAAATAATGGTGAGATTCTATATGCATGAAATCTTTTAAACATTTTTGTTTCACAACCTAATAAAATGTTTTACATTCATGGTGAGATTTGTTCAAATAATAGAGGCACCTGAGGAATATCTCAGATAAAAAGCCCTCGGGGGCTTCCCTGGTGGCGCAGTGGTTGAGAGTCCGCCTGCCAATGCAGGGGACATGGGTTCGTGCCCCAGTCCGGGAGGATCGCACATGCCGCGGAGCGGCTGGGCCCGTGAGCCGTGGCCGCCGAGCCTGCACGTCCGGAGCCTGTGCTCCGCAACGGGAGAGGCCACAACAGTGAGAGGGCCGCATACCGCAAAAAAAAAAAAAAAAAAAAAAAAGCCCTCGGAATGAAAGCATCAGGACTGAGAGTGTAGGCTGGCCAGGGCCTGAGTCATGGACTACAGCTCCCATCAGAGACTGCATGGCCCTGGCTGTCACCAAGTCTCAGCACTATCAAAATGTTAAAAACTTTTTTTTTTTCCTGATTACAAAATAACACCTACAACTCAAATTATAATTTTTCCCCCAATTTAATTTTAGTTTATCTTTTCTCATGGTCAGTAGGTATCAAATGTTGAATAAAGCTCATATACAAGTCATCTGTGGAAGAAAAGACAATGAATTCAGCCACTAGTGGGTGAGTAAGAAGGAAGGAAGTTTATGTGGGACAAAGCTGTTTATGTTCTGAATGAAAGCTCTTAGTGAGGGAACTCACTCATTTAAGCTGACTAAACCCAGGTTTCCTTTGGAAATGTTAATAGCAGTGTGTCTAAATTTTGTTTTGAGAACATTTAGTTGAGAAAATTTTAAAGTGGTTTTTTGCAATTAACAAAATGTATGTGCTAATAGTTTAACATTAGCAGTGAAAATTAAAGGCAGAAAGTAGATTACATACTTATTTCTTCCAGATAAAAACATTAAATACAGTTCTGTGTGTGTGTATGTGTGTGTGTGTGTGTGTGTGTGTGTGTGTGTGAGAGAGAGAGAGAGAGAGAGAGAGAGAGAGAAAGTCCTAATTGCTGTACAATACTTTAGAAAATATATATATATATATATATTTTTTTTTTTTTTTTTGCCGTACGCGGGCCTCTCACCGGTATGTGCTAATAGTTTAACATTAGCAGTGAAAATTAAAGGCAGAAAGTAGATTACATGCTTATTTCTTCCAGATAAAAACATTAAATACAGTTCTGTGTGTGTGTATGTGTGTGTGTGTGTGTGTGTGTGAGAGAGAGAGAGAGAGAGAGAGAGAGAGAGAAAGTCCTAATTGCTGTACAATACTTTAGAAAATATATATATATATTTTTTTTTTTTTTGCCGTACGCGGGCCTCTCACCGTTGTGGCCTCTTCCGTTGCGGAGCACAGGCTCTGGACGCGCAGGCTCGGCGGCCATGGCTCACGGGCCCAGCCGCTCCGCGGCATGTGGGACCTTCCCGGAGCGGGGCATGAACCCGTGTCCTCTGCATCGGCAGGCGGACTCCCAACCACTGCGCCACCAGGGAAGCCCAGGAAAAAATATTTTTAATGAATAAAAGCACAGGCAGGATTCATTTACCATGTGGCCCAGTGACTGCCCACGAGATTGCATCACCATCATTATTAGGAGTTGCCCTTCTACAATTTCTGTCCCATAAAGTGTTGGCAGAGATGTACAGATGGATGACCGAGAGGTAATATAGTGCAAGTGATGGGCCATGGCAGAAATAATGGACCAGCAGCAAGCGCAACATATACCAGGAATACATGTCCCTATTGTTCCTTCCACATCCTTAGATGTCAGCTTGAGGTGATCTCAGAGAAATTTTTCCTAGGCCCCGCATTGTGAATTGAATTGTGTGCTCCAAAAAGATCTGTGGAAGTCCTAATCCCCTAAGAACAGAGAGATTTGGAGACACAGAGACACAGGGAAGAAGCCTATATGACAATGGACGCAGAGAAGGGAGTGATGGAGCCGCAAGCCAAGCAATGCCAAAAATTGTCAGCAACCGCCTGCAGCCAAGAAGAGGCAGAGGTTCTTCCCAGGAAAGACTCTAAAAAAGAGGGTCCTGCCAACATCTTGATTTCAAACTTCTAGCCTCCAGAATATGAGAGAATAGCTTCCTATTGTTTCAAGCCCCCCAGTTTGTGGTTATTTTTTATGGCAACCCTAAGGAACTGAAGACCCCAGACTAGGTCTAGTCTTCTGTGATGAGCCTCCATGCAATTCTATTCCTCTTCCTCAAAGCACTTTTGCAAAATTAAAGTGAATGAGTTAATGTGCAATTAGTTTTAAATGTCTTTCTTGCCTGCTAGAATGAAGCAGGACATTCATAGGAGAGTGACCATGCATGTTTTGTTTACCCCTGAATCCTCAGCACTACTACATTGCCTGGAATAAATACTCAACTATTTTTTAAATGCAGAAATGAATTTAGCTGCTGTGATAGCTCTTTAATGCATATATAACTCCATATAATTCTGAAGTCAGTTTCTACGTCAGCTGGAAATTTTTTAGTTACATGCAGTGGAAAATAAAACTCAAACAGCTAAAACAAACAAGTGAACAAAAGAATTATACACTGATTTTATCTTAGAAGTCCAGTGGTACAGCCAGCTCTGGGTCACGACTGATCCAGCCAGCTGTTTAAACAACATTGCCAAGATCTGGCTTCTCTTTGCCTTTCTGCTCTGCCTCCAATCCTGTCATCTTTATCCTCAGGTGGGTAAAGCTGTATGGTGGCTCACCTTCTGGTCACAAAGTGTCTAAGGCAAGCCTCACACCTTTAAGGCATGAGATCAATTATCATAGCTTGCGCACAATTAATAAACTGGCAGTCTGGTTTTCTAAGCAGTGTCTTCTGAGTTTGACAAATTTGAAACTTAACAGTTCAGGGAGAACGGATGGAACTGCAGTCCTGGAGCAGCTCAAGGGGGTCCAAACATGGTAACCATGGTGACTGTTCCACAGTGTGGCTCATCTGAGTGGGATGGCCTGATATCCTGTAGCTCCATCTTTAGTTGAATCTACTGGGATAATTAATGTAAGAAAGGGTAAAAAAAGGGGAAAGGCAATTGTCATTTTATAAGGAAAACCACAGACGGAAATAACATGTTATAGACAAGTTCAGACAGTGGTCAGGATCCCTGGTTAAGACATTCCACTGGAACTAGATAAATGAAGCAGTGTAACTGTCGTGCATCTACCAGGGTCTTTACTTGTAATGGGTCTTTACCTGAAGGGTGTATGTGTAATTAGCTTTGAGTCAGAACTCAGTATTTGCTGCTAATTTGACAAAACTGAGCACTTATTTATTTGTGTTACAAGGAAGAAAACAATCCACCATGTAGATCAAGATTTCTCAGGAGATTTAAAAAAATTTTCTATTGAATGTGTATTCCAAATTAGGAGGAAAGAAGCAAATAGAATAAATAAATAAGTAAGTAGAATTATTTTCAAGGGTTTGGAAAATTGTTTCGGTAATATTTGATTCATTCAAACAGTCGTGGCAAAGTTGCATGACCAAAGTCATTTGTGGGAAAACAAAAATATCAATTTCTACTGCTCTTGTTTTAACTATTAAGGAAGCACATAGTGGAACATACTACGTGATTGTTTTATTCTCATTATTCATTCATCCATTCATTCAACAATTATGTGCTGGGATACAGGGATGAGCAAGACAGGTGAAACCTGTTCTCATAGAGCTTATAATCTAGCAGAGAAGACAGGCAATTATGTGATAACCATAAGGTACGATAAAGGCTCACTGTGTATCCTGCAGACCTTCCACTAGCCAGTTCTGTTAGTTAAAGCAGCAATTCTCAGCTATATTTCTGCCATAAGTTCCCTGACAGATGATATTTTCAGGAAGACACCACTTATTTGGACAATAGTCAAGGTAATATTCAATTATCATCAAGGCTACTAACTCCATTCTTTTCCTTCCCATCAGAAAAGTATATTGGAATCTGAGCGGGAATAATGCACTATAGATAAAATTGAATTAGCTTGGGTGTCAATAAAAATAGCTTGAAAATATGTCATTCCTAAACTGACCTTGCTTCAAACTTCAAAACTGACCGTAGCACACTATTGTTTTAGAGCCATTTAAATACTGAAATTCAACTACCATGTGTGTTAGTCATTGGATACTTTAAACAATGGGCTTTTGAAATACCCTGACTTGAGGGAAAATGTTTATGATAAGTATGACAGAAAGGGGGATAATATCTTCTACATATAAAGAATTCATATACATTGAAAAGAAACTTCCCAAAGAAAATGGACAAATGACACAAGTAGATTATGCCTACTGTCTGAAAAGAAATATATTGAGGTGTTGCCTGTGATTATACATGGGTGCTGGGATTGTGGACAGTATTTTCTTTTCCTCTTTTTCTTATTTAAAAAATTCTTGTAGTATCTATAGTCTGTAGGCTATTTTTTTTTTGTAGTTTCCAAACCAAGAAAAAAATTAGAAGAGCAACATTGTTTTACATGTTGGCAAATGTCTTTAATGTTTGGCTTAGTAGAATGCAGCTAGCTTCTCATATCTGCATTCAATCTGTTTGCTATCTGTTGTTCTGTTTTTAGTATATTGTAAATGTTTGGAGAAGGAAGCAGTGTTTTAATAGCCTTTCAGATAATAGTAATATTCTTCTAAAAATTGATAATTGGTCATACCTTAGAGGTTAGTTGCAATGTGTTATCTCACATAATGTTAAGGAAGTTTCCTTAATCTGCTATACATTAAACTACATTGGTTAGTTTCACACTTTGTATGAATGTTTTGCCCATTCAACATTTTGTAACGTCATGCATTGATCATTGGAGTTTTGACACATTTTGTTATACTATTTCATAAATCACATTTGTTATATCACTAAGTACCTTAGAAAATTTGTTAAGTATTGAAAAGCTGAAAAACTTATGGTGGCAGATATGTTTTCCAAAATTTGAATTTTCTCTTGAAAGCAAAATTTTATCGTTGGTAACAAATATGATCTGTTGCTTTTCTGAAAATGAGAGGCTCACCTTTATGTTCAAAAACTTGTCTGCTAAATACTTTAGTCTGAGTACAGTGTAACTGATAATATTTCTTTCAAGTAAACAGGGTATTCCCTAAAAATTCAGTTAGTTCAACTTGTAACTGAAATAATCATACGAGATTTCCCTCAAGACAGCCATCGTATTCTGGAATGCAGCAGAAGTGTTTTCTCTGAATTTTCCATTTTGTCACACATAATATGAAAAGTACATCTACTCAAGATTTGAGATGTAATAAAATTAAATTTTTTCTTAAATGGCATTTTTAATTGAATTTGGCCCTTTTACTGTGCATGCAGATCTGTGAGTACAGGCGGTACAGTTTGGTTCCACTGCCTTGAATCGTGGTAAGCTGCCAGCAGTTTTACTCACCATTGTTTTTGTACCACCTGTGCAAATGTCAACACAATGAAAAAAGACTAACATTTTAGAATTATTAGGAAAATAATTTTGACCTCATGGACTGCCTGAAAGGTAAGGTTTTAAAAAGAGAATATTGCAGGTATATTTGGGATACTGTCTCCTCTAATCTAAAACTTATTAGCCTCCGTTCTTTTCTAGACACCCTGTCCTCAAGTGAGTGTACATTCTTACCATCGTGCTCATATACTTTTATTACATATACACATATTAATCAACAATATATACCATTTCAAGTGGTTCCAAACATTATCTAAATCATATGTTAAATGTTATTTATATTACGTGTGTTATTATGCAACCTATTTTTTTCCTATCAAAGTAAGTCCTAAGATATATTCATGTTGGTACATGGAGACATTTCATTTACTTTAAAGTTTGTATAGTATTCCATTGTATAAATATTTCAATTTATAACTATGTATATAAGTAGGTCCATTCACCTATATCTAGTGTATATATATATATATATATAAAACTAGTTCCTTTCACTTATCAATAGACACTTGTGTGGTTTCCAAGTTTTTGGTATTACAAACAATGCCAACGATAACACCCACATATGTATCTTCTCTTGTACAGATGTGAGTTTCTTATGGGTATTTATTTAAAAGAAGTCCTGAGCTATACTAGTAGGTTAAAAACAAAAAAAAGGAATGTAATATAAGATGATGAACTTAACCTATATTACTGATACTATAAATCTATATATTTATTGGTTGGCTACCTGATGGAGTAAGCTTTTATGGTTTTAATTGGGAAGTGGGTGACTATAATATTACTTCTATGAGAAAATATATTTAAATTTTTAAATAAAGCAAAATCAAAGGACAATGTTTTGGGGCATAATGTTCTTTTAAGTTGAAAACTGCTTATCTATTTAATTTCTTACTCTAGAACTTAATAATGATAGATTAGGGAATAAGTTTTAGAAATAATGTTAACATGTGGCACATTCATCTCTAAAATCCTATACTCAGCAAAGGTAAGCACAAAGAGAATCCCATTTCCTAGCATGTAAGAGAATCAAAGAAAGAAGATGGGAACCATTTTTCACTGGAGCCTATAATCATTGTTCCAGTTTCTGAGGACTGAGGGTAAATTAAAAATGTTGGATAATGGAGATTCATTATCATGACTTCAAGGAAAGAAATTACTCTCCTGTAAATTCTAGGCAATTTGTCTTTTTCAAGCTATCTATTAATGAATTTCTATTTGTTTACAGCTTGGGTAGGAACACCTTTTTCACAAATGGCCAGAGCAACCTTCAGTCTTGTATCCATCTTCATTTATCTAAAGCTTGTGTGGATCCAGAAGGTTTATTTCCTTTTTGACCCGAAAGCAGATAGGTAAGTACTGAATTCTGTATTTAGTGACCGAGAAGACATAACCACTTCTCAAGACTAATTTTATTTAGTCATAAGTGTACTATTTCTGCTTTTGTCCAGAAAGATCTAAGTTTAATTGTTAGTATGTGGGGAAAACCTGAACTACTGAGGTGGATGTGATCTAATTTAAAAAACTAACTGCTTCCTATTAACAGAATATTCTTTTGAAAAATTCTCCTACACTAGAGGGAAAACACTTTTCATGCTCATATTTTCCTAGACAGAGAGATGGTAAATTATTAGTTCTCTGTGTTTTATTTATTTTTCATAAAAGGTGTATACCGCCTGTGGGAGCTTTTAGTAGGCAATTAAGTTCATCAATTCCTATAAGACACAATTCAGAAACTCCTAAGACTCAAATGAGAGTAATTAGCTATAGTAACTTTCAAAAAAATCAATAACTAGGTTTAATGTTAGTTTCTAGTAAATGGTCTAAGAGTATACCAACTTTTCAAAGCTGTTT
Source organism: Physeter macrocephalus (assembly GCF_002837175.3). Lineage (NCBI taxonomy): Eukaryota > Metazoa > Chordata > Mammalia > Artiodactyla > Physeteridae > Physeter > Physeter macrocephalus. The sequence continues at coordinate 47,209,539 of NC_041232.1, read as the reverse complement.
ATGATTGCATTCTTCAAGGTTCATTTAAAAGAAGATAAAAATTGGCCTAATCTCCATAAAACTAGAAAAGTTGGGAAAGTAAGTGTAATTTTTTGCAGATTACTGATGAGTGGAATAAAAATTTCACAGAATGAAGTCAAAGGGTTTAACTAAAAATGTAACATTTTTCTTACATTTGTTACACTGAATAGTCAAGAAATTTCTTCCTGACTGCCCCCACACACTTTTCTGCTGAATTGTAGCAAACTTTTAGATAGGAAAGAACCAATGAAATAAAGAGTACTGTGTAAATAAGATTAAGCTGTCCCCTAACTATGCTATTAAAATTTATATATAAGTACCAAGATATTATAGGTTCATAAGCAAAAGCATAGAATGGGAGGGAATACATAAACAGAAGACACACTTAACACCACAAACTTCTTCTGGACCTTCCAAACTCTTCCTTCCCATGGCTGGAAATTTTTAAAAAATTGATTACTGTTAAACTTACATGAAAACAGCTATATAATTATAAAACATAAATCAAGGTTTTGTTCTGTAGTAACGTAAAAATGAGAAATAGTCTATTAAGTCAGAAAATGAAATCAAAGAAAAGATATGAGTCCCTTTTCCTGGGAAGATCCACTCCCACCACAATCAAGTCATAAGCAACCCCTTCCCAATCATTTTTATCATCTATGTCTATGTATTTCACAATTTATTTCAGAATTCTTGTCAATGCCATAATTTATCTACAACAATTTAAATGACAAATAATATATGTGCTGAAAGTACATATATGTACTTAATGTACATATGTACTTAATGCTCTGAAGAAATTGATATCTTTATATCCAGCATCTATTGGCTGTCTGTTTCTGTCTATCAGTCTCTCTCTGGAGAGGTGATAGAGGATGATGGTTAAGAATTTAGGCTGATTTTACGGTTTGATCCGAGCCCCATACTTACTAGCTGTGTAACCTAGTGCAAGTCCTTATCCATTCTGTACCTCAGTTTCCTCATCTGTAAAATGGGGATAATATTAGCACCTACTGCCCAGGTTTTTTTTTCCCCCGTGGATTAACTGTATTAATGTATGGAAAATGCCTAGAAAAGTGTCTGGCGCATGGTAAACACTATAAAAAAAATAAATCTATATATTTATTGGTTGGCTACCTGATGGAGTAAGCTTTTATGGTTTTAATTGGGAAGTGGGTGACTATAATATTACTTCTATGAGAAAATATATTTAAATTTTTAAATAAAGCAAAATCAAAGGACAATGTTTTGGGGCATAATGTTCTTTTAAGTTGAAAACTGCTTATCTATTTAATTTCTTACTCTAGAACTTAATAATGATAGATTAGGGAATAAGTTTTAGAAATAATGTTAACATGTGGCACATTCATCTCTAAAATCCTATACTCAGCAAAGGTAAGCACAAAGAGAATCCCATTTCCTAGCGTGTAAGAGAATCAAAGAAAGAAGATGGGAACCATTTTTCACTGGAGCCTATAATCATTGTTGCAGTTTCTGAGGACTGAGGGTAAATTAAAAATGTTGGATAATGGAGATTCATTATCATGACTTCAAGAAAAGAAATTACTCTCCCGTAAATTCTAGGCAATTTGTCTTTTTCAAGCTATCTATTAATGAATTTCTATTTGTTTACAGCTTGGGTAGGAACACCTTTTTCACAAATGGCCAGAGCAACCTTCAGTCTTGTATCCATCTTCATTTATCTAAAGCTTGTGTGGATCCAGAAGGTTTATTTCCTTTTTGACCCGAAAGCAGATAGGTAAGTACTGAATTCTGTATTTAGTGACCGAGAAGACATAACCACTTCTCAAGACTAATTTTATTTAGTCATAAGTGTACTATTTCTGCTTTTGTCCAGAAAGATCTAAGTTTAATTGTTAGTATGTGGGGAAAACCTGAACTACTGAGGTGGATGTGATCTAATTTAAAAAACTAACTGCTTCCTATTAACAGAATATTCTTTTGAAAAATTCTCCTACACTAGAGGGAAAACACTTTTCATGCTCATATTTTCCTAGACAGAGAGATGGTAAATTATTAGTTCTCTGTGTTTTATTTATTTTTCATAAAAGGTGTATACCGCCTGTGGGAGCTTTTAGTAGGCAATTAAGTTCATCAATTCCTATAAGACACAATTCAGAAACTCCTAAGACTCAAATGAGAGTAATTAGCTATAGTAACTTTCAAAAAAATCAATAACTAGGTTTAATGTTAGTTTCTAGTAAATGGTCTAAGAGTATACCAACTTTTCAAAGCTGTTTATGATTGCATTCTTCAAGGTTCATTTAAAAGAAGATAAAAATTGGCCTAATCTCCATAAAACTAGAAAAGTTGGGAAAGTAAGTGTAATTTTTTGCAGATTACTGATGAGTGGAATAAAAATTTCACAGAATGAAGTCAAAGGGTTTAACTAAAAATGTAACATTTTTCTTACATTTGTTACACTGAATAGTCAAGAAATTTCTTCCTGACTGCCCCCACACACTTTTCTGCTGAATTGTAGCAAACTTTTAGATAGGAAAGAACCAATGAAATAAAGAGTACTGTGTAAATAAGATTAAGCTGTCCCCTAACTATGCTATTAAAATTTATATATAAGTACCAAGATATTATAGGTTCATAAGCAAAAGCATAGAATGGGAGGGAATACATAAACAGAAGACACACTTAACACCACAAACTTCTTCTGGACCTTCCAAACTCTTCCTTCCCATGGCTGGAAATTTTTAAAAAATTGATTACTGTTAAACTTACATGAAAACAGCTATATAATTATAAAACATAAATCAAGGTTTTGTTCTGTAGTAACGTAAAAATGAGAAATAGTCTATTAAGTCAGAAAATGAAATCAAAGAAAAGATATGAGTCCCTTTTCCTGGGAAGATCCACTCCCACCACAATCAAGTCATAAGCAACCCCTTCCCAATCATTTTTATCATCTATGTCTATGTATTTCACAATTTATTTCAGAATTCTTGTCAATGCCATAATTTATCTACAACAATTTAAATGACAATATATGTGCTGAAAGTACATATGTACTTAATGTACATATGTACTTAATGCTCTGAAGAAATTGATATCTTTATATCCAGCATCTATTGGCTGTCTGTTTCTGTCTATCAGTCTCTCTCTGGAGAGGTGATAGAGGATGATGGTTAAGAATTTAGGCTGATTTTACGGTTTGATCCGAGCCCCATACTTACTAGCTGTGTAACCTAGTGCAAGTCCTTATCCATTCTGTACCTCAGTTTCCTCATCTGTAAAATGGGGATAATATTAGCACCTACTGCCCAGGTTTTTTTTTCCCCCGTGGATTAACTGTATTAATGTATGGAAAATGCCTAGAAAAGTGTCTGGCGCATGGTAAACACTATAAAAAAATGTTTGCTATTGTCATCTATGTGTTTAAATATGGTATATAACTTCATTTTGAAAAAGGCTAAGATCTTCAAGAAAGAAACAGAGCACTAGCAAAAGGCAGGGAGATAAAGATCTTTGATTGTGAGAGACATTGGTGGCCATGACATAGAGGCCTAGGTCAGGAATCAGTTACTGTGTTGATTGTCAGGGTGAATTCAACTGATCTGGACATAGGTGTCTTACTTGCAGGAATCTGGATTAGTTTTAGGAAGCAGGTGAGAATCAGGTCCAATTGCATTTTTCTAGCCAGGTCTTATTTCTGGTCCACCCCTCCCTGAGTTTTCCCAAGTAGGTCCCTATTATCATGACTTCAAGGAAAGAAATTACTCTCCTGTAAATTCTAGGCAATTTGTCTTTTTCAAGCTATCTATTAATGAATTTCTATTTGTTTACAGCTTGGGTAGGAACACCTTTTTCACAAATGGCCAGAGCAACCTTCAGTCTTGTATCCATCTTCATTTATCTAAAGCTTGTGTGGATCCAGAAGGTTTATTTCCTTTTTGACCCGAAAGCAGATAGGTAAGTACTGAATTCTGTATTTAGTGACCGAGAAGACATAACCACTTCTCAAGACTAATTTTATTTAGTCACAAGTGTACTATTTCTGCTTTTGTCCAGAAAGATCTAAGTTTAATTGTTAGTATGTGGGGAAAACCTGAACTACTGAGGTGGATGTGATCTAATTTAAAAAACTAACTGCTTCCTATTAACAGAATATTCTTTTGAAAAATTCTCCTACACTAGAGGGAAAACACTTTTCATGCTCATATTTTCCTAGACAGAGAGGTGGTAAATTATTAGTTCTCTGTGTTTTATTTATTTTTCATAAAAGGTGTATACCGCCTGTGGGAGCTTTTAGTAGGCAATTAAGTTCATCAATTCCTATAAGACACAATTCAGAAACTCCTAAGACTCAAATGAGAGTAATTAGCTATAGTAACTTTCAAAAAAATCAATAACTAGGTTTAATGTTAGTTTCTAGTAAATGGTCTAAGAGTATACCAACTTTTCAAAGCTGTTTATGATTGCATTCTTCAAGGTTCATTTAAAAGAAGATAAAAATTGGCCTAATCTCCATAAAACTAGAAAAGTTGGGAAAGTAAGTGTAATTTTTTGCAGATTACTGATGAGTGGAATAAAAATTTCACAGAATGAAGTCAAAGGGTTTAACTAAAAATGTAACATTTTTCTTACATTTGTTACACTGAATAGTCAAGAAATTTCTTCCTGACTGCCCCCACACACTTTTCTGCTGAATTGTAGCAAACTTTTAGATAGGAAAGAACCAATGAAATAAAGAGTACTGTGTAAATAAGATTAAGCTGTCCCCTAACTATGCTATTAAAATTTATATATAAGTACCAAGATATTATAGGTTCATAAGCAAAAGCATAGAATGGGAGGGAATACATAAACAGAAGACACACTTAACACCACAAACTTCTTCTGGACCTTCCAAACTCTTCCTTCCCATGGCTGGAAATTTTTAAAAAATTGATTACTGTTAAACTTACATGAAAACAGCTATATAATTATAAAACATAAATCAAGGTTTTGTTCTGTAGTAACGTAAAAATGAGAAATAGTCTATTAAGTCAGAAAATGAAATCAAAGAAAAGATATGAGTCCCTTTTCCTGGGAAGATCCACTCCCACCACAATCAAGTCATAAGCAACCCCTTCCCAATCATTTTTATCATCTATGTCTATGTATTTCACAATTTATTTCAGAATTCTTGTCAATGCCATAATTTATCTACAACAATTTAAATGACAATATATGTGCTGAAAGTACATATGTACTTAATGTACATATGTACTTAATGCTCTGAAGAAATTGATATCTTTATATCCAGCATCTATTGGCTGTCTGTTTCTGTCTATCAGTCTCTCTCTGGAGAGGTGATAGAGGATGATGGTTAAGAATTTAGGCTGATTTTACGGTTTGATCCGAGCCCCATACTTACTAGCTGTGTAACCTAGTGCAAGTCCTTATCCATTCTGTACCTCAGTTTCCTCATCTGTAAAATGGGGATAATATTAGCACCTACTGCCCAGGTTTTTTTTTCCCCCGTGGATTAACTGTATTAATGTATGGAAAATGCCTAGAAAAGTGTCTGGCGCATGGTAAACACTATAAAAAAATGTTTGCTATTGTCATCTATGTGTTTAAATATGGTATATAACTTCATTTTGAAAAAGGCTAAGATCTTCAAGAAAGAAACAGAGCACTAGCAAAAGGCAGGGAGATAAAGATCTTTGATTGTGAGAGACATTGGTGGCCATGACATAGAGGCCTAGGTCAGGAATCAGTTACTGTGTTGATTGTCAGGGTGAATTCAACTGATCTGGACATAGGTGTCTTACTTGCAGGAATCTGGGTTAGTTTTAGGAAGCAGGTGAGAATCAGGTCCAATTGCATTTTTCTAGCCAGGTCTTATTTCTGGTCCACCCCTCCCTGAGTTTTCCCAAGTAGGTCCCTCTATGAGGAAGCTTTCAGTTTTCCAGGGCTATACCAACTTTGGTCCAATACTCAGATTTAGTATTTGGAAGCTCAAATGGGCCTTATGTCTGTCTTGTCCACAGACATAAATCACATTCTCCATATCAGTTCTATCAAAACTAAAAGAAACACTTTTATTTTCCCACCTGCCTTACTACTTTTCTTCTCACATAGTTAGTTCAGAATTTGGGAGGAAGGTTAAAGGATGAAATTTACTGAGACCTCTCAGACCCTAAGTCATATTCTTCTTTATTCTTTCATAAAAACATTAAACGAACAAGGAAGCATAATTTCTAGACAGAGAGTTTTTGCAAGAAATTTTCAAACATTATATGTTATTCTTTTTATTGCTAGAGAGAGGCAACAAGATTTTACTATACTTAAGAATAATGAACAAAAGTCACACTTTACCAGTCCTAATGGGTTCCCAACAGAGAGATGTATGCTGTTGATGATATTGTTAGAGTTAGAACTTCAAGTGTATAAAGAGAAATATGAACCTAACATTTATTTGAAGTGATTACCCAGATTGTGTAAGTGCATTCTTTAGGCATATGTTTGAGTAATTCATGTGCCCAGTTGATCCAACAAATAAATTGTATGATTATATCAGGGAGGTGGCAATAAAGAGGGCATGGTAGGGGTTCAGACCTGGGAAGGCTAGATAAAGCTTTTCTTGAAGAAATCAGAAGTAATTTCTTCTTCTGATATATGCTGAGAACAGATAAGATTGTTTAATTAACACCAGTTGAGAATAAGCTGGTAACAGATGGAGGACAAACTTACGTACGTATAAAGTCAAGATATTTCAAGGTGAAAGAAGATTAAAAAACAGCAACATTTTATGTAATAAGTCTAAAACCAATTCAATCCACCATCGTGACTATTTAAGGCATTGATTTTTAGTTTTACTTTTTTCTCATCGTATATAATTGTATGTAGAAATTGGTATGTTTTAAGCATTTGTGCTTCTGTGATTAAATTGTTTATTTTTATGGGAAATAAGCCTGCCCCCACCGAATGAATGATGTGTCATGTTCTTGTTCATCTCAGTATCCAAGCCTGATCTACTAAGGGCTTACACTTACTGATACCTTCTGTGTTCAAGACATTGGCCTAAACACTTTACCTCATTTAAGCCTCACAATAATCCTTGTAGTTACCAGTATAATCCCACTTTGCAGAAGAAGAAATTTATTTTTAGAGAGGCCAATACACTTACAAAGACCACACTGTTTTCATACGGTGAAGCTGAGTTTTGAAGACCAGAAGTGTGATTGGGAGCTACTCCAACCTCTCTGAGGTAGGCAGAAGCCACCGAGGGAGCCATAGCGATACAATCCTGATAAAAGAAAGAGAGAAGTAATGCCAATACTAGTCTGGATAGACCTTTTAGGAAAAAAAATTCAAGAATAGGAGCTATTAACATCAACTAAAATAAAGCAAAGCTTAATGAGATCACACATCATAGCATGAAGAACACTCAATGCAAACTCAATGACATGATCCGTACGTGACATGCTACAACCTGTGTTTTGTTTTTTCTTCACAAGAGGCCATATCATGGAAGGCAGGATTTCCAGAATGGTAGAACCCTCGCCCTAAAACAATCAGTGCACTGGATGCAGATATTAAAGAAACCAGTCATTGGGTTTGGATATTATCACAGTGAAGTCAAAGTGTTAAAAGTCAAAGATACAGAGAAAATCTTGAAAGCAGTACTAGAAAAACAACTCATCATGTATAAGGAAATTCTCATAAGTTCAACAGCTGTTTTCTCATCAGAAACAACAGAGGTCAGAAAGAAGTCAGAAATAGAAAAACAAATACAGTATGCTAACACATATATATGGAATCTAAAAGAAAAAGAAAAAAGAAAAAAAGAAAATGGTCAGAAGAACCTAGGGGCAAGATGGGAATAAAGATGCAGACCTATTAGAGAATGGACTTGAGGATATGGGGAGGGCGAAGGGTAAGCTGGGACAAAGTGAGAGAGTGGCATGGACATATATACACTACCAAACACTAGCTAAAATAGATAGCTAGGGGGAAGCAGCCGCATAGCACAGGGAGATCAGGTCGGTGCTTTGTGACCACCTAGAGGGGTGGGATAGGGAGGGTGGGGGGGAGGGAGATGCAAGAGGGAAGGGATATGGGGATATATATATATGTATAACTGATTGACTTTGTTATAAAGCAGAAACTGACACACCATTGTAAAGCAATTATACTCTAATAAAGATGTTTAAAAAAACTAAATAAAACTTTGATTCATTAGAAAAAAAAAAGAAGGAAGTTAGGTGGCAGGTTCAAAGTGCTGAGAGTAAAGCTACATCTATCAACCAAGAATGTTCTATCCATACTCCCTATTTTTCAAAAAGAAATTGTGTTGCATTTTCTGTTAAACCAGAAAATATCATGTTAGAACACTATTAATGAAAACGGATCATGATTAAACTCAATTTTATTGGTATGTGACCAAAATTTCAGACAAAATAGGAAAAAAAGAAAAGAAAATCTCTCAATCATCTGGGTGTTTAATTAACACTCAAGACTACTATGGATATTTGTAACCATCTGAATATTTGAATTTTACATTTTTCAGTTCAGTGTTTGGCATCATTTAATCACCCTTAAGCATTAGGATGTTTAGGCATAAATAAAATCTTTCCCCCTTAATTAGAGTTAGAAAGACTATTTAGTACATCTAAAATGACACAATACTTTTTATATGACTATATATCATCAATATTGGTTTAAAATATGCATATGGAAATTCCAAAGGTTATAACCAGTTTGGCTCCTTCAACGAAAAAAAAAGATTGTATTTATATTATTGCCTTGTTGTTTTAATGATTGACTTTACAGATTTTGAATGTTTCTTTTAACCACTGAGTAAAGGATACATATGTTTGCGTTACATATGTTACAGGTTACAGTTGCAGGTTTTCTAAATCAGCCTCTACTCTCAGTAGAAGGAAATAGAAATGGGTTTTTTTTGAGCTCCTAGTAAATTGTGCTAAATGTTTTACTTATGTTACTTAATTCAATCTTCAAACAAATCCTATAAAATAGGAATTATTCTCCACACTTTATAAATGAGAAAAATAAAGCTCAGAGTAGTTCCCCAAATTCATATAGCTATCAAAGGTTATTAATATCTAGATGCATATTTAATCTCTATGCCTCTATCTCCAAAGCTTTGCTTGTCCCACCATATTCCTCAATGTTACGTTCTAAGACTTAGAGATAATTTGATTTTAACAGGATTCTTAACTTACACTGATATAACCCATTAAAGAATGGGCCATGGTATCTGGGAAATTCCAAGTTTCACAGTTATATAAGAGGAGGTCTTTATGGGAAACACAAACTTTTCTCTGAAATACAATTTCTTCAAGCACGTAGTTGTTATTAGCATGGAACCAAATATACACCGTGGCCTAAGAGCCATCGTATGCCATCTGAAAATGTATATAAATTATAAAACACTATATAAATATATGTAAGCCATTATTTTTCTCCTACTATCACCAATATATAACTACAGGAATTGCTAGAAATATACAGTAGTAAGAATGGAATCAATTTGGCATACAAAATCAGATTTATAAATGGTTCTTAAACGAAGTATTCTGTGCTTTGAAGGGTATTACAAAGACTGTTACAGTATTACAAATTTGTGGGGAATTTGAACACAATAGAAGAGATGTATCATAATTTTAACCCCAGAAATAATGCTTTTTATAGTTTGCCATGTTCAATTTTTACATTTATATACACATTCGCACGTTTTTTCTTTTTCTTTTTCTTTCAAAAACTGAGATTCCACTCTAATATTTTGACTCCTCCTTTTAATATTTAACACAACTTCAGCATTTTCTTCTGTCATTACTTTTCAAAAGCATCATCTTAATGACTGCATAATATTCAATTGTATGAAACTGATCATACTGGGACGTTCCTGGTGGCACAGTGGATAAGAATCTGCCTGCCAATTCAGGGGACATGGGTTCAAGCCCTGCTCCGGGAAGATCCCACATGGCACGAAGCAACTAAGCCCGTGCACCACAACTACTGAGACTGTGTGCCACAACTACTGAAGCCCACGTGCCTAGAGCCCATACTCCTCAACAAGAAAAACCACCACAAGGAGAAGCCCATGCGCTGCAACGAAACGTAGCCCCCACTCTCCACAACTAGAGAAAGCCTGCATGCAACGAAGACCCAATGCAGCCAAAAAAAAAAAAAAATTAAATCTTTAAAAAAAAAAAAGAAATTGATCATACTATCTTAAAATAACAGAGTTTTATGAATTTCAACATCTTGAAACAGGAGTCATGTTATTTTTATTTATATTATCCCAACTTTCTGTGTATGTCCAATAAATACACTCTCATAAGGATTTTGTTTGATGTTTCACAGATATCAAAAGATAAATTCCAACTGCATTTGGGACTGTTGCTGTGTCCGTAGTGGTTCCTTATTTTTCACTGAGCAAAATTCAGTTGTCCTTAGGCTGAGCTGGTTTTCAAGACCCTAGGCTGAGCTGGTTTTCAAGACCCTGCTGTGTGTGTTAGTCAAACTTAACTGTTTTCTGCTCCATATTTATGGGACACCACAGAATCTCATGCCTTCAGGCTTTTGTTCAAGTGCTTGGATCCTCCTGCTTGTGTTTTTTTTTCCAATTCCTCATATGTAAATTCTTCCTCTCTTCAAAGACCACCTCATGTTTTACTCCCTAAAGTTTCTGTCCACTATGCAACGAAGAGGATCTATTTCTTTCTCGGCCATCACAGTTCTTTACGCAGATCAACTTTCCTTAAGACACATATTTCTTTCTTGGATTGTTGAAAGGAACTATTTGTCAAACAGCTAAAACATAGGGTTTGAGGGGGTCCAGTAACATAAGAGCTTTGTTTTTCTACCTGAGTTTTGAACCAAATAAAAAATGAGTCTAGCAGGTGGGAATCAAATAGCCCTTTAATTACTGATAAAGCCAAAACATGCCTTCTAGCCTTCCTTACCCACTCACAATACTGCTCTGGTAAAATTTATGGTGTACAGGAAGACTCCATTCTGAGCTTCTATGTTGAAGGGAAGAAAGAAAATGGGTTTGAATACCTAGTTCTTCTCTCACATTCACTGTCAGGCAATTTATTTCAATTTTGTGGGAAAGGCTAGGGAATAAGGCAAGAGATGAGCAGTATTTAGCAATAATCCTTCCTTATGAAACCACAACATTCTCCACTAACACCACTTAGCTTTTTGGTTTCTTAGCCCATTGGACTTCACCATTAAGCCCCTGGTTACCCAGAGGTGTGTCTGTCCTCCTTTGGAAGCTGATCAGTATCCCATTGGGAAGTCCGACTCCCACCTTCCTGAGGCTACTTCTGGAACTTTATGGAGTTCCCTGGGAAGGCTGTTGGGTGAATATTTTGTATCAGAAGATTCAGAAATATGCCTAAAGAGTGTGGTCTTTTGAAAGATTCAAGGTCCACTCTGTATTCAAGACTGAAACCTCATCCCTCCTCTATTCCCATCCCAAATTATGTCCAGAAGGCTTCAGCTGCTGCCCCTGGGGCTGAGGTTCACTGGAATGGGTCCAGCTCCTTCTGGGCTCTGATGTGCCTCCTTGTTAAAGGCTTCCCAGGCTGCACATAATTATCACACCAGTGACTCTCGCTCATGATGATTAAAAATGAAACCCGTTGCCGATGCCTAATGAAGTAGTCCCAGGCCAATCTGTGTTGCCAGAACGCTTTACTTAATGTTGGCCAAGAAGAGATAAGAGTGGGATCTGAAGGAAGGAGCGTAGGCAAGGAAAATTTTATGTCTGCTTCTCCAGATACCCAGCCAGTCTTGAGCCAGACGTCTGGAGATGATGTCTGGCAAACCAACACCTGGGAGCACTCTCCCTGTATGAGAGATTCATCATATTCAGGGAATGAAAATTTACCTATGCATGTTGTCATCTCTCATCATGAGTGGCATTTGAGACATGGTGATTTATTGCAATTTTAAAAATTTGCGATGCTGGCAGCCCCAGGCAGAAGGTTATTTTAAGGTATATATTTTTTAATACATCACGTTCAGAACCCTTTACTTTCCAGTTCTCCTTTGAACCCAAGGGATGTGTTATAAGAGGACTTCTCCAGACTTTTGCAAGAGGTATTTTTAGTCCTGTGCCTTGGCCATGTGCTTCTAAAACTTTATGATTGTTTCAGACCTTGCCTGAAATAGCAAGAGCTGTTAAGAGTCTATTTAATTATCTGAGTGAGAGATGATGGTGGCATGGATCCAGGTAGCAATGGTGGAATTGGGTAAGATGAGCAGAATCTAGATGTATTTTGAAGATAGGGCAGCTGGGATTTGATAATAGATTTCCAGTGTGGCCAGTGTGGTGTGGAGAGAAGGGGGACAATCACAAAAATTCTAATTTTTTGGCTTCAGCCCTGGAAGAATGGAGTTGTCGCCTACAAGGGATACCACCTAAAACCCACCCAAGAATGCTTACAGTGTTTTAGGCTCTGTCTTCCTGGTCTTGTCTTTCAGATCTGTTTGGAGATTTTATAATCACTCGATATATCTGTTCCTATCTTTAAGGGTGTTTCTCAATTATTCATATTGTGGCTTCTCTATTTTGGTTTCTACCACCATAGAGTTCTTAGCAGAGTCTAGATACTGTGTCTCTCTATGTGAGAGCGGGTCTTAACTGTTGTCTACCATGGACCCTTTTGTAAAGTCTGGTATAGCCTAGGAGCCTCTTCCCAGAATTATGTTTTTATTTTTTAATTTTAATTGTTTGGGGGGAGAATTTTTAAGATTTAATCTTAACAACTTTAAAATATGCAATACAGTATTATAAATTATAGTCACCATGCTGTACATTATATCCCTATTGCTTATTTACTGGAAATTTATACCTTTTGACCCCCTTCACCCACTTTGCCCAATCTCCCACCCCCTGAAAACTACCAACTTGTTCTTTGTACCTATGAACTTGGTTTTTGTTTTGCTTTGTTTTCACTTGTTTGTTTTGCTTTAAAATCTAAAAGATTCCACATATCAATGAAATCACACAATATTTGTCCTTCTTTGTCTGACATATTTTACTTGACATAATGTCTTCAAAGTTCATACATGTTGTTGCAAATGGCAAGATTCCATTCTTTTTATGGCTGAGTAGTATTCCATTGTGTGTGTGTATACATATATATATACATATCATATATGTATACATATACATATATATGTCTTCTTTATCCTTTCATTCGATGGACATATATGTTGTTTCCATATCTGTTATGGCTACTGTAAATATAGTAAGTAAGTCCCCTACATATGAACAAGTTCCATTCCAAGTGCATGTTCTTAAGTCCAATTTGTTTGTAAGTCCAACATAGTTAGCCTAGGTACCCAAGTAACAATCGGCTATATAGTACTGTACTGTAATAGGTTTATAATAATTTTTACATAAATAATACATAAAAAAACAAAAAATAAAGAAAATGTTTTTAATCTTACAGTACAGTACCTTGAAAAGTACAGTAGTATAGTACAACAGCTGGCATGCAGGGGCTGGCATCGAGTGAACAGGTGAGACGAGTTACTGGCTGGAGGAGGCAGAGGAGGTGGGAGATGGTAGAGCTGAAGGATCATCAGCAATAGGAGACAGAGGGCCAGCTGCAATTTCACTCACGCCTGACGTTGATGGCAAAGGTTCTGGTTCCTTGCTGGTTTCAATTCTGTCTACCCTCTTGAAAAAGTGATCCAGTGATGTCTAGGTAGTATCTCTTTTTTTCTCATCATAGGTGACACGGTACCACTGGATTGCATTCTGAATGGCTGCTGCAACCTTCATGTACCGCATTCTATGTTTGTGTCCTGTGCCTCAAAAACTAACAGTACCTCCTTAAATAAAGAAAATCCTCTTATCATTTCCTATGTCGTGAATCTCTATGATTCTTCAGTTACTTCTTCTTCCTCTTGTATCTCTTGGACCTTTCTCTGGGCCTCCAATTCCATCAGGTCTTCATTAGTAAGCTCCTTGTGTTGTACAGCAAGGAGTTCAATGAAGTCGTCCTCTTGCAAATCTAGCGCCAGCTTCTCGCTGAGGGTCACTAAGTTGCTGAAGACCTGTTTGGGCTCCTCGTCCACCTTCTCAAATCCAAGAAAATTGTGAACAAACTATGGGCAAAGGTTCTTCCAAACCCCATTCATGGTGATGGCCGTAACCTCACGCCAAGCAAAGTCAATGTTTTTTATGACCTTGTAGATGTTATAGTCCTTCCAAAATCATCACAAGGTTGTTCTTGATTTGTCACTTGCCTTTACTGCCTGATGAAAAATCAGGTCTTCATTAGTAAGCTCCTTGTGTTGTACAGCAAGGAGTTCAATGAAGTCGTCCTCTTGCAAATCTAGTGCCAGCTTCTCGCTGAGGGTCACTAAGTTGCTGAAGACCTCTTTGGGCTCCTCGTCCACCTTCTCAAATCCAAGAAAATTGTGAACAAACTATGGGCAAAGGTTCTTCCAAACCCCATTCATGGTGATGGCCGTAACCTCACGCCAAGCAAAGTCAATGTTTTTTATGACCTTGTAGATGTTATAGTCCTTCCAAAATCATCACAAGGTTGTTCTTGATTTGTCACTTGCCTTTACTGCCTGATGAAAAGTGTGGTGTAAATAATATTTCTTGAAATTTGCTATAACTTTCTAGTCCATAGGTTGGATGAGCGATGTAGTATTCAGTGGAAGATGTACTACTTTGACGTTGGGATGAAGGTTGTCCATGAATGGGGCACAGCCCAGAGCATTGTCAAGCAGCAAAATAATGTTGAATAGGATGTCCTTCTCCAAGCAATATTTCTCTACCTCTGGGATAAAGTGGAAAAACCAGGCCTGAAAAATGGCCTGTGTAACCCAAGCTTTGGGGTTACTCTTCCACACAAAAGGAAGAGAGCCCTTGGCTATGTTTTAAGGGCTCTTGAGTTCTCTGAATGATAAACTAAGAGAAGCTTCAGCTTCATATCGCCAGAAGCATTGCCACCAAACAAGAGTTAGCCTATCCTTTGCTGCTTTATAGCCTGACATCAGCTTTTCCTCCTTACTTACATAACTTCGGTCTTGCATCCTCTTCCAGTACAGTCCTGTCTCATCCACATTAAAAACCTGCTCAGGGGGCTTCCCTGGTGGCACAGTCGTTGAGAGTCTGCCTGCCAATGCAGCGGACACGGGTTCGTGCCCCAGGCCGGGAAGATCCCACATGCCGCGGAGCGGCTGGGCCCGTGAGCCATGGCCGCTGAGCCTGCGCGTCCGGAGCCTGTGCTCCGTCCGCAATGGCTTCCAGTACAGCCCTGTCTCATCCACATTAAAAACTTGCTCAGGTAAATACGTGCCTTCATCAATAATTTCTCGAAGCATTTCAGAAAATTCCCAGGCAGCTACCGTATCTGCACTTGCCACTTACTTTTACGTTGTGAAGTCTGGCTCTAGCCTTGAACTGATGAAACCAGCCATGGCTGGCATTAAAAGATGCGCCCTCTGATTCTTCACCGTGTTTCTTCTTCAAGCCTTCATAAAGGCTTTTAGCTTTCTCTTGAATTGGCATTAAGCTGAGCAGGACTCAGCGCTGATGCTGATCCTGCATCCACACACTGAGAAGTTTCTCCATCTCCTCCATCACTTTTCCATACTTCTTTGATATTATTGTTGACATCATTGGCGCAGCAGACTTCACATGTTCCATGATCTTGTCCTTGTTCTTTAGAATCGTGCTGATGGTTGAACTATTCATGTTATAAGAACGAACGATGTCTATCATCTTTTCTCCTCGCTCCACTCTCAATTATTTTCACTTTGTTTCCATTGTTATCCCTTGGCGCTCCTTAGCAGTACCAGCTACATCACTGCTGCTTTTACGCTTGCTTCCAGACATCCTGGGCTTGAAATAAAGATACCGTTCTACTGTACTCTATACAGTACTGTACAGTAAAAGTACACAAAAGCACAACCACTTGTAGAGGATGCATGCGTGTGACAATGTATGCCAGGAACCTGAACTAACTTATGTGACTGGACATGCGAACACACGTTCGCGTCTTTGAAAGTTTGCAACTTGAAGGTTCATATGTTGGGGAATTACTTTAGTGCTACAGTAAACATGGGGGTGCATATCTTTTCAAATTAGTGTTTTAATTTTCTTTAGATAAATACCCAGAAGTAGAATTACTGGATCACGTTGTAGTTCTATTTTTAATTTTTTGAGGGACATCCATACTGTTTTAGAGAGTGGCTGCACCAAATTACATTCCCACCAGCAGTGAAGAAGGCTTCACTTTTCTCCACATCCTTACCAACATTTGCTATTTCTTGTTTTTTGATAATAGCCATTATAACCAGTATGAGATTGTATCTCATTGTGGTTTTTATTTGCATCTCCTTGATGATTAGTGATATTGAGCATCTTTTCATGTGTCTGTTGGCCATCTGTATGTCTTCTTTGGAAAAATGTCTATTCAGGCCCTCTGCCCATTTTTTAATCATATTTTTAAAAAATTTTATTATTTTTTTTTTGCTATTGAGTTGTATGAGTTCTTTATATATTTTGGATATTAACCCTGTATTGGATATATGATTTGCAAGTATTTTTCCCATTCATTTCTTCCTGTCTTTTCATTTTGTTGATATTTCCTTTTCTGTGCAGATGTGTTTAGTTTGGTGTAGTTCCATTTGTTTATTTTTGCTTATCTTTGGAGTCGGATCAAAAAACTCGTTGCCAAGACCAATGAAAAAAACCTTACCACCTATGTTTTCTTCTAGGAGTTTTATGGTTTCAGGTCTTACATTCAAGTCTTTAATCCATTTTGAATTGATTTTTGTGTGTCATTATAGTCTAGTTTCATTCACTTTGTTGCGTGTTTTATCTTAAATGGATTTTGAAATTTGTCAAATGCTTCTTTCTGCATCTTTTGAGGTGATCATATAATTTTTGTCCTTCATTTTGTTAATGTGCTGTTTCACATTGATTGATTTGCTGATGTTGAACCATCAGTGCATCCCTGGAATAAATCCCACTGGATCATAGCATATAATTTTTTAATGTATCATTGCATTCTGTTTGCTAATATTTTGTTTAGGATTTTACATCTGTGTTCATCATGGATATTGGCATGTAATTTTCTTTTTTTGTGGTTTCCTTGTCTGGATTTGGTATCAGGGTAACCCTGGCCTTGTAAAATTAGGTTGGAAGCATTATGACCTCTTCAGTATTTTGGAAGAGTTTGGGAAAAATTGGTATCAATTCTTTTAAATGTTTGGCTTCACCAGTGAAGCCATCTGGTCCTGGACTTTTGTTTTTCGGGAGGTTTTTGATTACTGATTCAATCTGCTTACTAGCAATTGGTCTTTTCATAATTTCTATTTGTTCATGGTTCAGTCTTGGAAGATTGTATGTTTTTAGGAATTTATCCATTTCTTGTAGTTATCCAATTATTGGGCATATAATTGTTCATAGCAGTCTCTTATGATCCTTTGTATTTCTGTGGTTATAAATCATAATGTCTCCTTCATTTCTGATTTTAATTATTTGATGCTCTTTTTTTCTTGGTGAGTCTAGTTAAAGGTTTATCAATTTTGTTTATCTTTTCAAAAAACCAGCTCTAAGTTTCATTGATCTTTTCTATTGTCTTTTAAATTTCTATTTCACTTATTTCCACTCTGATTTTGTTTTTCCTTCCTTCTACTAACTTTGGCTTTTGTTTGTTCTTTTTCTAGTTCCTTGAGGAGTAAGGTTAGTCAGATCGTTTATTTGAGATTTTTCTTACTTCTTGAGGTAGGCTCGTTTCACTATGAACTTCCCTCTTAGAACTATTTTTGATGCATCCCATAAATTTTGGCATGTTGTGATTCCATTTTTGTTGGTCTCAAGTATTTTTTGAGTTCTCCTTTGCTTTCTTTATTGACCCATTGATTTTTCAGTAGCATGTTGTTTAATCTCCACGTATTTGTGATTTTCCAGTTTTCTTCTAGTTTCATACCATTGTGGTTGGAGAAGATGCTTGATATGATTTCAGTCTTTTAAAATCTATTAAGACTTGTTTTACGGCCTGCTATATGATCCATCCTGGAGAATGTTCCATGCATACTTGAGAAGAATGTGTACTCTGCTACTTTTGGATCGAGTGTTTTGCTATTAAGTCAGTCTGATCTAATGTGTCATGTAAGGCTGATGTTTCTCATTGATTTTCTGCCTGGATGATCTATCCGTTAACGTAAGTGGGGTATTAAAGTCCCCTACAATTATTGTATTGTTGTCTATCTCTCCCTTTAGGTCTGTTAATATTTGCTATATATATTTAGGTGCTCCCATGTAGGATGCATAATTATTTATAAATGTTATGTCCTCTTGTTGGATTGACACTTTTATCATTATTTAACACCCTCCTTTGTCTTTTATTACAGTCTTTGTTTTAAAGTCTATTTTGTTTCATATAAGTATAGTTATCCAGCTTTCTTCTGGTTTCCATTTGCATGGTACATCTTTTTCCATCCCTTCACTTTTAGTCCGTATGTGTCAGTGGATCTGAAGTGGGTATCTTGTAGACAGCATATATAAGGGTCTTGTTTTTGTATCCATTCAGCCAGTTTGGTCTTTTGGTCGGAGCATTTAATCCATTTACATTCAAGGTTATTATCTATATGTATGTTCCTATTATCATTTTCTTAATTGTTTTGGGTTTGTTTTTGATGATTTGCAAGTATTTTTCCCATTCATTTCTTCCTGTCTTTTCATTTTGTTGATATTTCCTTTTCTGTGCAGATGTGTTTAGTTTGGTGTAGTTCCATTTGTTTATTTTTGCTTATCTTTGGAGTCGGATCAAAAAACTCATTGCCAAGACCAATGAAAAAAACCTTACCACCTATGTTTTCTTCTAGGAGTTTTATGGTTTCAGGTCTTACATTCAAGTCTTAATCCATTTTGAATTGATTTTTGTGTGTCATTATAGTCTAGTTTCATTCACTTTGTTGCGTGTTTTATCTTAAATGGATTTTGAAATTTGTCAAATGCTTCTTTCTGCATCTTTTGAGGTGATCATATAATTTTTGTCCTTCATTTTGTTAATGTGCTGTTTCACATTGATTGATTTGCTGATGTTGAACCATCAGTGCATCCCTGGAATAAATCCCACTGGATCATAGCATATAATTTTTTAATGTATCATTGCATTCTGTTTGCTAATATTTTGTTTAGGATTTTACATCTGTGTTCATCATGGATATTGGCATGTAATTTTCTTTTTTTGTGGTTTCCTTGTCTGGATTTGGTATCAGGGTAACCCTGGCCTTGTAAAATTAGGTTGGAAGCATTATGACCTCTTCAGTATTTTGGAAGAGTTTGGGAAAAATTGGTATCAATTCTTTTAAATGTTTGGCTTCACCAGTGAAGCCATCTGGTCCTGGACTTTTGTTTTTCGGGAGGTTTTTGATTACTGATTCAATCTGCTTACTAGCAATTGGTCTTTTCATAATTTCTATTTGTTCATGGTTCAGTCTTGGAAGATTGTATGTTTTTAGGAATTTATCCATTTCTTGTAGTTATCCAATTATTGGGCATATAATTGTTCATAGCAGTCTCTTATGATCCTTTGTATTTCTGTGGTTATAAATCATAATGTCTCCTTCATTTCTGATTTTAATTATTTGATGCTCTTTTTTTCTTGGTGAGTCTAGTTAAAGGTTTATCAATTTTGTTTATCTTTTCAAAAAACCAGCTCTAAGTTTCATTGATCTTTTCTATTGTCTTTTAAATTTCTATTTCACTTATTTCCACTCTGATTTTGTTTTTCCTTCCTTCTACTAACTTTGGCTTTTGTTTGTTCTTTTTCTAGTTCCTTGAGGAGTAAGGTTAGTCAGATCGTTTATTTGAGATTTTTCTTACTTCTTGAGGTAGGCTCGTTTCACTATGAACTTCCCTCTTAGAACTATTTTTGATGCATCCCATAAATTTTGGCATGTTGTGATTCCATTTTTGTTGGTCTCAAGTATTTTTTGAGTTCTCCTTTGCTTTCTTTATTGACCCATTGATTTTTCAGTAGCATGTTGTTTAATCTCCACGTATTTGTGATTTTCCAGTTTTCTTCTAGTTTCATACCATTGTGGTTGGAGAAGATGCTTGATATGATTTCAGTCTTTTAAAATCTATTAAGACTTGTTTTACGGCCTGCTATATGATCCATCCTGGAGAATGTTCCATGCATACTTGAGAAGAATGTGTACTCTGCTACTTTTGGATCGAGTGTTTTGCTATTAAGTCAGTCTGATCTAATGTGTCATGTAAGGCTGATGTTTCTCATTGATTTTCTGCCTGGATGATCTATCCGTTAATGTAAGTGGGGTATTAAAGTCCCCTACAATTATTGTATTGTTGTCTATCTCTCCCTTTAGGTCTGTTAATATTTGCTATATATATTTAGGTGCTCCCATGTAGGATGCATAATTATTTATAAATGTTATGTCCTCTTGTTGGATTGACACTTTTATCATTATTTAACACCCTCCTTTGTCTTTTATTACAGTCTTTGTTTTAAAGTCTATTTTGTTTCATATAAGTATAGTTATCCAGCTTTCTTCTGGTTTCCATTTGCATGGAACATCTTTTTCCATCCCTTCACTTTCAGTCTGTGTGTGTCTTTATATCTAAAGTAAATCCCTTATAGACAGCATATAGATGGGTCTAGTTTTTTATCCATTTAGCCACTCTGTATCTTTTGATTGGATAATATTGTCCATTTTCATTTAAAGTAATTATTGATAGGTATGTACTTATTGCCATTTTGTTCATTGTTTTCTGGCTGTTTTATAGTTTCTCTGCTTTCTTTTTCTCTTGCTCTCTTTGGGGTTTGATGACTCTCTTTAGTGTGATACTTAGATTCCTTTCTCATTATCTTTTGTGTATCTACTATAGATTTTTTGCTTTGTGGTTGCCATGAGGCCTACATATAACAACCTATATTTATAACAGTCTATTTTATGTTGATAATAACTTAAATTTAGACACATTCTAAAAGTATATTTTCACTCCCTCTGCCTTGTTTTATGTATTTTATATCACATTTTATAACTTTTTATTTTGCATATCCCTTAACTAATTGTCCTTATTTTTATTACTTTTTTCTTTTAATCTTCATATCAGCTTTTTACATGATTAATCCACCAGCTTTACCATATATTTACCTTTACTAGTGAGAGCTATACTTTAATAAGATTTCTTATTACCAATTAGCAACCTTTTTTTTTTCAGCTTGAAGAAGACTATTTAACCTTTCAAGTTAAATTTTCACTGAAAAGTATGCTGATAGTCTTATGGGGGTTCCCTTGTACATAAAAAGTTTTTTTTTTTTTAACAGGTTGTTTTCCTCTTACTGCTTTTAAGATTCTCTCTTTATCTTTAACTTTTGACATTTTAATTATAATGTGTCCTGGTATAAATCTCTTTGGGTTTATTTTATTTAGAACTCAATGGGCTTCCTGGGTCTGAATGTGTTTCTTTCCCCAGATTAGGGAAGTTTTTGGCCATTATTTCTTCAAATAAATTTTGTGCCCTTTTCTCTCTCTTTTGTCCTTCTGGGACCCCTATAATGTGAATGTCGGTCTGCTTGATGTTTCCTATAAGTCCTTAAACTGTCTTCACTTAAAACTTCCTTTTCTTTTTGCTGCTCTATTTGAATTCCATTGCCCTGTCGCTGAGCTCTCTGATCCTTTCCTCTGCTTCATCAAGTCTGTTGCTGAACACTTCTAGTGTATTTTTCAATTCAATTTTTTTTTAACATCTTTATTGGAGTATAATTGCTTTACAATGTTGTGTTAGTTTCTGCTGTATAACAAAGTGAATCAGCTCTACGTATACATATATCCCCATAACCCCTCCCTCTTGCGTTTCCCTCCCACCCGCCCTATCCCACACCTCAAGGTGGTCACAAAGCATGGAGCTGATCTCCCTGTGCTATGCAGCTGCTTCCCACTAGCTGTCTATTTTACACTTGGTAGTACATATAATCAATGCCACTCTGTGACTGTGTCCCAGCTTACCCTTCCCCCTCCCCATGGCCTCAAGTCCATTCTCTACGTCTGTTTCTTTATTCCTGTCCTGCCCCTAACTTCTTCAGAACCATTTATTTTTCTTTAGATTCCATATATATGTGTTAGCATACAGTATTTGTTTTTCTCTTTCTGATTTACTTCACTCTGAATAAGACTCTAGGTCCATCCACCTCACCACAAATAACTCAATTTCATTCCTTTTATGGCTGAGTAGTATTCCATTGTATATATGTACCACATCTTCTTTATCCATTCATCTGTTGATGGACACTTAGGTTGCTTCCATGTCCTGGCTATTGTAAATAGTGCTGCAATGAACATTGTGGTACATGACTCTATTTGAATTATGGTTTTCTCAGGGTATATGCCCAGTAGTAGGATTGCTGGGTCATATGGTAGTTCTATGTTTAGATTTTTAAGGAACCTCCATACTGTTCTCCATAGGGACTGTATCAATTTACATTCCCGTCAACAATGCAAGAGGGTTCCCTTTTCTCCACACGCTCTCCAGCATTTATTGTTTGTAGATTTTTTGATGATGGCCATTCTGACAGGTGTGTGGTGATACCTCACTGTAGTTTTGATTTGCATTTCTCTAATGATAGTGATGTTGAGCATTCTTTCATGTTTGTTGGCAATCTGTATATCTTCTTTGGAGAAATGTCTATTTAGGTCTTCTGCCCATTTTTGCATTGGGTTGTTTGTTTTTTTGATATTGAGCTGCATGAGCTGCTTGTAAATTTTTGAGATTAATCCTTTGTCAGTTGCTTCTTTGGCAAATATTTTCTCCCACTCTGAGGGTTGTCTTTTCATTTTGTTTACGGTTTCCTTTGCGGTGCAAAAGATTTTAAGTTTCATTAGGTCCCATTTGTTTATTTTTGTTTTTATTTGCATTTCTCTAGGAGGTGGGTCAAAAAGGATCGTGCTGTGATTTATGTCATAGAGTGTTCTGCCTGTGTTTTGCTCTAAGAGTTTTATAGTGTCTGGCCTTAATTTAGGTCTTTAATCCATTTTGAGTTTATTTTTGTGTATGGTGTTAGGGAGTGTTCTAATTTCATACTTTTACATGTACCTGTCCAGTTTTCCCAGCACCACTTATTGAAGAGGCTGTCTTTTCTCCATTGTATATTCTTGCCTCCTTTATCAAAGATAAGGTGACCATATGTGCGTGGGTTTATCTCTGGGCTTTCTATCCTGTTCCATTGATCTATATTTCTGTTTTTGTGCCAGTACCATACTGTCTTGATTACTGTAGCTTTGTAATGTAGTCTGAAGTCAGGGAGCTGGATTCCTCCAGCTCCATTTTTCTTTCTCAAGATTGCATTTGCTATTCGGGGTCTATTGCATTTCTATAAAAATTGTGAATATTTTTGTTCTAGTTTTGTGAAAAATGCCATTGGTAGTTTGGTAGGGATTGCATTGAATCTGTAGATTGCTTTGGGTAGTAGAGTCATTTACACAATGTTAATTCTTCCAATACAAGAACATGGTATATCTCTCCATCTGTTTATATCATCTTTAATTCTTTCATCAGTGTCTTATAGTTTTCTGCATATAGGTCTTTTGTCTCCTTAGTTAGGTTTATTTGTAGGCATTTTATTCTTTTTGTTGCAATGATAAATGGAAGTGTTTCCTTAATTTCTCTTTCAGATTTTTCAATATTAGTGGATAGGAATGCAAGAGATTTCTGTGCATTAATTTTGTATCCTGCTACTTTACCAAACTCATTGATTAGCTCTAGGAGTTTTCTGGTAGCATCTTTACTTTTTCTACATCTATTGAGATTATCATATGGTTTTTATCCTTCAATTTAATATGGTCTATCACATTGTTTGATTTGCGTATATTGAAGAATCCTTGCATTCCTGGGATAAACCCCACTTGATCATGGTGTGTGATCCTTTTCATGTACTGTTGGATTCTCTGTGTTAGTATTTTGTTGAGGATTTTTGCATCTATGTTCTTCAGTGATATTGGCCTGTAGTTTTCTTTCTTT
Organism: Physeter macrocephalus; assembly: GCF_002837175.3. Classification (NCBI taxonomy): domain Eukaryota; kingdom Metazoa; phylum Chordata; class Mammalia; order Artiodactyla; family Physeteridae; genus Physeter; species Physeter macrocephalus. The sequence goes on along the minus strand of NC_041232.1, from coordinate 47,185,496 downwards.
GTGACATCTTTGTCTGGTTTTGATATCACGGTGATGGTGGCCTTGTAGAATGAGTTTGGGAGTGTTCCTCCCTCTGCTATATTTTGTAGGAGTTTGAGAAGGATAGGTGTTAGCTCTTCTCTAAATGTTTGATAGAATTCACCTGGGAAGCCATCTGGTCCTGGGCTTTTGTTTTTTGGAAGATTTTTAATCACAGTTTCAATTTCAATGCTTGTTCATATTTTCTGTTCATATTTTCAATTTATTCCTGGTTCGGTCTCAGAAGCTTGTGCTTTTCTAAGAATTTGTCCATTTCTTCTGGGTTGTCCATTTTATTGACATATAGTTGCTTGTAGTAATCTCTAATGAATCTTTGTATTTTTGCAGTGTCAATTGTTACTTCTCCTTTTTCATTTCTAATTCTATTGATTTGAGTTTTTTCCCTTTTTTTCTTGATGAGTCTGGCTAATGGTGTATCAATTTTTTTTATCTTCTCAAAGAACCAGCTTTTAGTTTTATTGACCTTTGCTATTGTTTCCTTCATTTCTTTTTCATTTATTTCTGATCTGATCTTTATGATTTCTTTCCTTCTGCTAATTTTGGGGTTT
>NC_041232.1:47127790-47184750 GCF_002837175.3 Physeter macrocephalus | reverse complement strand
CTGCTTTTGCTGCATCCCATAGGTTTTGGGTGGTCGTGTTTTCATTGTCATTCGTTTATAGGTATTTTTTGATTTCCTCTTTGATTTCTTCAGTGATCTCTTGGTTATTTAGTAGTGTATTTTTTAACCTCCATGTGTTTGTATTTTTACAATTTTTTTTCTGTAATTGATATCTAGTGCCATAGCATTGTGGTTGGAAAGGATACTTGATACGATTTCAATTTTCTTAACTTTACCAAGGCTTGGTTTGTGACCCAAGATATGATCTATCCTGGAGAATGTTCCATGAGCACATGAGAAGAACGTGGATTCTGTTGTTTTGGGATGAAATGTCCTATAAATATCAATTAAGTCCATCTTGTTTAATGTGTCATTTAAAGCTCGTGTTTCCTGGTTTATTTTCATTTTGGATGATCTCTCCATTGGTGAAAGTGGGATGTTAAAGTTCCCTACTGTGATTATGTTACTGTCAATTTCCCCTTTTATGGCTGTTAGTGTTTGGCTTATTTATTGAGATGCTCCTATGTTGGGTGCATAAATATTTACAATTGTTATATCTTCTTCTTGGATTGATCTCTTGATCATTAGGTAGTGTCCTTCTTTGACTCTTGTAATAGTCCTTATTTTAAAGTCTATTTTGTCTAATATGAGAATTTCTACTCCAGCTTTCTTTTGACTTCCATTCACATGGAATATCTTTTTCCAACCCTTCACTTTCAGTCTGTATGTGTCCCTAGGTCTGAAGTGGGTCTCTTGTAGACAGCATATATACGGGCCTTGTTTTTGTATACATTCAGCCAGCCTATGTCTTTTGGTTGGAGCATTTAATCCATTCCTATTTAAGGTAATTATCGATATGTATGTTCCTATTACCATTTTCTTAATTGTTTTGGTTTTGTTATTGTAGGTCTTTTCCTTCTCTTGTGTTTCCTGCCTAGAGAAGTTCCTTTAGCATTTGTTGTAAAGCTGGCTTGGTGGTGCTGAATTTCATAGCTTTTGCTTGTCTGTAAAGATTTTAATTTCTCTATCAAATCTGAATGAGATCCTTGCTGGGTAGAATAATCTTGGTTGTAGGTTTTCCCCTTTCATCACTTTAAATATGCCCTGCCACTCCCTTCTGGCTTGCAGTGCTTCTGCTGAAAGATTAGCTGTTAACCTTATGGGGATTCCCTTGTATGTTATTTGTTGCTTTTCCCTGCTGCTCTTAATATTTTTTCTTTGTATTTAAATTTTTATAGTTTGAGTAATATGTGCCCTGGCATGTTTCTCCTTGGATTTATCCTGTATGGGACTCTCTGCACTTCCTGGACTTGATTATTTCCTTTCCTATATTAGGGAAGTTTTCAACTATAATCTCTTCAAATATTTTCTCAGTCCCTTTCTTTTTCTCTTTTTCCTCTGGGACCATTGTTTGTTTGCTCTTTAGTTCTTCTAGGTCCTTTTTAAACATTTCTTTTATTTTCTCCATTCTATTTCCAAGATTTTGGATCATGTTTACTATCATGACTCTGAATTCCAGGTAGACTGCCTATTTCCTCTTCATGTGTTAGGTCTGGTGGGTTTTTACTCTGGGACCCTATAATTTAAATATTGTTTCATTTAGTTTTGTCCCAGAAGTCCCTGAGTCTGTCCTCAATTCTTTTCATTCTTTTTTCTTTATTCTGCTCTGCTCTGTCTTCTCATTTTGCTTAACTTACTGTGTTTGTGGTCTCTTTTCACATGCTTCTTATCTATCAGACTAATTTTATTGTAATGAGAGCATGATGAGCAACAGGTTACATTCTGATGCAGAAGTTTCCTGCCTTTCCTCACCTTTCTTTGCCTGCTTCCAGGACACTTATCACCCGAAAGTTGTGGTTTCCTGTCAGTCTGGAGGCTCTTGCTTTTCTTTGTCTGCCCATGGACCCCTGCTGTTTATGAGATGCATGAGTTCCTGCCACCTGGCCCCTGCCCCCATTTCTCTGCTCATATCTAGCTACCTGCCTGCTGTAACAAAGGCTCCATATAAATGTATAAGCCTTTCGAAAAGCAGTGGCAAGCTGTAGAGAGGCGGCGGAGAGTGCAAAGACCTCCCTGACCAACATTCCCTGATAGCATCTCTGTAGCCTCTAAGATATGTAGCAATCCTGAAGCCTGCTTCTCTGGCTGAAGCTTCAGGACAAATAAATAGGCCTCTTTCACAGAAAGACTGGGGATGTGTTGCAGTCTGCTGTCTATGCAGTGCCCTGGGGGTGGTAGCCTTGCCAAGACTGTCCCTCTGATTGTTACAGTCTTGAGGGTCCAAGAATGCAATCCTCATGGCCTCCAGAATCAGGAGATCAATGAGCAGCCCCTGTGTGACCGTCACAGAAACCGTTGCACCAAACACAAAAAATGGGGTACCAGACACATGTGAGAGCTCCCCGCCAAAATATAGTGGCTCTCTGGGTGTGGCAGAGGGAAAGCCTGAAGATAGCCCCACCTTCCAAGGTCTCTGGAAAGGTTTACAGTCAGCCCTTTGAAGCCTACCCCTCAGGCTACATTATGATAAGCTAATAGGCCTCTTTCACAGGGAGACTGAGCTCCTGGGTCTCTTGCCTCTTGCTGTGCCCTGGGGGTGGTAGCTGCTTCAGAACTTTTTCTTCATTGGCTGTAGTCTTGTGGGACCCAGGAGCATAAGCCCCACTGGCCTTCAGAGCCAGGTGATGTAGAGGTGTCCTCTGGCAGCAACTGCAAAACTCGGGGTGCCAGTGAAGGGTATAAGCTCCTTTCTGGGAGACACTGGCAAGCAGGAGTGAGGCAGGGGAGAGCGCAAAGATGGCGTTCATGGGCCTCCATTCCCTGAGAGCACCTGTGTAGGCCTCTAGATGTGCCAGACCAGGAGCCCGCCCTCAAGCCAAATTTCCTGAACAGGCAAATAGGTTTTCTTAGAAATGTTACCAAGCTCATTTTTGGCTGCTTGCTGCTCAAAAGCCAGTACTCTACAGACAAGCAGCCGAACCTGAGTTTGGTAACAGATTTTGGCACCCATTGTGTGGCGAAGGTCCATATTCTGTAACTGCTTCATGCCGACATAGGGCGCTGTATTCTCAGAGTGGGAGATGTTGACATGGGTCTGCAGCATCTCTTTGCTGACAATTTTAGTTGCCTGCTTACATATATGGGTAGAACGAGCCACAGTCATTTTGATGCCCACAAAGATACAGATTATTATAAGCAGCAGTGTCAATCCCATTCTCTTGAGGCCAGTTCTTGGAATTGTGCTAGCAATAGATTCAGTACTGCTCAAGATGGAGCAGCTTATGTCATGGCTACAGTCTGCTCTTCACGCAGTTAGCTTTTTCCCTCTGGTGGCAGTTATAATATCTGTAAAACAACTCAGGAATATGCATCAGGCACTGCTATTTATGTTCTTTAGGGAGGATTTAAAGATTCTGTGGCTGTATTGTCCTAATAATTAAGTCCTGAGTCTGCTCTTTTGTGGCTCTGGGGAGGCATGGGAGACTCCAGCTTTTCTACAAACAAGAGGCAGCAGACATGGAGGGGCCTTTGTACTTGGGAGGGCCCCACAGGGTTCTGCTCAGTTTCAGAAAGACCTGCGGTATGTTTCAGTCTGCTTTCTGTGCAGTGCCCTAGGGGTGGTAGTCAGCCAAGAACGGTCTCTCTGATTGTTACAGTCCTGTGAGGCCCAAGAACACAAGGTCCCCTGGCCTCCAGAGCCAGGCACTTGAGGGGTATCGCCTGGGATGCTGCTGCAAAAACTGGGGCACCTGATGTAAAAACTCAGGGCATGAGACATGCATAAAGGCTCCCCTCTGGGATATACTGGCGCTGTGGAGCATGGCAGAGGGAAAGCGCAAAAATGACACCCACCAGTGCCTCTGTCCCTCCAGCAGACACTGTGCGATTAGCAAATCAGTCTCCCCTCTGTATAGTCTGGGAACTTTTCAAACTGCTGCCTCTGTGCTGTGGCCTGTGGTGAGGAAGTCTGCGTACAAGAAGCCCTTCAAGAGCATTCTTCAGTTCAGTACAGCCCCTTGGGTCTAGTGGAAACCTCTATAGTTTTCAAAGCCAGCTGTCGGGGGGCGCTTATATATCAGGTGCTCGTCTTAAAAGTTGGGGTGGGCTACAAACTCTCACTCCTCAAGGAGAAGCTCTGGATTTGGGAGATCCCTCCTGATTGTGGGGGGCCCCACTGGGGGTGGGGTTTTGGTGAGAGCACATCCCACTGGGGGTGGAGTTTTGGTGAGAGCACATCTCAGTCTCTCCTACTCACCTTGACCCTTTTCTCATTGGATGTGAAGTGGTTGTTCAACTAGTTTTCAGGTCTTTTTCAGAGGGAATTGTTTCATATGTAGCTGTAGATTCAGTGTGTCCATGAGAGGAGGTGAGTTCAGGATCTTCCTATATCGCCATCTTGGGACACCTCCTCATGAGAATAATGCTTTTATCTTCTCCTTTGGCCATGCCACACAGCATGTGGGATCTTAGTTCCCTGACCGGGGATCAAACCAGTGCCCCCTGCAGTAGAAGCGCAGAATCTTAACCACTGGACCACCAGGGAACTCCCGAGACTAACGCTTTTATTTATTTATTTATTTATTTTTGGCTGCATTGGGTCATTGTTGCTGCACGTTGGCTTTCTCTAGTTGTGGCGAGCGGGGGCTACTCTTCACTGGTGTGCGGGCTTCTCATTGTGGTGACTTCTGTTTGTTGCAGAGCATGGACTCTAGGCACACGGGCTTCGGTAGTTGTGGCACGCAGGCTCAGTAGTTGTGGCACATGAGCTTAGTTGCTCCATGGCATGTGGGACCTTTCCAGACCAGGGCTCAAACCCGTGTCCCCTGCATTGGCAGGCAGATTCTTAACCACTGCACCACCAGGGAAGTCCTGAGAATAATGCTTTTAAATGCATAAAGTAAAGTACATAGGCTTATAAAGTGAACCAATAATATTAAAAAATAGATACCCCAAAAATATCTAAAATTTTTATCATAGTTTTGTATGTGCTTCTTGATGACTGCATTAAATAAAAAGACCTAATGTTGAGTCCAATAACTCCTTAATTTCAAAGTAATGATAAACATAAGTGATATTTTAGGATCTGAAAAGCAGGATTATGTGATAAAAAAATATGTGTGGGGCTTCCCTGGTGGCGCAGTGGTTGCGAGTCCGCCTGCCGATGCAGGGGACGCTGGTTCGTGCCCCCATCCGGGAGGATCCCGCGTGCCGCGGAGTGGCTGGGCCCGTGGGCCGTGGCCGCTGGGCCTGCGCGTCCGGAGCCTGTGCTCCGCAACGGGAGAGGCCACAGCGGTGAGAGGTCCGCGTATCGCAAAAAAAAAAAAAAAAAAAAAAAAATGTGTGATTTTATATTGGTGACAAAGTCATAGGTGCTGCAGATACCACTGTGGCTTTTTGCTTATAGTCATCATTGAAGGAAATGTTAAATTTAGGTTCTCCAGCTGAAATTAACTAGTGAAAATGCAATGTATTTTTGTCCCCATCCAAGTTCATGGAACTCCTTTGAGGTTAAAGGAGTTGACCTGGATATGTGTTCTACAATGAAACGGTGTTTGAACTTTGGAGTGAAGTGAACCTAGAATGAAGGAGAGGTAAAGTAGGTTTCCCCTTCAGCACCTATTATTTGTAAGGTACTACACTAGAATTTTTAATGTACCTCATGTCATTTCATTGTCAAAACAATGTTACATGTTAGTTATTACTTCCATATTTTTATAAATTGGGAATTTGAGACATGGAGAGGCAGGGTGATTTGTCCAAGTTCCTATGACTATGAGTTTGCCACCTAGGCTGTAGATCCAGGTCTGCCCCTACCCCAAGGGACATAGTTTCATCTAGGAATTACTCTGAGCTCGGGGCATTTGGGTAGAAAGCTTATCACCTCCACAAGTCTGTAATCTCCTTCATTCCAGGGTTCAAGATGAAGTTGTCTCAGCATCCCGCACAAGCTCTGCAGTGTCTCACTGTCACTTTAAGCCTATTACATTTTGATTTATAATCATTAAAATCACTGAATATCTTTAAAACACCAAATAAGTATCAAAATATTTTTAGATGGCTTTATTCTTGCCTTCTTTGTGGAATAGCAATATAGGAGTTGATGGAGGTGACTACAGGAGAATCTGATCTCTGGCAAGATCCTGAATAAATGTATCCTTTATTAGCTACTGAACAATATTCTGAATTCAAAGCCTTCCTGGAGTGCATCACCATGCCAGTGGATGTATTCTTGGTTATGAATTATATACAGAAGCTGTGCAGGGAACAGCATACAAATCTCGGAATTAACGATAATCACACCCAAAATAAACAGACTAATTAACATTAACTAAAATGAAAACACAACTACTGTTCAATGGTCCCGATTATGTAATTTACTTAGTAAAGCACAGGCTTAGAAATTTCTTTAACTGAGAGAAGTAATGGGTGTTAATACTAAATCTTCCTTTTTTCCATTAAAGGCCTCTAGCATATTAATTGCATCATCAGCTCATTTATTGATTTTAATGCCTTGCAGTTTACTAAAAATGAAATTCTCCCTAGTTGCTTTAGGATTTCTTGAGATTTAATACATATATTCCTTGAGAGTTGAGACTAGAGCGGTTCCACTGGCCAGTTTTAATTTAAAAATACAGTACAATGAAAAAATACCTTCACCAAATTACTTTTTGTTCAGTGGGGAAAAAACCCAGATAAATCAGACTTTCTTGCATTTACTTTACTAATGAGGAAATACAGTCCAAGCCAAACAAATCTCTTTTTGCTGAAATGGCAATTTGTTAGGGCTGGAAGTTTTATTTCTTATTGATTAGGTAATAGATATAAAGAGACTCATTACTCTTGAGTGCTCTGACTTGAAGCATGTTAATATAAAACAACTTCAGAATGATTTTGAGTAATTCTAGGAATCCACCTACAAAGGACATCCATATTCTGTTTTGTTATTTGTTATTACTACAGACATTCTTAAAAAAAAAGAAGCAAGTGCAATAGACAAATACCAAAATTTTCAGTCTATTTTAAAAAATCCAGTTCAGCACTAGAAAATACATTGAAAAATACTTTTGTTTCCAATAATTTAAATTCTTCAAGCTTAATGCTTGGGTTTGTTCTCAGAAGGCACAGCATATTAGATTATTGAATCTTAAAGACTTGGAAACAGTAAGGTTTTTAGGTCTGTCTTTGTGTGACCAGCAGTCCCAGATTCTGAAGTAATATTTACATGTACAGTGTGGGAACTCTTTCTGAACTCCTCCTAAAGTGACATTTTGAGGAACATTTCTATTTTTAGGTACTTGGCAGAGTACGTGACAGAGACCAAAAAGTATTAGTCATTCTTATTTTTATTGTGCTGCTGTGTGATTCAATGGCTTGACAGAAAGCTATCTTTGTCACTGTTTGAAGAGTTCTGACTCTGCTTAGCGGTTTGAGGGGACTTTAGTGAAGCCAAATTAACTAGTCGTGCTATATAGTGTGTTTTCCAGTAGAAGCCCACTGTATTACAGTAGGAAATAGACAAAGCCAGCTGTAGGTTTCAGAGATGACCAGCCAAGGGCACTGACCTCAGCCTTTATGATTTAGAAACGTGTTACTATCAATTTATCCAAGCTTCTTCAGGGTGGAGGAGGGGCCAGAATATGGGCTTAGGGGCCAGAGCCTGTAACTGGGCAAGAGTTCTAGCTCAGGCAGATAATAGTTTCTTTACCTAGATATATGTGCTTAAGCTCTTTGAACTCCATTTTCTTCAAGTGTGACATGGGGAGAATAAGGCATACATTATGAGTCTGAGGTGAGGAAAAGCGATAATAGGTAAAAACCATCTGAAGGAAAGTCCAACACCTAGAAGGTGCTCCATAAAGAAAAGCAGTGTGGTAGCATGGTACAGTATAAAGAGCCCTGAAATCGACTTTGATTTTCAAAGATAAAGCTGATACACAGAGTAGAGTAAAGGCTGGGGGTGGAGGGTAAATCCTAGAAGCAGAAAGAATTTTCTGCTGGACTCTGAAGGTCTAGGACAGTAACCTAACACAAAAGGCTGATTTACAAAGCAAAATGCTAATTTGCTTATTTGTGATAAGGTAATTGTGATATTTAGACCTACCCCAGGTGACACTGATAGTCCCAACCTTTCCTAAAAAGCAGTCACACAAATTATATGTGTAAATTTTCCAACTTAGGTTGGAAAATTGCACTGTCGTTCTGTTTCTTTGTGAAGAGAAACAAGGATTGTGTTTCCTTGGACAGTTCAATGAATTGTGCATTTCTCAAGAGTCTAAAGGGCACTCAGGTATTATTGTCATGGGGACTTGATGTAAGAGTAATAGAGCAAATGATAGGTCAAAAAAAAGAAAACTGAAAGATGGACAGACCCTCTGGAACTGGGTAATTGACATTCATTTTGCATCAGTTTTATTTTCCAGGTGAGTCTGTGTGAAGGGCCCACTCTCCCAGCTAGGGTCTCAGACTGACAAAGCCATCTCTTCTTCCTTTCTGAGTTAACTAGATCAATTGTCATGCCCTGCTGGCATCCTGCACGTGTCTCTCTTGATCTATGTAAAATCATGAGGTAAGTGTTCTTTCTGGATGTAATGGATCGGTTACTCTCGATAATCACCTAGGCTTTAGCACGGAGCTCACCAGTAACTTCCTCTCATATTCGGTCACGGTTGGAAGCACACCCTACTAATTGGCACTGTTTTTTATATGTGGTCCAGAGACCACCAGCTTCAGAATCTTTTGAGCTGCTTGTTGAAAATATTGATTTTGGAGTTTAATTCAGACCTTTATAATCTCTTGGGATGGGTCCTAGGAATCTGTGACAGATCCACTGTTGGTGGTGGTGGTGATGGGAAGTCTCCTAGGATCCTTCCCTTCCTCTACAGCCAAAAGAAGCTAGGAGACTCCCTGAGAGCCCACTGTGTGCTGGGGGTGGGATTTTCGTGGGAAGAGCACAGTGCTTTTTCCACCAGGCTTGGCTCTGTCTCTGAAGACGCATCTCCCACGTGGCACGTGCAGTAAATGGGCCCATACGATGTCCATCTCCACTCACTGGGCAGAAGAATCTGAAAACACAACTGGGTCCAAGAAAGAGGAAGGAGGGAAATCTGTGGGCTCACAACTGGCCTAACTCAGTTCACAGGGGTGGGACACTAGGCAGGGTTTAAAATGTAACCAAACTTCAGAGAATCATAACAATGAGCATTTGCTAGAAAAGCAATTTCCAATCTTTGATCTTGGTACCTCTTTACAGTCTTAAAAATTACTGAGGATCCCAAAAGCTTTTGTTTATGTTCAATCCATCAATGTTTGCTGTATTAGAAATCAAAACTGAGGAAGCTTAAAGGTATTAATTCATCAAAAAAATCCCAACTTATTATAAGTTATAATTAGCATATTTTTATTTGAAAAACTATACTTTTTCAAAGTAAAACAAATAGTGAGAATAGAGAAGTTATTTTACACTTTTACAAATATCAGCGTTTGGCTCACTATAAGACAATTCTGGTATCTGCTTTTACAATCGATCTGCTGCAATATTTTGTTCTGTTTGAAGCATCTGAAGAAAACGTAGCCTCACAGAGACATGTAGTTCAACAAGGGAGAAATATTTTAATATTTTTTTAAAATAATTGTCAATATTCTTTTTTGATATGATACCAGAAGTTAACAAGTGGTAGTTTTTAAAGCTTGGTTGTCATATGTTACATCCAACCATATCGAGGTACTCTGCTACATTAAAACTTACGATAACCTTGAATAGATCTTTTACCCATGTATGATTTTGTAACTTTACACATGATATTTGGAAAATACTAGTTCACCTTAGTGTACAGATCTTCTAAATGTTGACAAATTTTATTTTACAATGTGAAACAACTCTTGTATTAGTTTCTCAGAGGTGCTGTTACAAAGTATCACAAACTGGGTGACTTAAACAACAGAGATTTATTGTCTCATAGCTCTGGAGTCTAGAAGTCAGAAGTCCTTCTGAAACCTGCCAGGGAGTCCTTCCTTGCCTCTTTCTACCTCTGATGGTTTGCCGGCAATCTTTGGCATGCCTTGCCTTGCAGATGCACCACTCCAATCCTGCATCTTCACATGGCATCTTCCCTGTGTGTGTTCACATTGTCTTCACGTCGTCTTCCCTCTGCATGTGTCTGTCTCTGTGTCCAAATTTCTCCTTTTTATAAAGACACTCATCATATTGGATTAAATGGCCTCATTTAAATTGGATTATTTCTGTAAAGATCCTATTTCCAAATAAGGCCACATTCTGAGGTACTGGCGGTTAGGACTTTAACCTACCTTTTCTGAGGGATCCAATTCAAGCCCTAACAACTACAGTCATTAACATCACCACTGAACTCACTCCAAAACGTCTGCAGTTCTCATGGAGCAGCCAAGCTCACCTTGGTGGTTACAAGTGTTCCAGAATTCTAATTTTTCCTTGGCAGATTGCATTCTATCTTTGGCAACAAATACTCGTTTTCCTTGAAGTGACAGGCTCCCTTTGTTCATTTTTGAGAAAATGTCTGCCAAATACTTAAAGTTTCTTTTTTTTTAAATTAAATTTAATTTATTTTTTATACAGTAGGTTTTTATTAGTTATCCATTTTATACATATTAATCAGTGTGTATATGTCAATCCCAATCTCCCAATTCCTCCCACCCCCCCTTTCCTCCCTTGGCGTCCGTACGTTTGTCCTCTACGTCTGTGTCTCTATTTCTGCCTTGCAAACAGGTTCAAGAGTACCATTTTTCTAGATTCCACATATATGTGTTAATATACGATATTTGTTTTACTCTGTTTGACTTACTTCACTCTGTATGACAATCTCTAGGTCCATCCACGTCTCCACAAATGACCCAATTTCATTCCTTTTTATGGCTGAGAAATATTCCATTGTATATATGTACCACACCTTTTTTATCCATTCCTCTGTTGATGGACATTTAGGTTGCTTCCATGTCCTGGCGATTGTAAATAGTGCTGCTATGAACATTGGGGTGCATGTGTCTTTTTGAATTATGGTTTTCTCAGGGTATATGCCCAGGAGTGGGATTGCTGGGTCGTATGGTAGTTCTACTTTTAGTTTTTTAAGGAGCCTCCATACTGTTCTCCATAGTGGCTGTATCAATTTACATTTCCACCAGCAGTTCAAGAGGGTTCCCTTTTCTCCACACCCTCTCCAGCATTTGTTGTTTGTAGATTTTCTGATGATGCCCACCTAAGTTTCAATAACCACAGTTTGTCTGTTATTTTTTCAGATGAAAATGGCGCTCCATGTAAAGAGAGCTAGTTCAGCTTTCAACTCAATCACTTTTCTCTGTGACATCCTGTGTGAGTCAGGCTCCTGATTAAAAACCCATGTGTGATTTTTCAGGCCTGACCATAAGCTCTTACAAAGGCTTTGTCTGGCAGGCCTCCCAGGGGCAGCTGACCTACCCACACCACCCTTGGTAAACAGCCACTCACTGCAGACTCTGAACAGAGCTGCATCGAGCACTCAGGCCCCTGTCTGTCATGCTCTTTGTACAATATTCCCTCTCCTAGCCCGGGCAGCTTCATTCCTCAGTCTCTTTACCTGAGGCCTTGGGCAGAAGTCTTCCTCAGGTGCCCGTGCTTATGGGGGAGGAGGGGAAACACTTGGAGAGCCCCCTCTCCCCCCACTCTGACTCAGTACCAGTACTTTTCCACACCGAGCCCGGGCCTGAGCCTTCCTTCCTGACCTCAGGGTCCATCAAATGGCCAGAGCCTTATGTTCAGGGCTCCTTCCACAGTGAGATGGACCCAAGTGTCTGTGCTGATCAGCCTGACACTGGTGTGCCCTTCCACGGGGGAAAGCAGAACAGAGGGAGTCAGTATTTCTTCCTGTTTTAGCCTCTTGCTTATACCGCTCTCAGTAAGTGATTAACACTTTCATTTTTGGCTTGTTGCTTCGATGGGCTACTCCGACACACGACAGCTTATTTCCCTCTGTCTCCCAGCTCAGCTCAGCTCCGGACACTCAAAGGGCATCTCCTTGCAACTACTGTCATACTTTGGGAGGTAGCAAAAGTTCTCTAGGTGTGCTTCTCACTGAGTCATACAGAATATTAAAAAGCCGTGTACTCATGGATTGAGTATAATCACATTTTAATATTTTTGACTTCACAATCAAGGGCATTCTTAAGTGGACCTGGTCTGCAAGAGAAGACCACAGTGACTGCTGGTACAGTTTGCTGCCTCTGCCTTGATTAGTTCTAAGGCAACAGAAGTTTTACCAACCATTGCTCTGGAGATCACCAGTGCAGATATCAACACGGCGAAAGAGACAACATGTTAGTGTTATTATGAAATTAGTTTTGACCTTGAGGACCCACTGAATGGGTTTCAGGGACTCCCACGATCTCTGTACCACACTTTGAGATCTACCTACAGTGTGAATATATTCTCTGAGTGACATATCCTCCTTCTTAGTAATCTAGCAGCATCGTATTACAGAAGCTGCTAGGAGATTTAAGGATTTGGAAATTCAGGATCTCAGCTATCCTTCCATCTCTGATATCTGGTAAACTACCAGACTAAGCAAGCAAGTATGTGCTATTCAACTTCAACTGCGAAAGCTACACGTATTCAAGTGTATGATTAAAATCCCTGGACCAGGAGAGGGTCTGCTGTGGATTTATCTTCCTTGAGCCAAAGCCAAAAAAAGAGAACTTATACTTCCTTTTCCTTGTGAACTAAGTTCCATGTAGAGAGAGCACAGCATCTGCTACAGGAGAGAGACTCTAGCGAGTATCTTGTACTGGCAAGGTTAAAAATGTTGGTTTTCCCAGAGACAACTGCAAAATCAGGGATCTCAAATGGCAGCTGAGTGTTTCCATTTTAAGTGTCTCCACTGCAAAATCCTTGGAAACCTGTGATGACAGTTGTAGCTAGCGATCCACAATAAATGTGTACAATAAATATAGGCCTGAGAAAGAAATGGGAGAGATTTTTAGTCTTGCATTAATATTTGTGAAACAAACACATAGTCATTCCACCTGCTTCCTTACGATCCTCCAGGAGTGTTCGAGATGATAATCATACTTAACTGAGAACACAACACAAAGCCCTGTCCACTCCAGCCCTGATGGTCTTTCAATTTCATCTCTTCTGGGTTCCTCGCCTGGCTTCCCATGTGCCAGCCACACGGAGCACAGCAAGTCACATTCACTTAAATTCCTGCATCATTACCTATCCTGTCCTTCTGCCTGTGATGGCTTTCTTCCATTCCCCTGACCTCCTCAATTGGCCAAAATCTGAATCATCCTCCAGGACTCGGCTTATGCCCACTGAAAGTCTTTCTGGTGCCTGACATTTTGATTATCTCAGACATTTTGACATTCCAACTTTTCCAACACCAGCAACCAATTCTCTGATTCTCTGGACACAAACCCGGTGTCCTACAGTTTAATTCGGTTCTGACACTAACCAACTGGAATTAACATCAGATCCCACAAGTTAAAGGGCTCCATCCTGCAGACTGCCCCCACTTCAGACACCAGTTGTAAGCCCTGGGCTTACATTCTTCTGACTGAGCAGCTATCAATTAGGGATTCCCTTTACTGCTCCCTCAATTTCAATAAATTGCTAAAATATTTCACAGAACTTAGGAAGGCACTTTACTTACATTTCCTGGTTTATTATAGAGGATACAAATTAACAGCCAGATGAAGACATGTCTAGGGCAAAGTCTGGATGAGTCTTGAGTGCCAGAGTTCTGTCTGTGGATCTGGGGTGTGCGATCCTCCCTACACATAAATGTGTTTGCCAACTCTGAAGCTCTCTGAACCCCATTGTTTAGGATTTCTTATAGAGGTTTCATTACATAGGCATGATTGATTAGATTATTGCCCATTGATGATTAACTCAATATTCAGTCCCTCTCACCTCCCCAGGTGTTGGGGCCTGAAAATTTCAAGCTCCTTCAACATCAAGGTTTGGTCTTTTGGTGATTACCCAAAAGCTATCTAGGGGCCTGCCAAGACTCGCCTCATTAGAAAAAAAGATACTTTTATCACCCTTATTACTCAGGAAATTCCAAGGGTTTTAGGAACTCTGTGCCAGGAACCAGGGACAAAAACCAAATATCTTTCTATGATACCAAAGACCCTAGAAGCCAGAGCATTATACCGCATCTGTATCAGTAATTCAATCCCTGCACTCAATCCATCCCCATATTTCCATATCTCAGATCAGGGCTCAGGGATGGGGTGACATTTAGACATGGGATGAAGTTCAAGCATATGGTGAAGGAGTCTATGGCTCTCATTGTTTGATAATTTTGAAAAGGTGAAAATTTAATTAAAAATTTTAGACTACAAAATGTCCACAGCTTTTAATAGTTGCGTCTAAATTTCCTGCTTTATAGCTTAATTTCAGAGGCCGGCTTAGTAGTCATAGTAAGCACCCTGGGATACTTCTGTCACAGCACTTACTACACTTATTATATTAATTGCTCATTTATTTGTTTATTCCACAACTGGGTTTTAAGTAGGAAGTCTTCCCTTTCAATTGCTCCCCAAACTAGCAATAATTCACATTCCCTACTTTCTGCCCTATCCTCTGCTCCATATAGAAATCTGTCATAGCATCTGTAACAGATTATTGTGGTTACCTATTTACAAGTTTCAAAATCTGATTGCTAGACCATAAGCCAATTCATGATTTGGACCACTATTTATTGGTCTTATGTTCCCAGTGCTTGACGTTTTGTCAACATTTATTGAATGTTGGAATCCATGAATTGTCTGCTTCTCTAATGTCATAACCTCCAACTTGTCTTGACCTATCACACAGTCAAGTAGCTTCCTACATGTTTTCTATCTGCATTCCTGTAACATAACTCCCATCTTTGTTTCTTGAGCATATGGACTACTACGTCCTCAAACTCCCTAATAACTCTGTGCTTCTTGCTTGCCACATCCCTAACTCTCTATTTCATCATATTATTCATTCAGCTCTGTGCATTAATTGCCTACCACCAGACCTGTAACAGAAGCTCTCCTGAATGGGCTTTTCTGCATTGATTTCTGCTGTGGGTTATCTCTAATATTGAAGGTCTTGGAGAAGCTGTACATTTGGATGACACGAAATCTGAAATAAATACACAACTACATCCACCTGGAGCATCCACAGACTATTCTAAGTAGAATTATATCATTTTCTTTGTCTCTCTAATGGTAGTAAAGATTAGGACGAAATTCAAAAACATCCAAAGGTAATATAGCAGCCACAGTGTGTTTCTGATAAAAAATTGAATAGTTTGTACAAAATAATCATTGCACTTCATCATATCAAAGTTAATTATAAAGTCAAAGTAGCAATGACTATAAGATTATGTCTGAATAACATGAATGGATAATTTTTTCTTCTTAAGTGAGACTTGCTCACTTCTTTTGTTCCTTCAATATTTATTTATTATCTGCTACATTCCAGATGTTGTTTCAGCAATCAAGCACTTTTCTTGCCCTCCTGGAGTTCACGGTATGGATGGCTAAACATACTGTATATAAAACTCATTATATTATATAGTGCAATAATGGCCAGAATATTTATTCACATATTCATTCAGAATATATTGTTTGAACCTGTAGTATGTGCCAGACCCTGTCATGATTTTAAGTTATGTGAGTTTTCAATATTTGATTAGTCATCTCTGTTAAATCTCTTCATTCTTTTTTATTAATACCTTCAAAAATAATTTTAAAATGACTGAAATGGTGAAGTCTTAGTAAATAAGTAACAATGAGTTTAAAAGATGGGTTATATTTCATTAAGAGAAATTTTAGCTCTTCATACATTCTTGTAAGGGAGAAAATGGTCACACTGAAGAATTATTCAATTCTGCTATCTAAAAGGGGACCACAATAGCATTGTCTATGAGACCTAGAAAATTATTTTAAGTGGATCTTCCGAAATGTGAAAAAAGTGGTTTACTGGCTTAAATGAGGTATTATTGCAATGGACTTCAGAAGAGTTAGCTAGTCTGACATGAGGAGAAATGTTTAAATTACATGATTTTCCAATAAAGATGATAATCTGCCATGCTCTCAGCATGAAACTGAGTGGTACAAACAAAATTAAGGATGGTTTCAAATCAGGTGATGATAGTGCATGGGTATGGCTATGAACTGTCATTTCCTTATAGAACAAAATAAAAAGGAGCTTAGTATTTTTTTGATGTATGTACTTATTTCTTGCATCAAAGGAGAGTTCTGGTAGGAAAATAATGGCTATTTTTGCTTCCAGTAACAAAGGACAGCTTTATTTTTTTTTAATTTATTTTATTTTATTTATTTATTTATTTTTGGCTGCGTCGGGTCTTTGTTGCTGTGCACGGGTTTTCTCTAGTTGCGATGAGCAGGGGCTACTCTTCGTTGTGGTGTGCGGGCTTCTCATTCCGGTGGCTTCTCTTGTTGCAGAGCACGGGCTCTAGGCGCATGGACTCCAGTAGTTGTGGCTCACAGGCTCTAGAGCACAGGCTCAGTAGTTATAGCGCACAGGCTTAGTTGCTCCGCGGCATATGGGATCTTTCCGGACCAGGGCTCGAACCTGCATCCCCTGCATTCACAGGCAGATTCTTAACCACTGCGCCACCAGGGAAGCCCCAGAGGACAGCTTTAAAGTAAAGAAGTGACAACTGGCTTGATAACTCAGAATCAAAAAGAATTACCAAGACCCAACACAGCCAAAAATAAATAAATAAATAAATTTATTTTTTAAAAAAAGAATCACCTTTGCGTGAAATATCCAGAGGCTCAGAATTGGAAACCTGCAAGCTAGTGCCAGCATTGTCTGGTGAAACTGGAGGCATCTGAGCCTTAAAGCAGGGGAGACATCTAATGGCATTTCTCACTACAGACAAAGAAAAACAGAGTAAGTCCTACACTGTATGGAATATTTATTTTTAATTAAATGAGGTATTGGAAAATTGAAACTGCTCTCAAGTTTGAAGCCATAAGATTTGTGAGAGTACCATATTCAGGAAGATGATTTCCTAGACATGTAAGAAAATAGAACATTACTTCTAAGGAGTATCTAATTGACATCCTGGAGTAATTTGTTTTAAATGGGAATTGTTAATTTGAGGTTCAATATTCCCATTTTGATAAACAATAGCCTTATCCACTAAAAGTCATGATTTTATGATTTTTAAAATAATTTTATAACAAAAGTCAGTGATCAAAAAGGAAAATAGGGCTTCCCTGGTGGCGCAGTGGTTGAGAATCCGCCTGCTGATGCAGGGGACACGGGTTCGTGCCCTGGTCCGGGAAGATCCCACATGCCGCGGAGCGGCTGGGCCCGTGAGCCATGGCCGCTGAGCCTGCGCGTCCGGAGCCTGTGCTCCGCAATGGGAGAGGCCACGACAGTGAGAGGCCCGCGTACCACAAAAAAAAAAAAAAAAAAAAAAAAAGGAAAATAAAAGTTTTATAGTTTAAACATTTTGACCTACTTGATTTCAGAAACCAAAGAATAGAGTTGCTTTTTAATGCTTTTGTATTTATGCATAATATTGTATCATTTCTGCCTTCTAAGCTGCTCCAATTTCATTGCCTCTGGGTATATTAACTGAAAAGATTAAAAACATAAATTATCATAACGAATAAAATGCTTCCATAGGCAATGTAAGAGAAAAAACTATATTTTTATGGGGACGTGGTTTACACTGACCATGCTAATTGCTACTCTGACCAAAATTATATTTTCCTTGGGTGGGCATGTATTTTGTAACTCAGGAAAATAATACCTTCGGAGGTCTTTGACCCAACCTATTACTTAATTATTCATAACCATCATAATAGCTTATATATTTTTCTTTTTCCATTTATTTGAATCGGGATTTAAATAAATCATATTTTGGGACTGGTCGACATGCCTCTCTGGACTTTCCTGTAGTCTGGATTGTGCAGATGTATCCTTGTGGAATTGTTTAACATGTTGCTCTGTGTTGTAAATTTCCTGTAAATTAAAAGTAGCTCTAGAGGTCTGATCAGATTCAGGTTGGTGTGTCTTGGTAATATAGTGAATTTTTCCATCAGGAGTCACTCATGTCTGGCTATTTCTCTTTTGGAGGTGTCAGAAACCATTGATACTTAGTGCCTAAGTCCAACTGGGGGTTTAGAAAATAGTGACATTCCAATATTATCAAACTATCATTTTTATCTGGTCTTCTTTTACTTGGGATACTTTTATACATATTTATTCTTTTTATCTCTTATTTGGTTTTGCCTGGTGGTATAGTTCACATAGCATACACAGGATAAATGCCTGGTATTGTTCCCTTTATCTACCAATGTTCAAGATAATGAATTCATTCTTCATCATTCTCCAAAGGTGACCGATTAGGTTTTTTTTTTAAACACCCTTATGAACTCATGAACTTAACCATACTTGGTTTCTCTATCCACAGTAATTATTATCATTTTAAAGCTAAACATAGCCCATATTTGGCCAGTTTGTACCTCGTTAAGCTGACCCCGAAGTCCTATTGACATGACCTTAGTATTTGTTGATAGCTTCCCTGATAACTGATATGGTAAGAGTCTTTGGATTTATTTTATACTTAGCCTATTGCAAAGCTGGAATTAGCCATTTCTCTAAGGATCTGTTCCTTTTAGTGATGTACTTGGAGACCACAATCTGGGTGCTAAGGGTGCTCATTGCTACTGGGTTCATCATTGTTTTCAACTTTTTTATGTAATAAAGTGAAGAAATACACAAAAATATGTATACAAGTATAGATAGATTTTAATATGAACATGTATGTATATGCTATCATGAATTCTATTGATACATCCAACTCAATTTCAGGGCTACCATTTTTTTCCCTGTTGTTTGTGTTTTCTTATACTTTTTTAATTTTAAAATTTTATTTTATTTTTACCTAACATCTTCTATATGCACCTCTTATGCCCCCCACAATAAGAATAAAGAATTCTGGTTTACCACCACACCAGGAATATAACTAGAATATCACATAATTACTCAATTAGTTTATTCCACATCCACATATAACTGTTCCAGAATAACAATACCAGCGTGCCAGCTATCAGCACTACTGCCAACAATATGATTAATGGAAAGAGTTTAAGATCCTGTTTTCTTTTAACATTTTTTATCCTTAAATTATATCTCAATAGGCAGTGAAATGATTGTGTTTTAATGTCACTTGGAACAGTTCCTTTCTATGTGATTATGCCACCAACAGGATACGCATTTAGTTTTATTTTCTTTCTTTTCTGTTTTTAAGGATTTAAAAAATTTAAAATTTTATCTTCTAAGGGCCAGATTTAATCCTTACAGTTTTTTCAGGGGAGGGGCAAGTTAAAGAGAGAAGTCAGGGTTAAAGAAAAACCTAAGTTCAGAGAAATCTAATAAGTCATCCCAGTCAAACAGCTAGAATTTAAACCTACATTTCTGCAGAAGTCCAACGTTTTAAGACCATATTACTATGATGACTTTGAATAAATTTCATGTTAGTCTAAATGAACTATCAAGTTATAATCAGTAAGTTATTTTCTGATTTTGAGTATAGATATTGCTGAATGTTTCAGTAAAGGAAAAATGAATTTTTGCTTCCACTCTAGTGACAAAATCATTTTGTAGAATTATGTAGATATTATATATTTTTTGTTTTAATTTTGGATTTATAGCAGACATGTTTGTAGGAATATGTCTTTACCATCAGTCCCTTTATCTGTAAAGAGGTACCAGCATTAATTCATTTACTTATCTAGCAACAATTTTTTGCATTTCTACTGTGCTAGGTAATATGGTAGTTATTGATAGAGGACAATAAATAAGATGCTTTCTACTCTCAAGGAGATTGCACTCTAGAAGCGTGAACAAGCAGTTTAGTTGGGATTAACATATACACACCACTATATATAAAATAGATAAACAACCAGGACCTACTGTATAGCACAGGGAACTATATTCAATATCTTGTAATAACCTATAATGGAAAAGAATCTGAAAAAGAACTATATATATATAACTGAATCGCTTTGCTGTACACCTGAAACTACCACAACATTGTAAATTAATTACACTTCAATTAAAAAAATGGTTAAAATAAGGAAAAAGTCACCAGGTTGGAGGATGAGAGGAATGAGATATTTTCTGTGTAAAAGTGTAGAGAGGGTTAATATTTTGAAATACTATCTACTGTGTAATTCTGTCTCTGTGACTGACTCCTTTTCCCCTGAAGGCTTTCCAACATTAAAATCAGTTTTCGAAATAATAAAAAATATCCATATATTAATGTTCTTAAAATTAATGTTAAAATGGGCTTTCCTAACTTATTACAATTAAAGTTGAATTACTTTAAAGAAAAGCATTGCTGTCCTATTTTATTTTTTAAATACGTAGAAGAAAAAAAAAGCAGGATTTTCTTATAAAGCACAAAATAAATAAGATTTTGAAAATGTTCATTTAATTTCATCACTTATGACAAGGCTGAATAGACTACTGTGATAAAATTTACTCTATAATACCATATCATTCATGGTGTCATTGTGTAAGAAAGACACATTTGTTTTACTATCTTCTTTACATTCTGTACATTTTCTATCATTGTACAAAAGTTATTATTGAAAGTCTACAATCATAATTATTTGTTGCAATAAGTATGTGACTGTCAAAACCAACATGTCTCAGTAATTGACTAAACCTATGTTCTAGGAAAGTAACATTTGTTCATATGCTTGTGTGTATGTAAATCTTAAAATTTTATGGACTCTAAAACATAAACATATTGTTTATGGACTCTAGCACACAAACATATTGTGCTTTGGATATTTTGAGTTAATGTAAATACATGTAGTCTTAAAAAAAGCCTAAGATTTGTACCCAGAAAAGGGAGAAAACAACCCAAGAAGAATGAAGAATCAGGTTTTTTTGAGTTTCATCATGTATTTTTTAGATAAGGCCATAGCAGACAGTGTCTTAAAAGCAATTCTGAATTGCAAGAGGCAAACACATGAGAAAAAAAAGTGCTTTGGAATGTTAAGGACTTTTCTTTGCATGTCAAGTATAATGTCTGGCTGATCAGGGCATTGAGTTCTGTATCTTAAATCACAGAGAAGAGAATAATGTATAACAACAAAAAATATTTTTCCACTATTCAGAGAGCAGATTCTGAATTGGGATGAAGTCCGAAGAACACTGCTAAGGATGGAAAGAACATTTTAGATCAGCGTAAGAGTTCTGATACCATCCTCTAGTGTCTGAGAGGGGGAGGCTTGGAGAAGGAAGGGCAATAGAAGTCCTAGATAGGTTTGGAGACATGAATTCTGGGGAGAGGCAATATTGCAGCCTTCCCTCATGACAGCAGAGTAGAGGTGCTGAGGATGGAGAGATGTCCTTCATTCCTGTGAGACATAATGGAGATCAAAAAATTCCACCGGGCCAACGCAGGGTGCAGAAGATAGCTGAGAATTAAGAGCCACTTTGCCTCTTCGTGATTCCTCTAAGAAATAGTAATAAGAGATGTGATAGGGGCTGAAGCAGCAGGAAAGACCTTTAAGTGCTGGCCTCCAACCCAATGACCACCATACTTTGTGCAGAGAAAGCAGAAGTTCTAAGTGTAGTTAGGGTCATCAGTAGAGCAAGCTGAGGGCAACCACCAAGGTGAGGAGAGAAAATCCTCCCATCACCAGAGACAAGCAATAGAGGATGCCACTGGGACCAGATGCCCCTTTCTAAATACGACGAGAGCATATGTCACTCTGGTGACAAGAGAAAGAGAAAGGTGATGGCTGAGAATTCTAGGAGTTTTCTTAAGCCTGAAGTCTCCTTCCTAAGGCCCTTTCCTTAAAAGTAGGTACTTTCTAGGGTTCCATTCCAACCCTTTTGTCTCCTTACTTGTAAACTCCTCCTGGCTGATCCCATTTAGGCCCATCCTACACTCCCACCCTTCCTGCACTAATGATGCCCAAATCCCTCTCTCTAGACCAGACAGCTTTTAAATTCAGACCCATGCATACCCTCAACCTCTCCAAAAGGAAAGTCATCTTTGCCTCTAGATCTGTTTCTCATTTCAGTGAATGACACCTCCGTATACCAAGGTGTCCAGACTTCTGGCCTTATACCCTCTCCCTGCATCATCAGCCAATCAGTCACTACTCTTAACACTCTCACACGTTCCCACTCTTGTCCACCCCCTTTGCCACTACCTCAGTTCAGGCCAGATCTAAGGTCATGTCTCATCCACATTATTAAACAGTCTAATTGTAATATAAAACAGTCTTGTTTTAAGCCTTGCTTTTTACCCAGTCTTCCCTAAACCATAGTCAGAGTGGTATTTTGCAAATTCAATTCTGATTAAGTTACTTGTGACTTAAACCTTCTCTGTTTTCAACAACTCCAGTTGTTCTCAGGACAAACTTTAAACTCTTTAGCTTGATAAACAAGTCTTTGCATGGTATGGTCCCAAGTAACTTTCCAATCTTATTGTCCTATTCACCACCTTAAACTATGAGTCCCAAGTATATGGACTAGCATCTGTATTATTTCAGAATCCCTTGGCTTTCTGCACATGTGATTTCAATTACCTGAAGCATTCCCCTAATCACCTTTCCCCACACTCACAAATAAGTGCCTCAGTTTCCCATCTCTGAGTCTTGCTTGATCTTGCCCATGAATGATTTTGTTGTTTTGCTTTGTTTTTTGTTTGCATTCTGTATTTCATCATTTTAACACATTAATTTGAATGAGCATCTCTGGACAGAGTCTGGGACTTATTGTGTATATATGTGTGTATATATATATATATATATATATATATATATATATATATAGTTTTCCTAAATGATAAAAAAAAGGGAAAAAGGTTTAGCCCTTGTCTTGTGTTAATGGCACCACCAATCATCCTGAAACCAAATCAGAAACCAAAGTCTCCTCTTCCATTCACCCTTTATATTGAGTTCATCATGAAGCTTTATTAGTTCTCCATGTGGGTGTGGCTAATACCTGACATACATTTACACATAATTGAATATTAGTTGGATAAATATTACTCCAGAGTGGGTGAAGATTTTATTTCATTGATGAAGATAAGAAGCCTGGTAAAAAGAGAAGGTGTTTTTCTATATTACCTTGAATCTTCATTTAACCCATATTTTTATAAGCCATAGAGAAAATCAATGTTCTTCAATGGGTTGCTTCACCTTTAAACCTGGATTTTCTTTGCATGGTTGACCCTCAGTAACTTTGATTACTACAGTGTTATCACCACCATATGAAAAAAAAATAGTTAATTATGTCAGGGGATAGCTGATATAGGATAACACCCAAACATTCTTTTTTTTAAAAAAATGAAAGTTAGTTCTTTTATTTTATTTTATTTTATTTTATTTTATTTTATTTTATTTTATTGGGTATAGTTGTTTTACAGTGTTGTGTTGGTTTCTACTGTACAGCAAAGTGGAGTTCCCTGTGCTATACAGCAGGTTCTCATAGTTATCTATTTTATACATATTAATTAGTGTATATATGTCAATCCCAATCTCCCAATTCCTCCCACCACCCCTTTCCTCCCTTGGTGTCCATACGTTTGTTCTCTACATCTGTGTCTCTATTTCTGCCTTGCAAACAGGTTCATCTGTACCATTTTTCTAGATTCCACATATGTGCGTTAATATACGATATTTGTTTTTCTCTTTCTGACTTACTTCACTATGTATGACAGACTCTACATCCATCCACCTCTCTACAAATGACCCAATTTCATTCCTTTTTATGACTGAGAAATATTACATTGTATATATGTACCACATCTTTTTTATCCAGTCCTCTGTTGATGGACATTTAGGTTGCTTCCACATCCAGGCTATTGTAAGTAGTGCTGCTATGAACATTGGGGTGAATGTGTCTTCTTGAGTTATGGTTTTCTCTGGGTATATGCCCAGAAGTGGGATTGCTGGGTCATATGGTAATTCTATTTTTAGTTATTTAAGGAACCTCCATACTGTTCTCTATAGTGGCTGTATCAATTTAAATTCCCACCAACAGTGCAAGAGGGTTCCCTTTTCTCCACACCCTCTCCAGCATTTATTGTTTGTAGATTTTTTGATGATGGCCATTCTGACCACTGTTAGGTGATACCTCATTGTAGTTTTGATTTGCATTTCTCTAATAATTAGTGGTATTGAGCAGCTTTTCATGTGTCTCTTGGCCATCTGTATGTCATGATACTATACAGATAAAATTCTAAAGATGCCAGCAGAAAACTACTAGAGCTAATCAATGAATTTGGTAAAGTTGCAGGATATGAAATTAACGCACAGAAATCTCTTGCACTCCGTACACTAACAATGAAAAATCAGAAAGAGAAATTAAGGAAACAATCTCATTCACCACTGCAACAAAAAGAATAAAATACCTAGCAATAAACCTACCTAAGGAGGTAAAAGACCTGTACTCAGAAAACTATAAAACACTGATGAAAGAAATCAAAGATGACACAGATGGAGAGATATACCATGTTCTTGGATTGGAAGAATCAATATTGTGAAAATTACTATACTACAATCTACAGATTCAGTGCAATTCCTCTCAAATTATCAATGGCATTTTTCACACAACTAGAACAAAAAAATCTTAAAATTTGTATGGAGACACAAAAGACCCCGAATAGCCAAAGCAATCTTAAGGGAAAAAAAAAAAAATGGAGGAATCAGACTCCCTGACTTCAGACTATACTATAAAGCCTCAGTAATCAAGACAATATGGTCCTGGCACAAAAACAGAAATATAGACCAATGGAACAGGATAAAACTCTCAGAGGAAAACATAGGAAGAACACTCTTCGACATAAATCACAGCAAGATCTTTTTTGACCCACTTTCTAGAGTAATGGGAATAAAAACAAAAATAAGCTAATGGGACCTAATGAAACTTAAAAGCTTCTGCACAGCAAAGGAAACGATAAACAAGACAAAAAGACAACCCTCAAAATGGGAGAAAATAATTGCAAACAAATCAACAAAGGTTTAATCTCCAAAATATCCAAACATCCCCTTTTCATCTTACTATAATTGTTCCAGCTCAGACTTTCACCATCACAGCACTAGCCATTTAACAGTTCCCTTTGTTTCTAGTTTTGCTCTTCAAACTACTAAAATGGAAATCTAATATTATTGCTATACCATTTAAAACTATCCTACTTCACTATCTCTCCATCACCTATTGCCTACATGCAAGACATCAAGGAAGGAAGACCCTCATTATTTCTTTTGCCTCCTTCGTGTCTCACTATTTTCTAAAGACTTTCTGCTCCAGTCCCCTAAACCAGGACACGGTACTTTCTGTAAAGAGTCAGATAGTAGATATTTTAGGCTTTGTGGACAAAAGGTCTTTGTCACAACTATTCAACTCTGCTATTGTAGCACAAAAGCAGTCATTGACAATACATAAAGGAATGGTCATGGAAGTATTCCCATAAAACATTTTTTATGAACACTGAAATTTTAATTATATGTAATTTTCATGCACTATGAAATATTCTTCATTGATTTTTTTCCCCCAACCATTTAAGAGTTTAAAAAGCATTCTTAGCTCACAGGCTGCGTGAAAGCAGGTGGTGGATTTAGCCCATAAAGAATAGTTTGCCCACCCTTGCACTAAGCCATTCTAAGAACATTGACTGTGCCATGAGAATTCTGGCACATTTTTTCTGTGCTTGATGTGGCCCTATTGTTTAGACAGGAAAACTTTAACCTAAGTGAAGCTCAAAGAGAAACTAAGCTTCATCAGCATCTTCTGTGAGGTGTTCCCTAATCCTTATACTCCAAAATGGGGAGAGGTTAATTACATCTTCTTTTATGTTCTTTAAATATCTATAGCACTTTTCATGCTTTACTGCAGCTATTTATTTGTGTATCTCCACCACTCATTGAGAGTAATGGATTATGTTTTATCTATTTTTGAATTTCTGGCTCCTTGGCATATAAAGCCACTTAACATTTTTGTTTTATGGGGTCATCAAGGTAAAGGACAGCTGGAGACTAAGTCCTATTTTGTACATAATCAACTGATGAGCAGAAAAATTTCAGTATGTGCCATGAGAGAAGTGTTTGGATGAGAACAGAAAATAATCCAGATGAGAGAAAAAATTTTAGGTATCTAAAATAAAGTTGACTAGAAAGTACATTAAAGTATATATTCCTTTTAAGCTACAGGGGGAAAATGCTTTGGAAGTTAAAAACAAAAGTTCTCTTCAGTTAAATAAGATGTGACTCTTTATGCTTTACCTTTGCTTGCATTTTATAGTTCATCAAAAACACATCAGTTTTTGAAACTTCTGTAGGTAACAGAAATAAGAAAGTACATACAACCCCTTTGGTCTAGAGTTAAATTTTCATATTATCAACTCAGAAAAGTCATTTCTCATTTTATGAATTGAGTATTTTAAATGAAGCTGACAAGGAAGTTAAGTGTCCAGAGACTTTTTGTGTCACTTTTTCATGGAGATAATTCTCAATATATAATTTGGAATATAATATATGTAATTATGTATGGAATTTTGCAGCCTGCCAGGCATATTGTCACAAAAAAAGTTTGTAAAATATGTATGCTCAAGGTAGATACCTGTTATTACACCAGCAAGCAGAGGGCCATGAGTAAATGAGCACCAACCCAAAGAAATTATTTATAAGTAAAACACCTGAGAGATTATTTTCTTCTTCATGACATGTGTATAACATGACAAATTTTCTCCTTATTTATAGTTTTTCTTTTTTTCCAAAATTTTAGTGGAAGGAATGGAATTTTCAAAAATGAAATGGATTGGGACTTACCTGGTGGTCCAGTGGTTAAGACTCCTTGCTTCCACTGCACAGTATGTGGGTTCAATCCCTGGTTGGGAAACTAAGATCCCGCATGCCGTGTGGTGCAGCCAAAAAGTAAAAAAAAAAAAAAGAAGAAATGGATTTTGGCTGAGGGTGGGCACTGAGATCACTGGGACCTTGTTTTGTATTGAACGTATCTGATTGATAGTGCCTCACCTAGAGACTAACTTACAAAACATATTCCTCTCCCTGATTTACAAGTTTTTTGAGGACAATGAGTAGGTCTTTTAAAATCCTTTCTCCTCCATGCCAAATATCTAACATGGTAGAATGGAATCTCCTTGTAAAAGGTAGGTCAGTAGCAGGTTGGTGTGGGCATGAGGGTTTATGTTCTAAAGTTCACATATAAAGCAAAACTTGAACCTGTGAAAATGCTCTTAAAATATCTTACATCACTAATAAAAAAAAACAGAAGTCAGATATAACAACTTTCAATAAGTCCGGCACAGTTAGATTTTCCTGAAGCTTTGAAACAGATGATGGGTTGCAGAACAGATGAAGTACTTTGCTTGCATTTTAGGGGCCAAGTTGAACCCCTTAAATGCACCCCATGTGTTTATATGCTATGATGATATTTAATGTTTAATATATAGAGTTCAATTTCTGTAACTTAAATATGTTTACAGTGTGATCTTATACATGACAGGGGCTCAATGATTATTTGTTGAATAATTGATGGAAAGGGCAAATTAAAATATTACTTTTTTTCTAGAAGATAACAGATAAATATTGTACAAAAATTCCTTAATACTTTTGTCAGTCTTCTCTCTAGAGCAGGGAATTTATGACAAGGTCAGTTCATGCTCTTTACAGAAAAGGTTGAAGTATTAGACTGGAAGCCAGGTATTATTCTGCAACTCAGGAAAACTAGGGGTCCAGTCCTCTTGAGTTCTGACTGTTAATATCAGCTACAGATATGATCTTAGTTCTGCTGGCAGTTTTACAGTTGAGGGATCTCTAAATGTGCATAGTTATTCTGGTCAAATCCCATTTATTATTCCAGCTTTATGGGAAGTGATGTTTTTACAGCTTTGCTAATATGCCCATGCCCATCAGCGGGTACGAGAGCTACACTTGTTAATAATGCTTGGAAAATCTGACTTATTCAGAATCCAATGCAATACAGTTGGCATGATGCCATGACCCAAAATGGTCTTGTTAAAGAAATCCAGAAACATAATTTGAAATATTAATAACTACCAATGCTGCTAATTTCTCTTTATTATTATTCTGTGATAGAGTTCCCAAACTCACCGAGTTTATTAAGGAAGTGACTATCCTCATATAAGTATTAAGGAAACATGATTCATTATTTTATGGACAAGAGATGAACAAGATAGCCGTTGAAGCCAGATATCTCTGGAAAACTTACTGTTAGGGAAATCAATAGAATGTTTTTTCCCTGATGTAAAAACAAAAACAAAATCTGAACAGAATTTGTAATAAAGACGGTAGTAGGCTTAATGGTAATTTTAAAAAGGAATGTTTGCAGTGAAAAAACTTGGTTTTCTACTCTTAAGAGGATTAATGGTAATTTTAAAAAGAATGTTTGCCACAAAAACTTACTTTCTCAATTATAACGATGGATTTACAAATATGAAGATCATGAATGCCTAGTCCACTCTTTAGAGGAAAAATAAATCACCATTATAAATAGTAAACTATCATTTTCCTCTTGGCAATTAATATCTTAGCTGTGAAGCATGTTTTTATTGTCTTGTCCTTCATAAACCTAAGTGGATTTTTTTTATGGTGGAGATAGTTTTTGAAGCTGTGATTAACTTTGAAACAAGACTATAATAACAGTTTATGTAATGTCTGACTTCAGATAGGTTGATTTTTATTAATGCAGAGACAAAGCTACTCAAAAAATTCAGCAGAAAATTTATATCAAGATGAAGTGGCATAAAAGATGAGACAAGCATAAAAGATGACATCTTGAGTGGCTCTTTTATGCCACTCAAGATGTCATTTTGAGTGGCATAAAAGAGGAAATTCAGATAAGGAAAAAGGAGTCTTGTGTTTTGGTTGGTTTTTCTTTTGGACAGATTAATTTCTGGTTAGGGAAATATATCTGCCATATTTAGATACTTTTGCTTGAGTTTCATGCAACTGATTTCCATAAAAATAAAAATTTCACTCATATAACGGGAGAAACAGAGAGCTACACACAATAAACATCATTCCCTTAATTTTTCAGTGTTATTTATTTTGGAATGGGGATTACAAAATATGTAAAACACATAAAAATACTATATAAATCATAAAGTCATTTCTACAGCTTGTGTGAATCCCTTACATACATATTTCTTTTAGGATATAAAAAGATCATTTGGAAAATCAAGATAAAGTGTTTGCTGAACAAATTATAGAATCAATCACCTAGTAATAATAATATTTCATATTTACATAGTGCTTTACAATTTACAGTGCACTTCCACATGTTATATCATCATGGTTTTAAGTCATGTCTCTCCTTTAAAAACAAATATTTACACTAAAAGTTATCCAGGTACCACAGGTGAAAGAAATTGAAAAGAGAAAAGCCAATGAAAGATGATGAATCAATTAATTAGAAGATAGATGTTGTATTAGAAGGCAATTTGGAGGATTTCAAGGCACAAACGGTCAATGATATCCATATCAATTACAGGGGAGAAATCAAGTAAGACTCAGACTCAAATTTGTCCATTAGATTTGACAACTGGAGGGAAAATGGGGGGAGCAGATAGAGGGAAATTGTGGGCAGAGGAGGATTTGCTATGAAGCTAATGGAGTTTCAGCATCAGGACCACTCAAATGCAAATTCTCCTTCATATTCCTAATCTCATGGTCATAATTCATAATCTGTCTTCTTAAAGTTGACCTCAAAACTGTATAAGCTTTAGGTCCCAGAGCGCCTGATCCATTTCTGACTTTGGAGGTAGAAGCCTGATACAATGAATCGAGATATAAATGGGAGAGGAGAGGAGCAGATAGGGAGTGTGAGTTATTCTTTCAAGAAGCTTGCCTAGGGACTTCCCTGGTGGTCCAGTTGTTAAGACTCTGCACTCCCACTGCAGGGGGCGCGGGTTCAGTCCCTGGTTGGGGTAGAAAGATCCCGCATGCCAAGTGGCTTGGCCAAAAATAAATAAAATAAAATACAATAAAACAGTAAAATCTTGCCTGTGGTCAAGCGAGTTGTGTGTATATACGAAGAGCCAGCTTCATGGGTGTGTGTCCAGTACATTAACACAGGGCCCTGTGCTCAGTAGGGCACCACACTTGGCGTTTATTGCTCTTCCACTGCTGTCCTGATATTGTTAACAACTCTTCATTTATGTTTTATAAGTGAGGGCTGATCAGACAGGTAAACAAGCACTGAGGCCCCATCTCCCCCCACTTCCCTCCCCCCATACGAGACTCTCTGCTACTTGCTTCCCAAACCCCTGGTGCTCCAGGCCCACTTGGTATCTGCCTCCCTGCTGCCCCTGCCCCTAGAAGGAGCCTGAACATGGGAATGAGAAGAGTCAGGGGTGGATATGTTCATCCTGCCATGTCTTGGGGCTGGGAATAGTGACAGCTGGCACATCCGGGCTGGCAGCATCATGGAGTGTTGGGTGTGTGGCCGGCCAGAGACCATGTGTCAGCAGAGACTAGCATGTAGTCCATCTCGGATCCAGGTACTTAGTACTTCCCAGCGTGGAGGTTTAAAGATCATTGGGTTTGTATATATTAATCCCATCCTCCTAATTTATCCCTACCCCCACCCTTTCCCCTTTGGTGACCATAAGTTTGTTTTCTATGTTTGTGAGTCACTACTGTATATAAAATAGATAACCAACAAGGACCTACTGTATAGCACAGGGAACTATGCTCAATATTTTGTAATAACATATAAGGGAAAAGAATCTGAAAAAGAATATATATATGAAGCAATGTGCTGTATACCTGAAACTAACACGACATTGTAAATCAACTATATTTCAGTAAAAAAATAAATCATTGGGTTTCACCCATTTGTGTGGCTTGGGGTGCCTGGCTTGTGGGAAGGGAAGGTGACTGGTTAGGCTTTCCCAGGCCACACCCTTCCCTGAGCTGTAGTGCATGGATTGAGGGTGATGCAAGGGGATCATGGCAGTCCTAAGGAGCACAAATGCCCGACATGGTGAGGCAGGATCCCTGGGTGACTCTAAGGGTCTTCACTTGAAGGCTCTGTGACTGGAAGGAGCCCTCTTCCTCCTTCCAACTTTCCTGATTCTGGCATGGATTTGTCTCTTTTGGCCAGCTGAAGGCACCCTCTGGGGATGAGCCACAGAATAGGAATTTGATCATCTTGGTGATGTCACATACAAGGTAAATACTCTGATATTTGTATTTAAAACTAGCAAGACACAATATAAATATGAATGGTAAAATTTATGCTAAAAATTTAACATTTTAGTTTGACTGTATTTCGAATGACATTAAATAGCGAATACAAAACAGCATGACAAGTCGAGAGAAGGAGAAAGAGAGAGCACAGAAGACAGGAAAACTGCTTTACATGTACCTTTAAGGGCACTTTCATCTACTTTTTCAACAAAGGGCTGTGTTTTCACCTCGCACTGACTCCGACAAATTTTGTAGCTGGCCTTGTATGCGTATGTTCAGCAGAAAAAGTAGGAGGAAGAAGACGTGGGAAAAGCCGTCTGCTTGATGTGAAATTTGACTTTGATAAATTAGTACCATCACCTCTGATGGAAGGAGAGAGTTTTGCTGAACTTTCTGCTTAAATTACTCGGGTGTGTCTGATTTGTGGAGCCTGGTTCAGACCCTGTGGCCTAGCTGCAAGGGAGGCGAGCATTTCACATTTGGTTTTATAGTCCTAGGTAGTCTCTGTTTCCTACCAAAGGCCATCAAATTGGGGATTGTCTGAACCTAGGAAGTAGTTCAGATGCTGTAGGAAAAAACTGTAGGTGCCTCACTCATATCTCTTGAACCTTACCCCTTTCACTGTCCTCTGACTGACTGTGACATCCCGTTGCCACTATCTTTGCTTGAAGCCTATTTCCAAATCCAGTAAAAGGGGCTCTGCTCATTCACAGGGCTGGCTGGAAGTGCTGGGTGGAACTGGGCGCCTCAGGAGAAGGCCTCAGCCAGTGACTGATAGGCGTTCTCTCTCTCTTCCCTCTCTCCTTGGGTGGAATAACAATGAGATGTGTGTTTTATACCATATCCTAGAATTTCCAAGTGGGATTATGCTCTAAATTCTCACTGTGGCAGTTGGCTTGATAACATAGCCTTTATTGGCTGCCTTCCTTTGTCTGATCCAACTCCCCTCCCCTAGTCATGTTTCCTTTACTTCCCATATAATCACCTTGTACTTGAATCTTTTCCTCAAATTCAGCTTCTAAAGGAAATCAAACTAAGATGCCAAACAGCAAAAAGAGTAACAAGTGTCTCCCTCTCGTGACATAAGCTTGTGCTTCTCTGCCTCAATAATGGCTATCTGTTCACATTTCCTTAATAACCCCTATCTTTCTGTAATGTAAAATTTCTCTAACTTGTCCTTTGGTTAGACCCACAAGATCTAGGACCATGTGACTGTGTATCCCTGGAGTGCATTGCAGAGGCTGTGTGTAACGGTGCCCAATAACTATACTAATACACACGTGAACAAACTCAGGAATGGTTATGTGTTTATCCCAACATAACAGCTCATGAAAGATTTATATGAAAAATGTTCAACTTATTACTGTTATCCGAAATCCTGATTGAAAGTATTTTGATTATCTCTGTATTTTCCAATCTGCCCACTTTATTTTTGGCCTGGTTGCTGTGTAGATTGCAGGCATGTGATCACACTAATTTGTGTATGTGAGGGTGTGCAAAGAACAATGCCTTACTGTGGCTTTTTTTTTTCTTGAAATTACAGAAAAATGTCTCCCAAATCTGTCTTCAACCTGGCAAACAATATTAAGCAGACACAAACTGGGGGGCAAACCTAGTTTCTCATCCCTGATGCCTGAAAGTTTTTGAGAAATCCAGGAGAATGTGTATCTATCTTATCAGAGACTCAGCTGTTCTATCCCACGAGTTTTGTCCTAGCGTTTTCCGTAGAGGTGTCCTTCAACATCTTCCTTACTGCGTTTTTGTGCTGAATTTAAAGTCATGAAATATGCCCGCTCAGGGCTTCTCAAATGTGAGGATTTCTGTTTCCTAGAGAATAAATTTGGCTCACCAGAGTTAATGCCACCCACATTCCAGAACCCTACTGGAATGTGGGCTCCAAGCAAACGCCTATGCATTCCTTTTACCTTCCATAAAGAAAAACAGCTTTGAAATTGTGTCAGTGTGAAGGTCAAATCTCATTTCTTTATCTTTTCCCTATTATTTTCACAATTATTCTTTTTCTCCTTTGTCTTAAAACAATGAACAGGAAACTTTACAGATGGCAGAATGTGTTAAAAGCTTTGAGCAAGTGTCTGTTAATAGCAAAAGAAGCAGCAATAAGTTTTCCAGGTACTTCCATACAGAAAAATTTGCTAAAGCAATGAAAGAAAAATATGCTTTTCAATGTTCCAAGTTAGAGATCATTGCTAGTTTGAATAATGGAACATGATAATGTGAATGGCTAGGTGGGGCAGTAAAATCTCTCAGATAATCAACCACCTTTAAAGTAAATAAATGAAGAGCTAAAACTTCAGTTCTAAAGTAACTAAGAACTTAAAAAGAGTTGTACAATTTTTTGGAATTTCCTACTGTGATTTAATGTTTGAAGTTAGACATATTTTGTTAGCATATTTTTTTAAAGTTGGTGACCGTATTTCAGTGAAAAAATATTTATATTTTTATTTAAAAATCACCAAGTTCCCAAAATGTTTTAAGATTATATAAGTTTCCTATTTCTGTTGTAATGAATTACCAAAAACTTAGTGGCTTAAAACAACACAAATTTATTGTCTTATAATCCTGGAGGTCAGAAATCCGGAATGGGTTTCAATGGGCTTAAATTAGGGTGTCAGCAAGATTGTGTTCCTTCTGGAGCCTGGAGAGGAAAATCCATTTTTTCTAGTTTCTAGAGGCTGTCAATGTTCCTTCCTTTAACTCATGACCCCTGTCCTCCACCTTCCAAGCCAGCAACGATGTGTTGAGTTTTCACATTAAATCATTCTGATTCTGACACTTCTGCCTCTGTCTTTCATTCCCGGGGACCCTTGTGATTACATTGGGCCTACCTGGATAATCCAAAATAATCTCCCTGGCTCAAGGTCAGCTGATTAGCAACGCAAGTTCCATCTACAACCTTAACCTCCCCTTGCCATGTAGCATAACATATTCACAGGTTCCAGGGATTAGGATGTGGACATCTTTGGGGACTTTTATTATGCCTACTGTAAGATGATTTCTAAAGATACATAAAAGTAGCCAAAGAACATAAACTACAACTGAGAATGATACAACAAAGAAATAAATTGATAGGGATGTATAATGGTCCAGAAATTAAGCCAACAGAAAAATGCACACCAGTGACATCCTATATACCTCCTTTGAGTTCCAAGTCAGTGGTTCTTAAACTCTGGGTTTAAATCATGCTTCTGAATGCCATAATTTTGGGGGGCATTCTTGCAGGGATTAAAAGAATCAAAATAAGACTGATCATGTCACCAATAATTATATCACAATCACTGCCCCAGTATAACTCTCCTATTTTTATTAAAGCAATCACAGAGAACTTGATTGCCCTTAAGCATGGTCATTGCTTAAGTAGAACTGCTTACTACTTATACCTAAGTCGTCTATGAAATAATGAGGCAAATGTCTTATATGTTCTGTAAAATCTTTCTTTTTGTGCCAGCCTAATTTTTCTTTATGACTGTCTCATCTTATTGCAGCAAGATGAACCCCACTTTACATTCTATTGAAAATTGCAGAGTAAAACGTTCCATTTGATAAACACTTCCATGACAACAGGTATACTCAACTCTAATTTTAAAAAAAGTCTAAATGCTGGTCAACATATAGTGTACACCCATGCTATACCAGAGGGTCAAAGAATACCAGTCCTAAGCTCTCTATCATTAAATACAAAGATAGATACATACACTGATGTGCATCTGATCTGTAACATAATTCTTTTTTTTTTTTTTTTTTTTTTTGTGGTATGCGGGCCTCCCCCTGCTGCGGCCTCTCCCGTTGCGGAGCACAGGCTCCGGACGCGCAGGCCCAGCGGCCATGGCTCACGGGCCCAGCCGCTCCGCGGCATGTGGGATCCTCCCAGACCGGGGCGCGAACCCGGTTCCCCCGCATCAGCAGGCGGACGCGCAACCACTGCGCCACCAGGGAAGCCTCATAATTCTTAATTCATAACATGTGTAGGATAAAAACAGATTAAATTCTTAACAGAAAGCCAACTATTCCTGATAATAGTATTCCTATTCAACTTACTTTATCTCTAATATGCCTAGCACATTTTCTTTTGGCTGCGTTGGGTCTTCATTGCGGTGCGCGGGCTTCTCATTGTGGTGGCTTCTCTTGTTGTGGAGCACGGGCTCTAGGCACATGGGCTTCCGTAGTTGTGGCACGTGGGCTTCAGTAGTTGTGGCACATGAGCTCTAGAGTGCAGGCTCAGTAGTTGTGGTGCACGGATTTAGTTGCTCCGCGGCATGTGGGATCTTCCCGGACCAGGGCTTGAACCCATGTCCCCTGCATTGGCAGCGGGTTCTTAACCACTGCACCACCAGGGAAGCCCTGCCTAGCACTTTTCTAAGTACCTTCACATACTTTAACTGATTTATTCTGTACAATGAGTGGCTTCTGTTTCTACTCCCACTTTGCAAATGAAGCAGTTAAGGCACTGAGAGGCTAACTGACCTCTCCAAGGTCCCACTAATAAGTAGCTAATAAGTGGCAATCTGGGATTTGAATCTAGCTCATCTGGAT
Source organism: Physeter macrocephalus (assembly GCF_002837175.3). Lineage (NCBI taxonomy): Eukaryota > Metazoa > Chordata > Mammalia > Artiodactyla > Physeteridae > Physeter > Physeter macrocephalus. The sequence continues at coordinate 47,148,969 of NC_041232.1, read as the reverse complement.
TCAACTCTGTGCTTTTACCATACAATATTGCTTCTAAGAACAAAACCAAAAAATGCCTCCTCACAATCCTCATAAAGAAGACATTATGTCAGGCTTTTAATGGAAGTTATTGCTTTGCATAACTTGGTCTATTGGGTATTTTTACCAATGGAAGATTGAGGAGAAAAATGATACCTTAATCATTGAAGGAGATCTTATATTATATATCTAGATCTTATATCTAGAAATCCTCTTTGCCTAGAATACTCTCCTCTTTTCCCTCCTCCCCTCTTCATTGGTTAACCCTTTCTAATGCAGATCTTACCAGAAGTGTCATTTTTATTTTATTTATTATTTTTCATTGAAGTATGGTTGATTTGTAATATTATGTTAACTTCAGGTGTACAACATAGTGATTCAATATTTTTATAGATCATACTCTATTTAAAATTATTACCAAATAATGGCTATATTTTCCTGTGTTGTATAATATATCTTTGTTGCTTATCTATTTTATACACAGTAGTTTATATCTCTTAATCCCATACCACCTCTATCTTGCCCCTCCCCTCTTCCCTCTCCCCCCAGTAGCCACTAGTTTGTTTTCTATATCTATGTCTATTTCTGTTTTGTTGTACACATTGTTTTATTTTTAGATTCCACATATAAGTGATAACATAGAGTATTTGTCTGAATTATTTCACTAAGCATAATACTCTCTAGGTCCACCCACATTGTTGCAAATGGAAGAATTTTATTCTTTTTCATGGATGAGTAATATTCCACTGTATACCACATCTTCTTTATCCATTCATCTGTCGATGGACATTTAGGTTGCTTCCATGTCTTGGCTATTGTAAATAGTGCTTCTATGAACATTGAGGTGCATGTATCTTTTTGAATTATTGTTTTTCTTTTCTTCAGATATATGCTCAGGATTGGAATTGCTGGATCATATGGTAGTCTTATTTTTAATTTTTTGAAGAACCTCCATACTGTTTTCCAAAGTGGCTGCACCAATTTATATTCCCACCAACAGTGTACAAGGGTTCCATTTTCTCCACATCCTTGCCAGCATCTGTTATTGGTGATCTTTTTTATGATAGCCATTCTGACAGGTGTGAGGTGATATCTCACTATGGTTTTGATTTGCATTTCCCTAATGATTAGGGATGTTGAGCATCTTTCCATGTGCCTGTTGGCCGTCCATATGTCTTCTTTGGAAAAAAATGTTTCTTCAGGTCTTCTGCCTATTTTTTAATCGGGTTGTTTGTTTTTTTGTTATTGAGCTGTATGAGGTGTTTGTATATTTTGGATATTAACCCCTTATCAGTCATATAATTTGCAAATATTTTCTCTCATTCAGTAGGTGGCCTTTTTATTTTGTCACTGCCTTCCTGAGGTAGCGCTTCTTTAAGAAATTTCCTGTGCTACCCTGTTCCAATATTTAATTGCATTTTTGTGTTAAATGTTCTAATAAAATGGTGTTCTTTACTCTCACAGTGCTCATTTCAGTTTGTAATTAATTTGTTTAAATTTATTTCTTTGTTTTGTTTAATTAATTTGTTTGTAATTTATTTTGATTAAAATGTATCTCTTCCACCAGACTGTAACATCCTTGAAAGAAGAAACCTTGTCTATTATTTGTTCCCCAATGTACCTCGAGAACTAGTATGGTGTCTGTCACATAGGAGATGATTAATAAGCATTTGTGGAATGAATGAATAAAATCTTAGTGGTTTGTACATCACTTCTTTTTTATTATGAGTAATTTTATATCTCAAATTATAGGACTAATTAATTTGGTTGCAAAAATGATGTGAAAATATTTTATTTCTGAAATTCTATGTTTATTACGTCTAGCAAAACATGATTTTTACATAGATATAAGATGAAGAATGATGTTGATCTCACTATTACTCACTGTTCCTTGCACATACCCTCAAATCCCATGCCTCTCACTGTATCCTACTCCCTTAACTATATCAAATCCAACTAAATCCAATACTTTGCCTCCACTGTGCCTTCACCTGCAGTGTTGACCAATACTGAGCAAAAACACAACACGACAGCTGGTAACACCATAAATCTATGCTGTCTGACTGTAAGTGGCTTCTTACTATTTTCTGGCAATTATACCATAGACCCTCTTCCATTCACTCATATTCTTCTAAAAGACTATTTCTCCCTCTATTTCAACGTCTAACACTGCCTCACTTTTCCTCACGTTTGAGTGATAGCCTGGCTCTGATTTTACTGAAAGGAAAACCTCCTCAAGGTCACATGACCACCTCTGTCCACCTACCCGTGTCTGTGCTTGTTACTCTGCCTTGCCTCCTACTACCACGGATGAAGCATCTTACTCCTTGACTAGATCCCATTCTCTCCTGAACCTTCAAGCTCAGTCCTCCAGCACTTCTCCCATCTTTCCCACAACTTCATTTCCTCTTCTGCAGAATCATCTGCTATTCCCTCTGCCTGGATGCCGTTCCTTCTAATCTTTGCCAAAAGGTCACTTTTCACTTGAGGACTTCTTCCACAACTTTGTGTCCAATTGCATTCCCAGTCTTTCTATTCCCCCTTTCTACTTTATTTTCCTTTATAGTAGTCATCACTATCTAACAGACTGTATATTTTACTGATTTGATTATTGTCTGCTTAAGTTCCTTGGGACAGGGATAGTTTATGTTTTATTCACTGCTGTATCCTGGTACCTAGAATAACACCAAGCACAAATAAGTGTTCAGTAGGTACTTGGTGCATGAATGACTGAGGGAAGATAATGATATTTTGTATAATTATTTATAAGTTACAAGGTGTTTTCATATTCATTCTTTTATTTAATCACAACCACTCAGAAACTATAAAATGACTCATGTCATTAGTCCCACTTTATAAGAATAAAAACTGAAGCTTAGAGAGTTGATAGAACTCTCTAAGATCCTTGGTCTTCTGCCTTCTAATTTATTGCACTTGCATTCACTCATTCACCAAATAAATATTGAGTGCCTGCTGTGTACCAGACACTGTGCTGTGTGCTGGGGATATGGAGATGGGCAAAATGTGGTTGCTACCTTCCAGGAGCCCAGAGTCTGGTAAAGCTCACCAGATACTCAGGTTCTAGGATGAAAGTCTGAGTGGGGGTAGGATGAAGGAGGCAGAGGAAACACATGGGGGATGGTGGCCAATTCTACCTGCTGGGATCAAGAAAGACTTGCAGGTTACACTTATGTTGAGTCTTGAAAATCAGGGACCAGTTTGCCAGATAAGTAGAGAACAAAGAATCTAAACAAAGAAATAAGTGAGAATAAAGACATCACGATTCTGCTTATTATACTGAGTGTCTTTTAAAATAGTACACTGCAATGATTTAAATCTCTTTGATTTGTCTGGGTATAAAACGATTGTAAAGGATGGGAATAAAAAAAGACTGACTTTGTAATGAATATTTTCATAACTATATTGGAAAAAATAAGCTCTTATGGAGATATGAATAGTTTTGAGTTTTTTAAATAAATCTAAACCTTTTATTGGAATTAACAGGTGAAGAGGCTCTGAGAAAGGAATTAAGTAGCCCAAGCAGAAGCTTTAAGCATATTGATCTCCGAGGGTGTATTGATTTGAGTACAAATGTAAAATCAACTTTTCTATTAATTTGTCAAAAATCTGACTTTAGCTGGGAGAGTATAGTTGTGATTGTGTTAAGGCTTCTGTGCAAACATGCTGTACGCTGTACACTGTAGGCCCTATGGGTGGAATTACCCCCTTCCAGATGCATCAAATGTATTACTCTTTACTAGCAAAGTCCTTCCCTGTATTTGGCCGCTCAATGATAACTGTCTGCGTGAGACTTTTTTGGTCGTATGGTTAGAATTACCTAGGAGGGAAGAGAGAACTAACCTTGGGTGAGGAAATAAGAAAAAGAAATGAAGATGTCAAAAAAATTGGAATTTTTGGTTTTGGTGACCAAAATAAATTAAAATTCCAATGTACTTAGAATTCAAAACTGAGTGATTTTCTCTGTGTTTCTTTATAAAATTTAACTTTTATTTTTATCAAAGTAATACATATTCAAAAATGTTTTTTTAAACAAGCTTATAAAAACAGCAGTTTGCCTGCTTTGCTCCTCCCCAGTCCTACTTCAGGCTTTCTAGAGGCAACCACTTTCAACTCTGTGAACTGCTTTTTCTGTTATTTTCTTCTGTATTTCTAAATAATATGCTCCTATTGTTATTTCTTTATTTTTCAACCTCAGACATGTTTTATTGACTCCTTCTCTAAGAGAGAAAAACAACTTGCCTTCTTACCACTCACCCCCACCAACATACAACTTTGCTTTTCCCCATCTTCCAGATACAGTTATTCTGCAACTCAGGCTTTGGTCAATATTGCAGTGTTTACATTATCAGGACCATGAGGGGGCATTTTGTGTGTGTTCATGATTGCAGTCTGTGTACACTTAAAACAATATGTAAGTATTTGTGTTTATTTGGGATTTCAAATATTGGTTCAATTCCTTAATGTTATAATTTTTAAAATGTTTTACTTTAAGGTTTTAAGTTCAACATACAAATGTTATTTTTCTGTCCCTAATTAATTAGTATTAATAGTCATTTATACGAGAGCCTTTTACTAATGTTTGGTCCCATTTACTTAGCTCGTTAAAATCTTGTAAACAGCTTTAAACTTTATTTCCTATTTAATATTTTCAAGTATTTCATTTTGCTGACTAATAAACAAAACCAAGAATGTAAATAATCCTAGTAAATCTAGCAAAGTAAACTTGTAAATATTGCGATTCTCCAGTTATCCTAAACATTCTAACATGGCTGATATATTTCCTAAATTTCTGTTATACTTTCCAAATAAAAACCTCAGACAAAATCAGATACTCTAGAATATTAGGACTACTCTGTTGGATTAACTAATTTGTTGGAATGCTAAATTCTTAAATACCAAATTAAAGCAGAGATATTAATGTGTCTGTTATGGGCTAAATTTAATATATTATTTTATACTTTACCCTAAATTTCCCAGAGTTAAAGACTATTACACAAAGAAAACACTTACCTTTTTCTGAGCAAATTGGAATTCCTATCTTAGTGGACAGTGCTGGCCCAAGCCAAAGCCTAAAATTATTATTATTTTTTAAGGTAAATATTTTTTTTTAAATTTGATTTTGGTCTGTGTGCCTGAGATGCCAGTAACTAATTTCTTAATTTTTAAATTTGATTTGAGTCTGAATCCCTTCACCCCCATACCTCCAAAATCAGATTGTTTCATCACATGATTGGATTATTCTGGTTGATAATATTCTGAATTATTTTAACAGTCTTCACTTTTGGTGAGGTTGCAAAATCTACAAATATTTAAATAACATCCAGTGTTATTTTATATACTTCACATGTCTTGATTTTTTTGTTTGTTTTTGACCACACCATGCAGCTTGGGGGATCTTAGTTCCCCCACCAGGGATCGAACCTGGGCCCATGGCAGTGAAAGCACCAAGTCCTAACCGCTGGACTGCCAGGGAATTCCCTTGATGTTATTCTAAACAACAATCATTATATAAATATTACTCCAATTGAACCACATCATGATCTATTATTATATTTCTTATCTTAAAAATATTACTTTTCATTGTTTTTACATTTGCTTTGTAATTTTGTTCCTAACTATAGTTTATGGATTCTAAGACATGCTCTTTTTTGTTTTACATGTTAATATATCTGAAATTAGAACTCCAAATATGAAAGTTTACAAAGACCTTGATCGATTTATTTTGTTTGTATTTGCTCTGCATATATAGTTAGTGTAATAGAAATCCATGTCTACATAAGTCTAAATTTCAATAATTATAGAAGAAAACAGTCATATTTAATTGGTAATCATTTTTTCGTTAGTATATAAAATGATGTTTGGTACATTTTATTTATTTATTTATTTTAAAAATTTATTTTATGGAAGTATAGTTGATTTACAATGTTATGTTAATTTCTGCTGTACAGCAAAGGATTCAGTTATACACATATATATATATACATTCTTTTTTATATTCTTTTCCATTATGGTTTATCACAAGATATTGGTATAGTTCCCTGTGCTGTACAGTAGGACCTTGCTGTTTTTCCATTCTCTATAAATAATAGTTTGCATCTGCTAATCCCATACTCCCAATCCATCCCTCCCCTGCCCTTCTGGAAACCACAAGTGTGTTCTCTATGTCTGTGAATCTGTTTCTGTTTCATAGATAAGTTCATTTGTGTCATATTTTAGATTCCACATATAAGTGATATCATATGGTGTTTGTCTTTTTCTGACTTTCTTTACTTAGTATAATAATTTCTAGGTCCATCCATTTTGCTGCAAATGGCATTATTTCAATCTTTTTTATGGCTGAGTAGTATTCCGTTGTATATATGTACCACATCTTCTTTATCCATTCATCTGTCAATGGACATTTAGGTTGTTTACATGTCTTGCCTATTGTGAATAGTGCTGCTTACGGATGGTACATTTTAGAATCTATGATATCTTAGATTTGGTGAAATACACTGTCACATATTTATTGTAAAACTCTCTGAAAGAATTGTAAAATTTCTTTCAATATTACCAAGCACATGAGGTCCTACCTTGGCATCTCTCCCTATTCTTGTCTGGTCTGGTTGTTCTGAGTCTACTGCCCAGCTCTTGTGGAATGTCCCTTCACCATTATCCTTGGAACTTCCTTCTCTCTCCTTCCTTGAATTCCCTATTCCCGGGATCTCACGTCTCCTTCTTCCTTGGTTTATTCTGTCATTTGGGAGAGCTCATCCTTGAGATCTTAAATTTCTGGAAAATGTTTTAGTCTAGCCTCATACTTACGATTGTTATCATTATTATTATTGTTATTATTATTATTATTGATAATTTTCTCTTGCCTGTGTTCTCTTTTTAAAAATATTTTATTCTTTATTATTTTGGGGGGCATTTGTCATTTAGATGATAAATCCTAGATTGACCCCCTATTTTCCTTATCTTGTTCCCTATTTTCTATTTTTTGACTTTTCTCCTGTTTTCTAATTGATTTTTCTCAAATTTATCCTCGAAACCTTTAACTGAATTTTTCATTTCTGCTTTTCTATGTTTAATTTCTGAGGGTTTTTTTTTTATTGTTTTTCAAATATTGTTCAAAAAATTGTATTACTTTTTTGTTCTTTCTTTTACAATGTTAAATTTATTATATTATAGACATTACTTTTTTTTAAAGATGTTTTTGATGTGGACCTTTTTTTTTAAAAGTCTTTATTGAATTTGTTATAATATTTCTTCTGTTTTATGTTTTGTTTTTTTGGCTGAGAGCCTTGTGGGATCTTAGCTCTCTGACCAGAGATGGATCAAACCCGCACCCCCTGCATTAGAAGGCAAAGTCTTAACCACTGGACCACCAGGGAAGTTCCATAGACATTACTTCTGCTGCCTGGTTGTTCCTGTTTCATCCAAGTTTTTTTGTTTGTTTGTGTGTTTTACTCTCTCTCACATTAAATGTTTTCTTCAAAGGTCAGGATCCTGAGCCAATAAGTTTGCCCAAAGAGAAATCCTCCAACCTCTCTCTGTGGGCTACAAGCCCACTGCCAGTGATCAGTGAGCTGAGTGAGGTAAGAACCTTGGAGAGAGGGATCAGTTAATCCCATTGTCCCATCATCGTGCCGTACCTCACCCCAGCCCTATCTCTGGGTCTCAGGTAGAGCCTATTAGTTCAGCCTTTCCAGAGAGAAAGCCTCTGTCTTTAGCCTGGATCATGGGAGGAATATGGCTTGAGTTAATGGGTGAAGACTTGGTGTTTCTGATGAGGTATTTAGGTAGAGGAGAAAGGTATAAAATACACTTTAGTAAGTGAATGGAAATTTTAAAGACAAATATTACCAGAGGAAAAACAAGATCCAGTCATGTGAATCTTCTTTCCTTTGCTTTTCTATTCACTTAAGTATTTATTTACTTTGACTTGGAAAAGACAGCAGGAATACAATGATCATCCTGAAACTAGTCACAATGCCTCTTTCATGGTGCTTAGAGACAAGCCGAGAGAAGAACATTAAAGACATTATTACATAATTAGTCAGTTAACTAATTTTATTTGCATTAAGTGCTATGGGGCAAAAGACAGTGCCCTGAGAGTGTTTAAGAGGGTGAATAAACACTCTGTTCTGACGCTGGAGTGTGTATGTAGAACCAAGAGTTAACTAGATAAAGTTGGGAAGATGGGGGTAGAACAGAGGAAGGAAAATATTCCAGCCAGAGTGAATAGGAAGCTTAAAGATCCTGCCGTCCAGAGGTTGGAAGAAAGGTGGCTCGTTTAGGAATGGAAAGGAATCCTGTGTGGCTGGAACACGGTGACCCAGCAGGAGGACAGCTGCAGGGGAGGTGGAGAGCGGGGTGGGGCAGTGTATACAGGGCTCCTGAAGTCAGGCTAACAATTTAGAGAGGGACTTGTTCCAGTCTGTTTTTTAAAAAGATTACTCTCCTTGCTGATGGAGAATTTATTTAAGAGAAAACATTTAACTGTGTGTGGGTGTAACATTATATAATCTTTCTGATAAATGATTTGGCAAAATACATCCAGAGCCATTAAAAATTCATAGACTGCTAATACAACTTCTACAATTTTATCTAAAAAGGTTTTTAAGAAAGACATAGATTTGTATACATATATATTTGTAGTTGTTTATAGGAATGAAAAATTAGAATATTAGAAAAGTGAAAAATTATATTAAAAAATCAAATAACTATAGCAACAGCCACTACATGTATTGACTATATTTGCTGTTTTTAGTGATTTGTGTATATTAACTTTTAAATTACCTAATAATTTTATGAGATAACTAATATTAATATTCCTATTTACAGGGAAAGAATTTTACAGGGAAAGCACTGAGGGGTTAAGAATCTTTTCCAAGGTCACAGTGGTGGTGGGTGAGATTCTAGCTATTGGGGAGCAAATTTTGCCACCCTAAATTGTGTCTCTTTGGCATGAGGGTTAATTTAAGCTGATTGCTCTTAAGGCCCAAAAGACTAAGGAAGAAATTTCAATCTCCCTGGTAACTGCCTAAAAGAATGCAGACAGGGGACCTGTTCTAGGAAGGGAACTGTCACCATAGATAATTATAGTATGAGCTAGGTGTGTAGACAGGGAGGAACCTAGCAAAGTCTGTTTGTTAAAATCCTCTTTCTGTCCCATTTTCTCTGTCCCATTTATCAAACATTTACTTTTCTCTCTCCTTGTCAATTGCCTTTCTTCCTTTAAAGTCCCAACCCCCTACTCTCAGCATCCTCTTTTGCCTTTAACTGAAGATGGTATTTAAGTTGAGGGCTTCATTCATTTTGGCCAGTGGCTCAGTTTTCCTGAGTCTCTTCCATGTATACATGTTATTAAACTTTAATGTGATTTTCTCCTATCAATCTGTCTCATGTCAATTTAATTCTTAGACCAGCCAGAAAAATCTAGAAGGGTAGAGGAAAATATCTTATTCCCTGGCACAGTTTAGGCTGTTGTCTGAATCTAGATCCTGAGTTTTTTACCACTACATGAAATTACCAATTAGTAACTAGTTAAGCAGCTAGTGGACTAGAGGATGGAATATTCTTCAAACTTTGAAATGGAGTTCTCAAAGAATATTTTATGACTTAGATGAAATGTTTTCAAAATAGTATTCAATTAAGAAAATCAAGACACAAAGTTGACTGTGTATGTTTTGATTATGTAAAATAAAATTTACACACGTGTGTGGCAGGATTATTAATCTGTATTAGGCTGTAATTCTCTTGAATCTTCCTCTCCTCCCTAGATCATAGAATTCTCTCGTTCTTACTCCAGGGGGCATGTTTCCAAGCCTGTTTTTTTACTGAACCAAACTTGGGTCTGCTCACCCAACATGCAGCAAAGCCAATCCACTGACACCTGGTTGTGATGAAGACAATTACAGCATTTATTGCAGGGTGCCAACTAAGGAGAATGGGCAGTTTGTGTTCAAAAGACCCAAAATTTCTTTTGGCTTTCAGGGAAGGGTTTTTAAAGTTGGTGTGAGGAAGAGGGTCACAGGGTGTGTGATTAGCTCCTGCACAATTCTTTCATTGGTTGATGGTGAGGTAACAGGGTGATGTTTTTGGAATCTCAGTCATCAACTTTCTGGTTCCAACCAGTCTGTGGTCTACGTGCTGGTGGTCAGCATGCAGTTAACTTCCTCCACCTGGTGGGGGTTTTAATATCTGCAAAACAACTCAAGGATATGGCTCAGTGTATTATCTATAGCCCTTGAGAAGGAACTAAAAGTTCTTGACTTTGTTTCACGACTACACTGTTATTGTTTTGTCTTCCTTGACTGCTTTCCTTTGTTTCTGCATTTTCTAACTTCTCTGACTAAATTTGCTCTTTGGAACTCCGGGAAGGCCTAGGAGGGTAGAGCTTTTCTACAAACAGGAGGTGTGGGGGTGGGTAGGTCTGTCCCTAGGAAGGCCCTGCAGGGTCCTGCTTGGTTTCTGTTTCCCATGATAGGCATGGATCACCTACCTCAGAAAGAGCTCTAAAGACTGTAAATCTCAGACAGAAGTTGCAAGTTACTGATGTGCTGCATAAAAATATTCACAGGCTTGCTTGAGGAGAACGTTTTTCTATTCCCTGAAAGGCTTAGAGCTGTGAAAAGGAAGAAGCAGCCTGAGAGTAGAAGCAGATGGGAGGAAGGAACTAAAAGACCTCAATCCTTGGGGAGGAAAATAGAGCCTTTCATTTGCAAGTAGCAAGCAAATCTATTGGTGCCATTTTTCCAAAGACATTTTCTGTAGAAAATGAGTAGACACTGACTCAAGGCCAAGCCCTTCTCTCCTTGCTAATTCAAGAGTTTTACTGGCTTAGTGCCCCAGGGCATCTGCCCCCATCCAACTGGTACCTGCAGGCAGTCCACTAACTGATGGTTCTGGAAACCTGTAGGGGATTGAGATGTTCATCAAGATGATGGTTAGAATAACCTTCCAGTGGGACAATAGCTAATATACCTCTTCTGTTACAGAGACATAGAAATAAGGAGAGGAAGTACAGGTATACCTCGAAGATATTGTGGGCCTGGTTCCAGACCACCACAATAAAGCAAATATCACAATAAAGTGAGTCACATAAATTTTTTTTGATTTCCCAGAGCATATAAAAGTTATGTTTATGCTATACTATAGTCTGTTAAGTGTGCAATAGCATTATGTCTAAAAAAAAAATTTAAAAATACTTCATTGCTAAAAAACGCTAACCACCATCTGAGCCCTCAAGAGTCATAATCTTTTTGCTGATGGAACATTTTGCCTCTATGTTGATGGCTGCTGACTGATCAGGGTGGTGATTGCTGAAGGTTAGGGTGGCTTTGGCAATTTCTTAGAATAAAACAATTATGTTTGCCACATTGATTGACTCTTCCCTTCACGTGAACACTTAGAGGCCATTGTGGTGTTATTAATTGGCCTAATTTTAATATTGTTGTATCTCAGGGAATAGGGAGGCGTGAGGAGAAGGAGAAAGATGGGTGAATGGCCAATTGGTGGCACAGTCAGAAGACACACAACATTTGTCATTAAGTTCCCTGTCTTATATGAGCTTGGTTTGTGGCACCCCAAAATTACAACAGTAACATCAAAGATCACTGATCACAGATTACCATAACAAATATAATAATAATAGAAAAGTTTGAAATATTGCAAGGATTACCAAAATGTGATGCAGATTCACAAAATGAGTAAGTGTTCTTGGAAAAATGGCGCCAGTATACTTGCCTGACACAGGGTTACCACAAACCTTCAATTTGTATAAAATGTAATGCCTGTAAAAATTTTTTTTAAAAAAAGCAGAAAGCAAAGCACAATAAAATGAGGTATACCTGTGCAGCAAACTGTCAACCAGGCTAACACATTGATGGTGACATTATTTTCTTCTCTATACTTATTTGTATTTTCAAAATAGTCTATGACACATAATATTTGTAATCAGAGAAAAAATTGAAATGAAGGCAACAAAATTTACCACCTCCATTGGGGTATGTGCCTGATATTTGGCAACTCCATCTCCATGCTGGGTTGGGCCAAGAGACCACCTGCACCAGTGCCAAGAATTGTCTTTGAAAGTCCATCTGACTTCAGTGCAATTTACAAGCAAACAACTTCAAAAGCCCAGAGTTCTATACTGCTAAGCACAGGTAGAATGATTTTAGATTGGACACCCAAAGGCATAGTCTAGAGAGAAGGGAGTAGTCTGAGGAGTCTTAACTTCAAGAGAGGATGAAATTAAAATTAAGAGAGAATTAAAAATTCTCATCTGTGTTGTACTCTGTACTGCTGACTTGAATTATGGTCCATAATCTCTTCTGAGTACCTTCCTCCAGAGTATTTATCCCAGTTGCACTTATTCTTTTGATGAATTAATGCCTGCTTCCCTCAGTTGACTTTAAACTCTACAAGAGCAGAAACTCCATTATTTTCTTTTCTTACCACTGAAAATCCAATCCAGAGACTATACTTGGTACATAGTTTTTACTTAATAAACTGGTTGACTGGATGAAATCCCAGACCCCATTCACGTATAGGGAAAGTGAGGTTTTCCCCATGGTATTTTAGAGATCAGTGAAGGTAAACATAACTCTTGGAGCTTCTGATTGGTGATCATATTACATGCAGAGGTATTTCAAGGCAGGACACTAATTCATTCTCCATGGTGTAGGTCACAGAAGACTTCCTGGAGGACTTGGATCCTAAAGTGAATCTTAAAGGATAAAAGAGGAGTTAGCCAGTTAAAGCACAAGGAACTGTAGAGTGTTTAAAGCCTTAGAGTGAGGGTGAGAGATTTGGGGGCTAATCAAGGGAATAGGTATGACCCTCAGGTGGTCATAGCACATACAAGCTTTATGGGTGACACTGGCTGGTTGACTTATAGGAAAAGTCCCTCACAGTCCCTTACAGGTACCTGTCCAAAGGCTAAGGAAACTGGGTTACTACTCAGAAGGGAACTTAAAGAGAGATCAGAGAGTTGGAGAGGGGACTTATGTACTAGCAGCTCAGGGAACCTCTGGGCTGGAAAGCTAGGAAGGGAAGAGCAGCTTGGGATCTCTGTGGCTTGGGGTTTATCCTTATTTACTGCCAGCAGATGTGGGGTGAGGATTGGGAAGTATGCAAAGTAGGCAGGCTCTAAATGACTAAAAACCTGCTTGTCTGGGGAATTTAAAAATAAATGAATGTATAAAATAAATAAAATACAAACAAATTTGATTTTGGCACTGGTTGGCTTTTGAGCTAACAGATTGTACCCGGTTGTGAAGAAGCAAACAACCTAGGGGCCAATACACAGAGGCTGTCTACAGCTCAGTTATACAGCAGGCACTCTGGGCTGCTTCAATAATGTTAGTCAATGGAATTGTTGGTAGCAGTGGGGCAGTGGCATCAAAACAGGGCAAGAATTGTATACGAAGGAGCCTTGTATGTCATTACGAGGTTTAAACTCTAGGCTAAAAACAATATGGGGGTCTTTGAAGGAATTTAAAAGTTCCTAACCATCTTTACTTTTTAAAAAGCTCTTCATGTGGCTGAGCCATGTAGCTTGAGTTGAAAATGCTGTCCTAGAGCCTTGCTACTCAAAATATGGTCCATGGCCCAGGTGGATTGGCACTGCCTGAGAGTTTGTGGTAAGTGCACAATATTGGGTCCTACTCCAGCCCTGAGTCTTAAACAAGGTACCAGCCAATTCCTGGGCACATCCCACTTTGAGAAGCACTGGCCCAGAGTAAATGGCCATAGGTTTACCTTTACACGTCAAATATAGAATTATTCGGTAGAGGTTCTCAATAACTGTTAGTTCCTTCAAAGCTATGTATGCATAATATTTAACTGGTAGAGTGGTTCTACAAGGCTTGTGATCAGAAACAGCAGTATCCCTCCTACTTCTCTATTCGGACTCCCCAAAGCAATCAGTTTTCCACTTTATGGGGGTAATTATTTCTTAGCCATCAGTATTATGTTTATACTTCCATTTTTTAATATTAGGCTTTATCTAGTAATTTTTCACTATAAAAGATGAGTATTTAATGCTCTTTCTCCTTTACCTCTTACCTCACATTATCCAAATTCTCTCTTATCCTCTCTAATTATTTAAAATTTTTAAAAAATCAATATTCAGTATTTATATCAATATGACTATAAAATCCAATTTACAACTGTAATTGAGTATGATTTCATTTTCTTTCTTTCACAACTTTTTGTTATTTCCTTGGAGTTTTCTTTTTCCATGAATGATTATTTATTCATCCACTAGCCCCTGTCATAAGTGTAAAAATTTCTCAAACAAATTGGATTTCTCTCTCTCTCTCTCTTTCTCTCTCCTTGTTTAGAGTCATCTGACATGCTTAAACTGATCTGGTTGGCCTCTAACCCCACCACATAGCCTTCATCCTGAAAAATCCTCTCACAACCATCTTGGGAATACCCTCTTATTTGTCTCTTACACTGGGTTCTTATTCCTAAATCCCATATCTTCTTTTTCTTTGTTTACTCCATCATTTTTGTGGCCCTTGTCATCCTATAGATGCTTGAGAAATGAAATACTTGAAATTTCACATGTCTTTATTCTACCCTAACACTTAACTGGTAGTTTAGTCTCCTACACCTCTCTCCCCAGAAGCTTTTAGAGTCTTCTTTCTGTCTTCACTCGAGTTCCCGCAATTCCACAGTCATGTGCTTTGCTGAGGAGCTGTTTTTCTTTACCACTGGATACTCAGTGGGTCTAGTTTCCTAGGTCTGCCATAACAAAGTAGTACAAAGTGGGAGGTTTAACAACAGAAATTCATTGTTTCACAGTTCTGGAGGCTAGAATTCTGAGAATAAGATATCGGCGAGGTTGGTTCCTTCTGAGGGCTGTGAGGGAGAATCTGTTCCATGCTTCTCTCCTGGCTTCTGGAGGATTACTCGCAGTCTTTGGCATTTTGGCTTGCAGATGACTGACCCAAATTTCTGCCTTCATCTTCAAGTGGCCATCTCCTTGTGTACATCTATATCTGTGTCCAAATTTTTCTCTTTGTGTAAGGACACCAGTCATAATGGATCATGGGTCGCTCTAACGACCTCATCTTAACTTGATTACATGTGCAAAGACCCTATTTCCAAATAAGGTCACATTATTAGGTGCTGGGGTTTAGGATACAATTCAACCCATCACAGACTCCTTTGAACTAGAAATTCAATTCTTTCAGTTCTGGAAAATTTTCTTGGTTTGTTTCTTTGAAAATTTTCCTACCAGATGGGCAGGTCAGGTCCCACATGTGGGTGGTTGAGTCGGTAGGTTCCCACAGTAGGTAGCAGAGCAGGTCAGGTCCCTCATTTAGGTAACTGGGCAGTTAGGGTGCCTCATGTGGGTTCTTGAGCAGGTCTAAGCCGACTTGTAGGTAGTTGGGTAGGGAGGGTCCCACTTGTCAGTAGTTAGGAAGGGAGTGTCATCAATTAGGTAGTTGCGCAGGTCGGCTCCCACATGTGGGTCACTGAGCAAGGAGGGTCCCACTTGTCAGTGGTTGGGCAGTGAGTGTCCTCAATTGGATTGTGTTGTTGAACAGGTAGGGTCCCACTTGTAGGTAGTCAGGCAGAGAGGGTCCTACTTTTAGGTAATTAAGCAGGGAGGGTCCCAATTGTAGGTAATTGGCAGGGAGTGCCCCACTTGTATGTAGTTGACAGAGTTGTTCTCAGTTGTACATTGTTGGCCGGGATGGTCCCACTTGTAAATAGTTGGCAGGGAGTATCCTTAATTAGATAGTTGGGCAGGTTGGTTCCCACATGATGGTAGTTGAGTAGATGGGGGTGGCCCACTTGAAGGTAGGTGGGCAGGGAGGCTCCCACATGTGGGTCGTTGAGCAGGTAGGGTCCCACTTGTAGGTAGTTGGCAGAGAGGGTCCCACTTTTATGTGATTGGGTAGGGAGGTCCCACTTGTATGTAGTTGACAGGGAGGGTCCTACTTATAACTATTTGGCAGGGAGGGTCCCACTCATAGGTAGTTGACAGGAGGGTCCCTCTTGTAGGAAGTTTAACAGGGGGGTCCCACTTGTACATAGTTGTCAGGGAGGGTCTCATGTAGGTAGTTGGGCATGGAGGGTACCTTATATCTGTAGTTGGGCAGGGAGGGTCCCACTTGTAGGCATTTGGGAAGGACAGGTCCCTCATTTAGATAATTGGGCAGTTAGGGTGCCACGTGTGGGCTCTTGAGCAGGTCTAAGCCCACTAGTAGGTAGTTGGCAGGGAGGGTCCCACTTGTGGGTGGTTGGGCAGGGAGGGTCCCTCTTGTATATAGTTGATAGGGAGGGTCCCATTTGTAGGTAGTTGCACAGAGAGGGTACCCACCCCCGCAAAAGAAAGAAAAAAACATTTCCTACCTGTTTTTTTGTTCTGTTCTCTCTGGAACATTTGTTATTTGGATCATGGAACTTGTAAAATGATCCTCTAACTATATTAGCTTCCCCCTGTTTTCCATGTCTTTATTTAAAATTCTGTGTCTTCCAATATTTTAATTTTTATTATTTTCTATCATTTACAAACTCACAAAACCACATTCACCCACACATTGTCTACCTCTGTGTATATAATTTCCAAGAGCTTTTCTAATTCTATGAATATTACTTTTTATAGTATCTTGATCTTGTTTCAAGACTGTAGTATATTCCCTTTTCTCTCTGATGATATTAAAGATATGATTCGAAGTTTTCTTTACCTATCATTTTGTTTATTTTCTTCCTTTACATTTCTCTGTTTGTCTTGGTATATTCTCTTATTTTTTGCTCTTAAACTATTTACTCATATTTAGGAGTAGGGAATAAAAAGCTGAATTGATGTACCATGCATGTATTCCAGGCTTGTCAATCAGTGCACTTCAATCTTAGATGGTCTGAGACATCCTGAGGATTCAATGAGAAAAGGGAGGAAAGGTTGAATATTTTGTTTAATTTCTCTGTTTTAGTATCTTCCAGACCTCAGCTGAACCTGGCGTTTGTTCTCTTGTGGAAGCTAGTTCCTAAAGATGTACCCCCGCCACACACACACACACACACACACACACACACACCTCATGAACCACACATCCTGGTACTCACATTTTTACATAGTCCACTCATCTTGAATCTGGACTGGTCTGTGACTCTATTCTGACCACCATAATGTGGCAGAAGTGATGTTGCATGAATTCTATGCCATAGACTCTTGGTAGCTTTCACCTGCATTTCTTAGAATGTTTGCCTTAGAAGTAGCCAACCTCCATGGAAGAATTTCAACAGGAGACTGACAAGCAATGATGAAGCCAAAAATCTACATGGAGGGGCTGTATGGAAAGAATAGCACCTGGTCATCTCATCCTCTAGCTGTTCCAGTCATCACAGCTGAAGAGCCAGGCATGTGAGAGACCACTTAATCTTGGACATCCAACCCATTTAAGCCTTCAGTGGCTCCAGCCCAGCCGCTATGGGTCTGTAACAGTATTAGAGGGCCCCAGTTACAACTGCCCAACTGAGCCCAGTCAACCCATAAGAACCATGAGGTATAATAATGGATGATTATTTTATGCCACTACATTTTGGGAAGTGGTTTGTTACACACCAATAGATTACAGAAAAAGTGCTTGTTCACAGGACGTCTGTTTCTTTCCTCACCAAAGAATAAATCTCCAATTTTCTGTTGAGGTGGGGCAGAGGTAGTTGCCTAGATATGCAGAGTAAGAGTGGAGATCTGAGGGTCTAACTTCTCCTCAAAATAGCATTTGAATGATCCCCTGTTATTTAACCACACAATTACTCTCACAGCCATCAATTTCTGAGTTTAGAAGTTCTTTAGTTATGTCGTGTTACTACACTACTTCTATCACTAAAGCTTAGAATTCATCTTTCTCAAGTTTTCTAAGCATTTACCTCGTATCCATCTGCTTTCCAGATTCCAGAATTCTGTTTTTGTTATTCCCCTATTCTTTTTATCTCTGTTTTTATGGCTTCTAAGGACTACTGTATTTTGCTGGAGTATCTTTAATCAAAAGTCCCTAGAAACCATTTTATTAAACGACATTACTCAGAGCAAAACATCGTAAACAAAATATATAGGGCTTTCAAACAGATTAAAAGTAATGACTTAAAAAGAGGTAAGTTCAAAGACCTAATTTATAAAATTTGGGACATTAGCTTTAACAACTAGAGTTCCCTGAAGGACTAGCTCAGGTAATTTTTTAATTCCATGCTTATAAAAGACAATACACAGACAGGCAAAGGATGGACTTAAAAGGACCCTGCCAAGGATTCTGAATAAATATTATTTGAACGTACAAAAAGATTTCAAAAGGTTTCAATATGGCTTCTCTTTCTCTCAATGCCTCTCACTTTCGCTGGAACAGTCCTACTGCGAAGCAGTTCTGTATTTCGCTTTTACTTTAAGTCAGTATCAGAAGTAATTTCCTATGATAACTTCGCTACAGCTTATTATGGAGGTATTTATTTTGTCATAGACAACAAAAATGGCATCTCCCATTTTTTCAAGATGAGTCACAAATTTTGAAAAATAGTCAGATATTCTATTTGTGTGTGTGTGTGATATTTATTTACTTCTTTTTTTTTAACATCTTTATTGGAGTATATTTGCTTTACCATGATGTGTTACTTTATGCGTTATAACAAAGTGAATCAGCTATACATACACATAAATCCCCAAATCTCCTCCCTCTTGCGTCTCCCTCCCACCCTCCCTATCCCACCCCTCTAGGTGGTCACAAAGCACCAAGCTGATCTCCCTGTGCTATGCGGCTGCTTCCCACTAGCTATCTATTTTACATTTGGTGGTGTATATATGTCCATGCTACTCTCTCACTTTGTCCCACATTTGGTAGTATATATAAGTCCATGCCAACCTCTCACTTCGTCTCAGCTTACCCTTCCCCCTCCCCATGTCCTCAAGTCCATTCTCTACATCTGCATCTTTATTCCTGTCCTGCCTTCAAATGGTTCTTCATAACCATTTTTTTTTAAGACTCCATATATATGTGTTAGATTACGGTATTTGTTTTTCTCTTTCTGACTTACTTCACTCTGTATGACAGACTCTAAGTCCATCCACCTCACTACAAATAACTCAATTTCATTTCATTTTATGACTAATATTCCATTGTATATATGTGCCACATCTTCTTTATCCATTCATCTGTCGATGGACACTTAGGTTTCTTCCATGTCCTGGCTATTGTAAATAGAGATGCAATGAACATTGTGATACATGACTCTTTTTGAATTATGGTTTTGTCAGGGTATATGCCCAGTAGTGAGATTGCTGGGTCGTATGTAGTTCTATATTTAGTTTTTTAAGGAACCTCCTTGCTGTCCTCCATAGTGGCTGTATCAATTTACGTTCTCACCAACAGTGCAAGAGGGTTCCTTTTTCTTCACACCCTCTCCAGCATTTATTGCTTGTAGATTTTTTGTTGATGGCCATTCAGACAGGTGTGAGGTGATACCTTGTTGTAGTTTTGATTTGCATTTCTCTAATGATTAGTGATGTTGAGCATTCTTTCATGTGTTTGTTGGCAATCTGTATATCTTCTCTGGAGAAATGTCTGTTTAAGTCCTCTGCCCATTTTTTGACTGGGTTGTCTGTTTTTTTGATATTGAGCTGCATGAGCTGCTTGTAAATTTTGGAGATTAATCCTTTGTCAGTTGCTTCATTTGCAAATGTTTTCTCCAATTCTGAGGCTTGCCTTTTCATCTTGTTTATGGTTTCCTTTGCTGTGCAGAAGCTTTTAAGTTTCATTAGGTCTCATTTATTTTTGTTTTTATTTCCATTTCTCTAGGGTTAGGGAGTGTTCTAATTTCATTCTTTTACATGTAGCTGTCCAGTTTTCTCAGCACCACTTATTGAAGAGGCAGTCATTTCTCCATTGTATATTCTTATCTCCTTTATCAAAAATAAGGTGACCATATGTGCATGGGTTTATCTCTGGGCTTTCTATCCTGTTCTACTGATCTGTATTTTTCTTTTTGTGCCAGTACCATACTGTCTTTATTACTGTAGCTTTATAATATTGTTTGAAGTCCAGGAGCCTGATTCCTCAAGCTCTGTTTTTCTTTCTCAAGATTGCTTTGGCTATTCAGGGTCTTTTGTGTTTCCATACAAATTGTGGAATTTTTTGATCTAGTTCTGTGAAAAATGCCATTGGTAATTTGATAGGGATTGCATTGAATCTGTAGATTGCTTTGGGTAGTATAGTCATTTTCACAATGTTGATTCTGCCAATCCAAGAACATGGTTTATCTCTCCATCTGTTTATATCATTTTAATTCCTTTAATCAGTGTCTTACAGTTTTCTGCATACAGGTCTTTTGTCTCCTTAGGTAAGTTTATTCGTAGGTATTTCATTCTTTTTGTTGCAGTGGTAAATGGGAGTGTTTCCTTAATTTCTCTTTCAAATTTTTCATCGTTAGTGTATAGGAATGCAAGAGATTTCTGTGCATTAATTTTTTATCCTGCTACTTTACCAGATTCATTGATTAGCTCTAGGAGTTTTCTGGTAGCATCTTTAGGATTCTCTATGTAGAGTATCATGTCCTCTGCAAACTGACAGCTTTACTTCTTTTTTTACGATTTGGATTCCTTTTATTTCTTTTTCTTCTCTGATTGCTATGGCTAAAACTTCCAAGACTATGTTGAATAATAGTGGTGAGAGTGGGCAGCCTTGCCTTGTTCCTGATCTTAGTGGAAATGGTTTCAGATTTTCACCATTGAGGACGATGTTGGCTGTGGGTTTGTCATATATGGCCTTTACTATGTTGAGCTAAGTTCCCTCTGTGCCTACTTTCTGCAGTGTTTTTATCATAAATGGGTGTTGAATTTTGTCAAAATCTTTTTCTGCATCTATTGAGATTATCATATGGTTTTTCTCCTTCAATTCGTTAATATGATATATCACATTGATTGATTTGCATATACTGAAGAATCCTTGCATTCCTGGGATAAACCCCACTTGATCATGGTATGTTATCCTTTTCATGTGCTGTTGAATTCTGTTTGCTAGTATTTTGTTGAGGATTTTTGCATCTACGTTGATCAGTGATATTGGCCTGTAGTTTTCTTTCTTTGTGACATTTTTGTCTGGTTTTGGTATCAGGGTGATGGTGGCTTTGTAGAATGAGTTTGGGAG